>NW_005054306.1:3259334-3313563 GCF_000277835.1 Geospiza fortis
TGATACAAACCCTAAAAGATCTGGCCTGTCTCCTACTCAGGAATCGATACCATTTCCTACAGTGGGTCTTACTATGTTGCCACTTGCAGCAATATGTCATTCCTTTATCTCACAGCGAGTTAAGAGGTCGCTGACACTCGCTGGGGGTGCACAGCAGGAAGCAGAAGCCTCCCAGGCCAGCAGGAGCAGCCCCTGCCCTGTGACCGGGGCCGGCCAACAACCGCTCTGCTGAGCCCCCGCAAACGGCACTGCCTCTGCCAACACGTGCTTCAAGGACATGGTACACGTGCCTCTGTTTAACCCAGAACAACTTCTGCGTCCTCCTAAATCCTGGAGAGCTTCAGAGCTTGGAGGGCTCCCTCAAGGCCCCTGGGACAAACTGGCCTGGCACCAAGCTCCTGTGGGACGATCATCCTCCTACTGCCACTGCCACCTTGGCACTTTTCCACTGGCCACAGAGGCTTTGGGTCCCTGCAGGACAACTCTAAAGTCACAGATTTCTGCAACTGAGCTGCTCAGGATCTGAATAAACCCACATACTCTTCTGGACTTTGTAACATTGCTGTCTGCAATACTGTCATCTAAACCATACAACTGTTAATACTTTCCCCCATCTACCTTCTCAAAAGCATATTTTGTAGGGCAACTAAGTCAAAACAGGCTTGAAACCAATTCTAGCACTTTCTGTTCAAATACTGTTAAGTTGGGTTTTTTGTTTGTTTGTTTTTATTTTTTTTTAAGTTAACCACAGTACTGGAACTTAGCCTTAAATCCACTGTTTGTTACAATCATAATTTTAAATCAACCACTTGCTCTTGTGAGAGATGAAAGGTCCCCTACCACTACCTACCTGCCTACTTTCTATACAGCATTTTAAACCCATGATAGATTCTGTCAAAGTCTTGGGAAAGGCCAGCACTGACTATGCAGCCCCTCAGATTCCCACATGCTGAAACCACACACAAAATACATACAGCAGATGTGCTGTAGGAGACACAATGCTCTCAGATTTCCTTACCAAAAGAAGCATCTTGTAATCAAGTATCTTGTAGTCGAGCCACCATTGAAGCCTTAATTAATAGGATTAATAGCAATTTTCAAATGTAAAGTAAGTAAATAAAGTACAAGTAAGTAAATTAAAATGCACACATACCATACTAAACATACACAATTTTACTAAGATAGGATTAAAATAAGATCTGATAAATCTGGATATGAAGCTATAAACATTTAAACACCTTCTCATTTTGTCAGTGAAGCTACAAATCCATACCCGACCCTCTGCTCCTCACCAGCGTGATAACTGCACTCTGGACACTCAGAAGGGATTCCAAACCAGCAAAACAGAGCAGAAAACTCAGGCAGAACTGGACCACATTTTCACTACTGATGAATGATTACTGAAGCCTATAAACTGAAATGTTAGCAAAAAATTCTGGTTCATTTGCTAATTTGCCTATATTACTAACAACAGCAGAGATGATGACTTCTCTTTATCAGGGTGTGTTTGTCATCTTCCTGAGATGTCCTTTTCTTGAGAGAGACTACCACAAAAATAATTCATTATATTATTTTTGTAAATGTAAATTTCATTAAAGTAACAAATTATAACTTAATGTAAAATATGACTTGAAATAAAGTCATCTGTCCCATCACACTCCTCTGAAGCTGGTAGGGTGAGACTAAACCAAATTTGGATTGTAGCAAACAAGGGCCAGAGGCCAACTCTTTAGAGCTGCAGCAAATAAGGAATTACTTGGCAAAGCATAGGTCTGGAGATGTCAAAGATCACTGCACAATGGCTAAAACATACAAGACTGAGACGAGTTCCAGAGAAATCATTTTGGTGAGCCTAGACTAGGGGTTCACAGAGAAACCAGAGTCAGGATTGGCATTAGGATTTGGACCACCACTGACTAGCAGGGCAGATTTCAGGCTTTGGGCTAAGGAATGAGAGAGAACTCCTTAGCATCATCTCTCTAGATTTCAGCTTAAGCCAGGTGGGAGTCATTTTGCTAAGGCAAGGTGTTTGCACATCCACAGCCAGCAGCTGAAGTGTAGAACTTGTACTACCCAGAAAGGGAGTTTCAAATGTTGCAAGTGAGAGGGCTCCCTGAGTCCCCTCTTGTAACAACAAGAGGCTGATTCTTTGCTCTGAAAGAATAAATAAATAAAACCCTGTGTACCTGAATTCACACGGCAATATCATCTATATTCTTTCTTCTACATGCAAGGGCCACATTTTCTACAATGAATTCTTTCTCAGGGCTCTAGAACAATAATGCAGCATTACACACACAGGCAGGCACTTTCTTAATAGCTGTCTTGCTCTAATTATTTTGTTGAAATAGAATCAAGATGTTGATGGAAGGGAATGTTTTAAACTGGAGTCACTTGAGAATTCAGGTTGTTTCTGGCAACACATTGCCCTGGCTGAGGGAAATGGTCTTGTACAAGCAACCAAATTAATCATCTGACCACGCCTAAGCTGACCTGAACAGGAAAGAAAGATAACCCCCATATAAGCTTGTACAGCAAGTATGTTAGGAGTGAAGGACTTTGCCCAGTTTCACATGATACAGCAACTGGACAAATTCTCCTAACGGCTCTGAACCTCAAATGCAGGCTGCTCTGAAAGCAGAGGGAAGAGAAATTAGCTAGAGGCAAGCTGGGGAGCTGGTTTGCAGGGAGAAACTCCATGAAAGAAATGACAGGGTAGGGTTAGAATGTTTCTGCATGGCAATGTGGGCACAGCCCAGGTGGGCAGCATAGATGATGTTAAATCAACAAATTTTGAAAGAACATGAAATGTAACTGCAGTGCATCCAGGACCATTTTAGTTCACTGGGTACTGCCAGTGACCTTTCAAGTATAGTTTGTGTAACAGGTCTGAACCTGCTCCAAAACCATCGGACACCTGTGTGTATGCATGCAGCCATCATTTTACAGACTGTAACCAGCTACCAAAAGCCCCAAATGACCAAATTCCTTTTTTCCCTTGTCTATGCCATCTTCCAGGAGGGGAGGGGATGACAGGGATGGAAGGGACAGGAATGTGTGTGGGTAACGGCAGCTCTGTTTATGAAGTCCTAAAAACAGACCAGCTCTCTGCATGGGTACTCACTGATGAAAAAAACCAACACACAACTGCCTGCTTTGCCTCACAACAAGACAGACGTTCACATAAAACAAAACACACATTTAGATTTTTGGCTCAGTATACTTGTCTCTGAATTGTTGCTCTGCATATCAACAAATGATCCTTTGTTTTGAAAAAGCCTTACCAGCCACAAGTTTCCCAAGAGAGAGACGTCCTCAGGCACTGACAGGCCTGTCTGGTAATAAGTAACCAGCACGTATGGGATAGATGGCACAAATCCAGGTCTGAGTGTAGAGGAATCACAAGAATACTGGCCAAGAGAGAGTTTAAGTTAAGAAAGTATCTAGGTACAAGAATGACAGAAAAATACTGGACACAGTTATCCTACAACCCTGCTATGCTGCCTTGCATGCCAGCTTGTTGACATTTATGTGGCTATTAAAAAACGAGAGAACAACCACAAACAAGTCACTATGCAGAACTTTTTTTCTAAAAGTACAATGTTAAGGAACATTGGACACAGAGGTATCCAAGCCAGTCTTAAAGCAATCAGCCTCACATTGAGAGTTACTGGCTAACAATTCTCAGTCAACAGTAGCTAAAAACATTCAATCCCAAGCACCTAGAGCATGGGAAAGACTGCAGTCTATTAAAAGAGGAATATCAAAAAGCTGCAGTGGAAACAGAAGTCTGGACTTGGCAAGTAAATGCCTTTTCCACTCCTTTTTAGACAAACTTCCTTGATGGAAGTTGTCCATTTTAAAGGAATTGAATTTTGCATTTGAGTATCCTATTAAATTCTTAACTAAGTATGGTTAAAACCTTTTTATAAAATACAAGAATATAGTAACTGTTTTTTTCATGTAAAACAACAGAGCAACAGCACTTACATTATAGTTTTCAAACAGTAAATAAAGCCTCTAAAAGCAAATTTATTTCATGTTTTTTCTGTTAACTAGCAAAGTATCAACTAAATGTTATTGGCATTTATCCTGCTATTTTGGTCACTATCAGATTTGAAGGAATACAGCTGCACCCATTTTTCCCATATGTTTTATACCAGTGTCTCCCCTAAATGTTTTTTTCCTCTCACCATATAAAACTTCCACCAACTGTTGGAGAAGCTCCCCAGCTGCATTTGACTCTAACATGAACTTCCTCATCAGACTGTCTACAACCTTTAGCCCATGTTCCCAGTAGTCTCAGGGGGCAAAGGGAGTGGGCAGTTGCTCAGAAAGCTTGTAACTAACAGAACATCGTGAAAGGAACATGAAGGGAACTAAAGTCAACAAATTTGATTTGAAGATTTTAAGCGAAGTGCCTGAAGAGACAGCACATATTTTTAGTCTGGTAACAACTCAGCCATTACATAAGTGCATTTGTACACCACCCGGGAAAGCCTACAGTTCCTGTGGTAGAAGGATGCTTGACCTCCACGGTTTGCTGCTTACAAACAACAGTGTACATCAAGCAAAGTGTCCCATCTTAGATGCCCTTGAACCAATTTGAAAACTTATTAAAGCAGCATTGCAATTATTTGAAAAGTAATTGGAGAATGACCCAGGAAAAAAAAGCTTCAAAGGTTTTCAATTAACTTCCAAGTGGCATTTCCAAGAATCGGCACGCCTGTTCTATACTGTGAAATAGTTTTCCAACTGTTTCCTTTGCCCAGTATTTTTCCAAACTGACTAGCACAGCCAAGCACAGCTAGGCTACTCAGAAGAGAGCACAGTGAAAGACATTTCAGAAGAACCCTGGGTTCATGACCTATTTTATGTAATGGAAAGATGCTTAAATATGATTCTAATGTAGATATAAGAACTCTTCACATTGAGATGATATCAACCTATGTGTGGCTTTCTTACGTGCCAGTAAGGCTTGTACATCATGTTCTTCCCTGATAGGAGGCCCCTTCAAAAAAATGAGGCTCAAAATTCAGAACACAAAAGCTAGTTTTCTGCTGCTTTATGGTATTCAGTCTCTCCTGACCCTACTGCTTCCCAAACTAGCTCAGCTTTTCAATGACATGAGAACTAGGAGCTAAAGCAACGTACTAAGGTTTCAGGACAATGCCCCCAAACCAAAGCAGCCCCCCAGTGCTTCTCTAAACTTCCACCTGCAAAGACTTTCTTTCACATTATGGAAGAGACTCATCTCTGTTCTGCTATAGGTTGCTGCTATTAAAAAAAAAATCTAGCTCTGCAAGAGCTCATTATTACTTTGCTGATGTCTCTTTATCAAAGCCACTTGAAGATTGAAAATATCTGGTCTGCCCCAGGAAAAACAAAGTCCAGGAGAATTTATCTAAATTTGAGCTTGTTATGAAGCTGAAACTTGCACAAGTTCAATAAATATAGGCTTTGTCTCAGCTATCTGTGGTTGTATTACACCACAACTTACTTCTGCCTTGGAAGAACTAGGAAGGTAGAGGTTGAAAACTCTCCATGTACACACAAAAAGTAGAAGAAAACAGGCTGCACTCCTCCCCAGGGCCTGACAGCTGGATCCACTGATGATTAAGGACAGGGGAGAGAGCACAGCCAGAATAGGCAGTTTGTAGACACGAAGGATGGCAAACCAGAGGCTTAGGCAGGGACAGCAAGCATGAGCATCCAGAACCAAGGACTCCTGTGGAAAGGCATCCCTGTACTTGTTGGCCTTAGGGACAGCCATTCCCCTTAGTATGGGGACTCACCCAGGACAGGAGCCTTGTAAATTGCTGTGTAAGTCTATCAGGAACAAGTAGAAACCATCTCTCTCAGCAGCTTTTAGGGGGTGAGATTTGGTGTAATTCAACTTCATTGAAGTTTCAAACAGCGGAAGTTTAAGATAGGGCAGGGACTTAATGGAAAACATGGGTTTACCTGAGTCTGTTACCAAAATGTAACTAAATCCTTCCCAATGGTCTGAGAGCTTTGCTGTGTAATCTGTTCAGATGGATTCAACTGGCAGAATTGAACTTGCAAGTTTGATTATTAAGCACAGCTGCTAGCAAACAGAAACACACAAATCTGACGTGAAAATAAAATGGTAGCATATCTGTTCCTTCCACTGTGGCTACTGTATTTGTTTTCTCTCTTTGGACAAACACTCACCCAAACTTGGGACAATTCCAGCTGGTTACATCAGCAGTTTATACAGCAGTAGTTACAGACAAAAACTAGCCTTCGTACTGCTATATGGACTTTATTACAATCTCCTTCTAAAATCTGCAGCATTAACAACAACCTTGTATGTTATTAAATCTATAGCATCTGAAAAAGAAAATTGAGATGCTTTTATTTTTCATCTTCAGAACAAATAAATCAGAGTTTCACAGAGCATCTAATTATCACAGAGATTTTCAGAGACATGAAATTATCATCGACTTTGCAATTAACACTACAGGCCAGTGACAAATGATGCAGGAGCACCTCTTAACACAATTTAACAAAACCAGTCAAGTCCCAAAGCAAAGAGGGATTCAAAGCCTTTCAGATGACAGGAAATAGTGGCCAGCTGGCAAGAGATTTAATGAATACAACAGCATTCGGCAGCAACTTGAAAACTGTCTGCTTTGGTAAGGCTGAGTTATTAAAGAAATCTCCATTTATAAACAGTGTTGATGGGATTTAAACAGCCTGGCCTGTGTAAGAAGGATTATAAGTCAATTGAAAAGTCTGTACAGATAAGAAAGCAAAAAGAAACTGTGCCCTTGAATTCTGTACATAGTGATTAACCTTATCTCTGTCTCCTGGCACTCAGCAGGGGTAAAACAGGCTGTCTTATGCTGGTGAGGTGGGCTTTGCATTAGGGTTATTTAATGCTTGTACAGTGCTTTGAGCTCTACTGTCCCTTCACTCTCCCCCTCTCCATTTTTCTAAACTGTATACTAAAAATCATCTTTTGCCATCCCACCAGTTACATTTACCAGATACCAAAGAGACACATAAATTGCAAGAATCTTTCCAGGCATGCTATAATGATTAGGTTTTTCCTTCCTTTATGTAACTGTTGATCTTGCTATTCTTTGTTAGAGTTTTATAACTGTACACTTTCAATATAAACCAGTGTAAATATTGACAATGGAGATTGCCAAGTGGGGATTTCTGGAAGAAGGAAGAAGGAGATGAGAACTTGTTTTTAAGGGTTTTTTTTCCTCTTGCCATCAGAATATCCTGGTTTACCCAAGACTTACTATGGCTCTTAATTTATATATCACTTCTTAGAGTAAGACAACAGAAAGGAACACAAAACTAGCTCTTTTCAGTCCTTAATCCCTCCCCTATCTTTTCTCATCTTCTCATCCCATCCAAAATCCAGCCTATTCTGGTAACATAAGTTGCCTATTTCTGACGTGCCTTTTGTAAAATGGCCAAAGCCAAAGAGCATTTAAGGTGAAAATGTACAATGGCACGTCTTGTCTTGGTTTCCCTTGCCTGTAACATAGCCTAACATTTGATTTGCTTCCTTTGCTCTTGTCCAGGATACAATAAGAGCTTTATGAAAAAGCTCTGTAAGAATCTGGGCCATTGGTTTGAACAAGGGCTGTTTAGCCATGACACAGCACCAAAGAGAGCTGCTCCACACGCCGCTCTGGAAGCAGCAGTGCCCTTTCAGTGCAGGGCTCTTTGCAGGAGTGCAGTGCTTGGCAGCACAGCTGGGCAGATTCTGGGACCCAGGTTATCTGCTGGCACAGTCCTTCACCTCATTGTACCAGCCTGTCAGAGCTAGTTCAATGCTGCACCACAAACATGATGTAAACATATTCCAATTACTTATCTGTGACATTTATCAGCCTATGTTTTTTTCCAAGGCATTGCAGAAACCATTACATAAACATAACCAGAATATTACTCGCAGAAGGGGAAAGCTATTCCACTGGGAAGTAATATTTAAGAAACAAACAAACAAACAAGCCACACATACTTATGAGTACATTGCCTCCATGCAAATCTGGGGTGGAAATGAAGAACATCAATATACAATTGCCCTAGGGAGATTCAATGAACTTATATTCAATCAGCTGTGTTTTTATAAAGCTGTATAAAAATCCTGTAAGAAATACATTTTTTCATTCAAAAAGTATGATTTTATACCCTTAGATATTATATCCTTAGATATCATTATCCTTATATTCTTATAGAGTAAGAAGTATATTGTCACTCAAAACACATTTGCGACTATTCATTTTGCAGCAATGTTTTCATGGTCCAGTCCTTACTCTGGATGACATACCCAGGTAGTCCTCATTGAGGATGTAGAAATAAACTTATTAAAACCAATCCCTCCTAAAAGCTCATCACCCTTTCATGTGGTTCCTACTGAAAAAGGAGGGTTTCTTGGTACTTTCTTCTGTTTAGGCTGCAAAGACAGCATAGGTAAGACAGCCAGGTCTCCCCATTTGTTAGGGTTCCTACCATCTTACTATGACACTAAAAAGGATTGGATTGCCATTCTGTAAGAGCTGTGAAAGATGAAGTGAACCTTAAAAACTGAAAAACCACCTTGCATCTGAGAGTAGCCAGGCAGCTGTCTCATTGAAAACTCCAAGAGTATCAGTTACAGTTCCCCTGCCTCAATGCACGTACCTAAGAGGATTATGGTCTAAAAATGTGCAGTTTGTCTCCTTTGCTGTAACCTCATGATGTTATTTGGGCATTTATGAATAGCCAGATCTCTGTGCAGATGAGCTGCTAATAACATGGTAAAGCAAGTGATCTCACCTAGGCAGCTTGTGTAAACACAGCTCAGCCACAGAAATATGACAAGCTTCTGAGCATGCTTAAGGTTATTCCATGAAGAGTATTTATTCTGTTGCCTGGAAACACATAAATAGGGCTTTTGGGGGTTCCCCTCCAATTTTTCATGAAGAAAATTTAGACCAAGAATTCCTTCAAAGAAGGGGGGTTTCCTATTGTGGTAATTTAGCATACCATATTCTGAAGGTTAACTTATCTAAACAGCATTTCCAAATCCAGCAATCTTCCTTTCTGAACACCTATTTCCATTAGGAAGTATTCTGCTGTTATAGCTAAGAACTGATGGCACTTCCAGTGGCCTATTTGAAAAAATACACACTGCTGGAATTAAGACTACTTCTCCCCATGAATGCATTTTGGAAAAGTACTTTTTAAAGCATCCTGGACACGACAGTGAAACTGAATTTAAATTCTGAAAGTTAAAAAAAGTCCAAACCCATTGAAAGAAGCTATAAATATCTGTTACCTTCTTGCTTAAATCAATAGATATTACTTACATGTTGGCAGATTGGTAGGAAAATACTCTTTGGTTATTCGCATTAAAAACCAAGAATGGGTAGATTCAAGTGTCTCATGGTCTCATGAAGAAACAGCTAAACTCCAGTTCTGTCCAGATTAGAAGAGGGTAAATCCTATTTACCACCATTTAATCTCCCCTATACTACATCTTCCATTATTAATACTTAAAAACAGAATTCTATTTCATATGCAGCATTGTTAAAGAACAGAAATTCCATCAGAGTAAATATGAAGTTCACTCTATATGAAATTTCTGGTTTGCAAAATATTTACCAAAGAATCCTGTAAGAAAAGAAAGTTTATTTTTATATAAGGTATTACATTATATCAACTAAAGCAGTTGGAAAACTACAGGGGGCAAGCTCTACTTCAGATCAGGCTTAGAAGCTTATCTCCTTTTATCAATTGTATGAGCTCATCTAAGAAAAGCAAGCACCTCTCCCTACAAGTCTGATTTGCTATTATAACAGCTCCAATACTATTGTTATTCAAAAAGAAAGACCAAGTTTAGAACGTTTGCTAAATATTTTTAGTTGGTTTTTTTCCCTCCCCATCAAACCAGCAAATAATTCTTTCCTTGAAGGCTCCACTGTTACAAATACCAGAGCAGGAGAAGAAATAGTGGTCAGACAATTTATTTTAGAGATATATACTCTGCATAAGGTGGGATTTCAAAGAAAAATGGCATGATAAGGAAGTCTAGCCAACAGCTTTGGCTAAACAGCCGAAGTTTATTTAATGCAACTTTGTAAAATGAGCAGGTATTTATTTTCAATATACAGTTATTGAACTCTGTCTGGCTTACCTGATAGGTGCAAAATCTGATGGACAAATGACAGAAGAGTATTACATATTCTTCAATGTTTTAATCTTCATAATCACGAAGAGAAAAACACCTTGAAATTTGAAAATTTGCACACCATGCAGAATATTTCAGAAATAGTCAAAGGAAATTACAAAAGTATCCCAGCTGTAGAAAAAGGACAGATGGGACCCCTGAAAGCCTATTTGAGACCAACCTCCTGTTTCAGCAGAATCAACTGCAGCTGTGTCATCCTGACAGATGTTTGCCTAACCTGACAGAAGTGCCATGAGTCCTTAAGTAAAGGAGTGTTTAAGTAGCCTTATTATTAAGAACTATATTTTACCTGGTACCATTATCTGAATGAATCTGTGAACATAGAATGACTTTCCAGTTATAAAAAAAAAATGTTCTATTACTGCTGAATAATTTAACACACCATTAGCAGAACATATTGCTAAGAAAGACTTTTATTATGTTCCTGCAGTGTGACTCAGCTGCTCAATTGTCTTTTCATCCAGATATAAAGCAAAACAAACTCAAGTCTAGAAGCAAAGAGCATCAAACATAATGCATGACAGAATGGAAGTGACAACAGGCATTTCAACTTAAGTGTAGCTCACAGCATTGTTGTTCTTGTTCTCAATTCTTTTATGGCTTCAGTGGATTTGTGACTGAGAAATAGAGGGACAAGGATAAAGAACAGGGTGATTTAAAATTTCTAAGGAACAACTGTTTTGTGATAAACTTTTCAGAGAAGGGGAATGAAGCTCCTAGGAAGAGCAGCAGCACACAATCTAGCTGCACCTTAGAACAATGCTTTGCAGAGGATGGGGGATTAAGAGAGGTCTATTCCTACTCTATCATAAAACTGATTGCAGTACACCATTAGCAAAGGGTGGTTCAAAAGGCTTAGATCCCATCTCTATTCAACCCTACTTTTGCACCAGCTCTTGCTGACTTTTGAGAATTTCTTGTCCTTCTCCAGCAGCCCCACTATTAGTTACTCTGTCAGGGAGAGATTACTTCTTCAGAGACAGATAAGTAATGACCTTGGACAGCAAGTTTGTTACTTCATCTTTGCCTCAGAAGATGGGGACAAAATGTTCTACTTGTTCTGTGCAACCCTTGTTACTGAAGAAAACAAGTAGTGGCTGATGTACTGCTGTCTCCTCCAGACTGAACAAGCCAGGTGATCTCAGCTCCTCACAAGGTTTCCTCTGCAGACCCCTCACCATCCTCATGGCCCTCCTCCAGATGCTCTCTAATAGCTTCATATCCTTCTTGCACTGTGGTGCCCAAAACTGCACACAGGACTCGAGGTGAGGCCACACCAGCAGAGTGAAGTGGGACAATCCCCTCCCTTGCCTGGCTGGCTCAGGGAGAGGTTCGTCTCTGAGCTTCCTTAGCAGTGGCTTAAGTTCAGATGGAACTTTCCACCTGCGCTCTCCTCTATTGTTTCTTTCAGTGGTAATTTACTACAATTATATCCCCATTCCCTGCTCACACGAACTCTGCCAACAGAAAGCAATCCTGTCCTACATCCTGGAAGGCCCATATATTTTTTTTCCTCACACAACAGATGTCATCACATCAAAGAACAGTGATGATTATCAGCAAGCCTCTCAAAGCACACACAAAGGCAAACAAAACCACACAGCTGTTTAATAAGTCTTGTTGAGGACCCTCAGTATGCTTACAAAAATTCACACAAAAGCAGGACCAATGAGCCCCCATGCAAGCCTTCTCCCAAATGCATGATGGTCAGGTTTTTAAAATGAGTCACAGGTGATAAAAAGAACGAGTGCATGGAAACTCTTCTCAAGTTTTCACAGGTAGAGGTGAAGCAGAAGTATGGAAGTCCAAGACCCCAGCCAGTGTAAGATGTAGGTAATGGTTGGATAACAGTAGGTCTTTGCAGGAGTTCTACTTAGTCAACATGAAAGGATATTTCTAACGCTACTACAAAGGAGATTCAGGGAAGGGAAGAGGGCTCAAGGACATTTTAAATGTATGTGACTACAAAAATCAATCCTGCAGGAATAAAAGGAGGAAACAATGCTGTGCAGCTGTAGAAGACAGTGGTGTAGCTGACAGGAGGACCTTTCTCTCCACTGGAGCCTTGGGCTACCCTAATTTGTGAACATTTGCACATGTGTGCATAGAATGGCATTGTAAATAAAGGGAAAGAGGATGGCTGGAAAACTGTAGGTCTCTTAATACCCCATGTCCCTTTTCTTTTATCCTACATTTAGCCTAGGACTCCCTGTCTCCTTTCAAGAACTCCTAAAAGAAAAACATTTTGCCTATAGTCATGCACACAAGCTGTATTTCCACCTTTATTTGTCAATCAGTGCTAGGTTTTCTTCTATGTTAAACTGGCTTCTTATTCACTATTGAGGCAATGATCAGGCACTTCAGTCTGTATGGAATAATTTCCTATGAAAAGTCTTAGACACTTTTTCCTACTTTAAAAAAAACTTACAATCTCATTGGAGAGCAGCAAAAAGAAAACATAATGCTGGAGCAATTACCACAGTGGAAACAGTTAATGATTACGATGTCTGGGAACTGTCACAACATAATAACAATAAATTAATATCTGGGAAAAAGACTAAATCCCACTGTTTATTGAATTATAATATGAATTAGTATAACAATCCGTGAAGGAAAAAGAGGCTACATATGTGATCAAATTCAATGTGAAATCCCTCTCTACAAATATCTGATACTTATTATTTATTATTGTAATCTTTAAATAATTGATCTTATTTACTCAAGCGCTGTACTTTCTGAAACTGAAAGCTTCCTTTACCATCAAGAGAGGCAATTATTTTCCTACAGTTGACATCTCAAAGAGCTCTCTTCTGCTTAAAAATGTAGTTGGGCTCCATCTGCATTATTTTTTGCCCTTGCACTATATCTGAATGATTCCATAGGAAATATATTAAAGTCCACAAAGCTTTTTTAAAACCAGTTTTCTACAGTTGTACAGCTGAGCTTGCAAATTCCTCCAGGTCCAAAAGTCTAAAGTGCACCTCTACAGACCGTCAGTGCAAGAAGGTGTCTGAACACAAGCCAGCTTCAGTGCAGAAACCATATAACTCTGACACTGTTTTCACCATTTCAGAGCTAATAAACTCTGCCTCTTAGAATGAGAAACAGGTCTAATACTTCCTGGAAGACAATCAACCATAATGAAGGTCAAGTTATATCCCAGATGCATACCTGTAATTTCACACTGTTCACGTCATTAACGACCATACAAAACTAGAAATGGTATCAGATTTCAAGCAGCTAAAATGGCTTTGCTGATGCTGCTCAATCCTGGACAATTCGTTCTTACTCTACTGGGGAGTTCAATGAACTAACAGGATTCAAAAGCAGTGAGCATTCCTGCAGATATGCTCAGCAGATAGCTATGCTGTGAGAGGAGACAGGATCTGTTGAGAAGGCAGTCTTTCCATGGCTTTAGCTATATGCAGTATTTGCAGGTAAACTGCTACTGATTATTAAAATGGGTTTGGTTAAACTGCCACAAGCTATGTCCATACATTTTAAACACTGTTTACAAATGGCTTAAACAAGAGAGAGATAAAACCAAATTAAAAAGAAGCTTTTATAACCCAGTGTACATTTATTTACATCAAGACTCGAACCAGCTTAAACTTTAATGACGGTTATGTATGGAACAGCATTTGCAAAACAGACTACTGACAAAACTATGCAAACATTGCTCTTGCAGTACTGCCATGTCAGCTTGGGAACAGCTACTGCTGTGGTTTCTTTATGAAAGTGTAAGCACCTTAGGATCTGATAAGAGAGAGTGTAGGAGTGTATTATAATAAAGACAGAATGTCAGTTCCAATTCTTCATCCTCATAAAGTCACTAGGGTAACAAAGGCCCCATAGGTGCAAGTAATTCTGGGCTTTAAACATGAAAACTACAGGTATGAAGCTTAAGTAGTTGCACTTGATGATGTCTATCAATACTTGCTGAGCCAAGTAAGACTTCAAACTCTGTCCCTTCTCACTTCAGAAAAGAAATTTATGAAAAGCTTAGCTTCCTAAATAGCAAATTTAAATATGCATAATCCAAATATCTGCATGTTGTTTACTTGTAATTCAAAATTAGCATACAGTTCTGTATAACTGGACTCCAAAGATTCTGCTGGATTACTGATGTCAATTTATTGTTGAAATGCTAATTTCAAACAATGAATATAAATGAGTTTCTTTTCTGTCCTCTCCCAAGAATCACTCAGCCACTGCCTGGACATCCAAAAAGGCTATATATTGAAGAAACAGCCTCCTTTATTTCTCAAATATAGCAGTACACCTTCTAAACCAGAATTTTACCTGAACAGTAGTAATATGGTTTCAGAGAGATGTGTAATCAATGCATGAAGGGGAAATGGCTCTCTCTGCTTCAGGCGTCTTCAGGTACAAAGAGGAAATTATAGAACTGACAAATCGTAAATCTCAAAAACAAAGAAACCTGCTTGTTGTATAGTCTGTGTGATAACAGCTCAAACCAGTTAATTTTGGTATACTCTGTAATTAATCTTTGGACATACCTCCTATGAAAAATACTTATCTAATAAAATTATTTTAATGCATATACTTTTTCAAAACATCAGTTGGAGACAATCAATTCAAAACAACCAATGGAGACATTGCTCAATTGTGCTCTAGCACAAAAGTTTAAATAGATCTGCAGTAGTCTTTAAAGGAGCCAAGAAAGCCTGTGTGATGTGCTGTTCTTCCCCCCTCAAAAAATGGGAGAGGTAAAGGAAGTTTTATTTGACAAGCTTAGAAATTTAGGTTTGTTTACCCGAGACTCTAGAGAACTAGCACAGCTACACTGCAATTTTCAGCAAGTTCAGCTCTGGCCATAAATGACAGTGGATACAGCCCAGCAGGCATGACTCATTCCTTTTGCAACTGTGCTTTAACATCTAAAAGGCCCTGCACATCAGCCTGTTTCCAGGAATATCATATTTTTTGCACACTTGCCTAATGATGACAAGTACAATTCCAGGCTTTTGTTTTTGCTCAGGTCCCACCTCCCAAGCCCTGATGTGCCCAGCTGTGTCAAAGGCATGTGAGTACAAGTGTCCCCATTTTATGTGTCAGCCTTGTTAAGGAGCACTTTCCTCGAGACTTTGCTCTTTGGTCCTCTGGTCCAGTGCTAGGCCACGGGACTTCACTACTAGACAATAATACTCATCTGGGCAAGCAAAAGGAGAGAATTACAATAAAGACTGGCTATAAAAGGATTTAATTCTAGATGAGAAGGGGATTTCCAGAAAATGAGTGAAAAGGAAGCACTGGTAGGCTTCACTCATCTTTTGTTAAGAAAAAATACATTATTATTTTTTTACTTAATAAATAGAAATACATTGCAAAGATTAGAGGCAAAATGCAGAATGATATCTCAAAAACTTAAATATTTACAGTTTTATTGATAGTTTAAATTAACATAATGTAATCATTCCTTTATAATGGAACTTTTATACTCACTTTGAACATTCCTCTTCATTTTCAACTTAATCAGACAAAAATTGTCAAAATCTATTACCAAGAAAAGCTGATTTTCAAAACCTGAAATTTCAAGATTCACCTTCTTAAATGTGCCTGCATAAACAAAAAAAATCTAAATCATTAATTATCTTGAAAGATTTCTGCAATTCATCTGATTGTAAAATTGCTTTAGTAAACAGTTCAAAGCTATTTGATAAATATAGGGACTACTACACTATTTAAATGCTAGTCCTAAATTGACAAGACTTTCTTCCACAAAAGAGTCTAAAAAGATGTATTTCGGAAATCTGTTTTTTAAGTTTTTGTGTTAACCATAATGAAATCTGTGAGCATGTGTGAATAAAACATGTATTTTTTTAAATAAAAGGATTTTCCTGACAAGGAAACTGAACCTGGCTACAGAAGCTATGGCTGACTTCCTGCTCTTTCATTGGACCTAAATAATATTTCAAGGCAAATAAAAAAAAGGGTGGACATTTCTACTTCTCCAGAAAAACATTAGTACAACCCATCTAACATCCATTTAAGAGTTCAACTATGAAGCTAAACGTAATCTGATAATATCTTAGAAATCCTTGTCTGGATCTTGTGTCCATATTCCATTTAGAAACAATATTATCCTTAATTGCTTACTGTATTTTGTCTATATTGTTAATGGTCAAAAATAACTTGAATTATTTGGTACAGCTTCTATTTCCACTAGCATATGCAATTAAGACCTAATAGGGTGTTGTAACACAGGCAAACAAGGTCATATGGCTATGTCATGGAACAGAGACTTTCACAGCCCTGAAAGAAAAAAAATTGTCAAAACCTCAGAATTTCAGCATCTATTAAAACCAAAAATTTTGAAATTCTAGGATGAGATAATAAGTGAATGGAAAATAACAAAAAGGCAACATAACAAAACATCTGAATTTCCTTTTTTAACCCTCAAAGCTCAACATCAACACAGAAGACAGAAAGTCAGTCTAGACAGAAGTAAAGAAGCTTAGCCAATTAAAAAAATTACTTATATTTCACCTTAAATACATAGAGAATTGACTGAAATGGCTAGTGTTGTTTTCAAGATTTTATGGAGGATGGGCAAAGTACCAAAAACTAGAGAAACAAGAAACAATGCTTTCATTTAAAGAAGGAAACAAAAAAGGAACCAGTTCAGCCAGCTGAATTTCAATTCCTAAAAAAAAAAAAAGGGGAGGGGGAAACTGGCAAAGCAATTTCTAAGTGCCTAGGCAATATGTGATAGGGTAAAAGGCAAAATTCAGTTTGATACACATGTTGAGGACAGATTTTGAAACCTTTCTAGCTTGCCTTCCCCAACAGATAATAGGTTGGAACAAGGAAAGGCACATGCTGCTGGTAGTCTTTAAAACAGTCAGATAAACTTCTCATACACAGCCTAGATATAGTAATTGTTTCTCCCCTGGGGCATCTCAACAGACCTAACAGCTCTCTTCAGCACCTTCCCTACCTTCCCTGTTCTGTGGTTCTGTGAAAACACATTTTAATTTAGCTAACCCACACATAAGGACAAAGAAAATAATCAACATTCACACTTGGGAAAGTAACTTGGAAAGCACTGTCTCCAGAAGGAACATTGGGAACTGCAGGTGGGCTCCACTGTGTATTTGTTACTGTGGTTCAGCTGCCTAGAAGGTTAATTTGAGCTAAAATATATAAAAGTAGAAATATCAAGTAAAAAAAACCAACCCCTTTCCTGCAAACACGATGGCAATCTGATTGTTTATGATGATTTTCCTGGTGTCAGAATTTACCTGAAAATACGAGAAGGATTTTTAAGGCTCCTGTTGATTTGGTAAAGAAAGGGGAACCTCCCAGTACACACCTTAAAAACCTCACTATAGGCAAATTAATGGAAGCTGAGAGATGACTTGATATTTTTGCATATACACATATATATTTTTTATACATACACACACCTTTAAGACTCATTAAGATGTCTAAGAAGAAAAAAAGATTGGGGAAAAAATTAAGATTTTTTCAGATTCATAAATTAACTCACAGAAAACTACAATGAATAGAAATTAACATTACACAAATGTGTCTTACAGAGGTACCACTTTCTAGTAGCAAGAAGATTACTCTGAAAGCTCTTACTACAGGAAGTGAACATTATTGCTTCAATTTTAAAGTAAATTTAGATACCTTTCAGAAACTTTACTTATATTCAGCTTCAGGGAAAGAAACAAAACTCAGACCTGCACACACAAGACTGAGTCAGATCATCACAATTCTCTAACCTGGCCTAGAACTCTGTACACTTCTTTCTCTCAGCTTGTGTGAGATGCTTCCTAGTCTGTGCATTTTGCAGCAGGAAGGACTCAAGACAAAAGTGCCCTGATGCAAAGACAGAAAGAATACTGAGGTACCTGAAAAAAGGTACCTCAAAGGCAACAGTCATATAAAAATAACTCCTTAGATTCCACAGAGTAAGAAAGGAGCTTTAAGACTTGGCAAGTGGAAAACTCAAAGAACCCTATGGAAAGATGCACAGAGAAAAAGAAACATATCAGAAGGAAGATGACTGCTATCCATCAGGGAAGAAATGGTGAGCTGCCTCTTGAAAAGGCTCTGGGCTTGAAATATGTGTGAGAGAAATAAAACTCATCTGCTCCCGTAGCCTGGGCTGCCTGACATGTTTCAAGTTAATAGTACCTCAGGCTTTCTGCTGTGCCTCCATAGGCTCAGACTTGCCTGACAAAGCAGTTCCAAAGTCAAGGACATTACAAAAAACAAGGATTTTATTGTTATTGCTGTACTGATTAATCTATGTCTAAACCTACCCTGTACATTACATACAGTCTTTGTTTACATTTTATTACTGTACAAGTTGTTCCAAAGGAATCTTTCCCTTCCCTACAGTAACAACCAGGAAAAAAAAATTTCCAGTAATACATTATGTTTCCAAGTGTGGTAATTGTCATAACAATTTAACCTCTAGTCCATCCTAACAACCATTGCTAGAACAAATTCTCCCTTTGGCCAGCAATGCATCAAGTCTCACTCCAAAATACTGTCAAGACTGCTACTGGATGCTCAGCAGAAGACTTCAGCAATGTAACTAATTCATGCTACCCGTCTGCTAAAGAAAATTTAATACTGCCAGTTCAGGCAGGATCTTTTCTATGACAGTAAAATAGCATATTTGACGTGTGTATAACTTTCAACTTCCAGGCTTAAAGTCTCAATATTTCAATCACAATGTTGTCCCAAATAAATAATAATAATAATGAAATTTTGTATGTCAGAGTAAATTATAAAGTGGTTGGAAAACAGAACCTAAGTTAAATATAATTAGTTTTTTTTTTAATTAAGACATTAATGTAAAAAGGATTCTTAAAATTTAATAATGAGAAAGACTTATTATGTACCAACACATACAGGATTCCAGAGGAGCCCAAACTAGATATTTACTCAGAACAGGAGAACCTTAAGACATTTTTGCTATTTTGGAAAACATGACAGAATATGTTAAGTTAAAAGAAATACAGAATACACTCATTCTCTATATCCTCAGATCAATATATTAGATAAATAAGTATGTTAAACATTTCCTAGGACTTTCAGATCATAATGAATCAATGAATGGTTGACTGAACAGTATGTCCAGTGCCCATGGAATAGAGGGTGATACGGAAAGGTGCCCTTTAAAAAACAGTCCTAGAGCAGCTCAGTCCTGAAGTCCTACTTCTGCCTATAGGAAATTTTGAGTTCCTGGGACAGAAAGATAAAACCTTGCTCTACATGATATGGAAACAACAGAACATGTGAGAATTGAGATATAGGAAGAAATATACATGTATCAGGGATATGCAGGGAAGAAGCAATTACAATATAGCACTCATTACAGACTTGAATAATGAAGAGCAGGAAAACATCATCAGCAAAGCATACAAGAAAAGGGCAGGCTGTGTTAAAGCTCTTCTGGAGCTGAGCCATCTAACAAACACGGGAAACATTCTGAGAGATAAAATGCTCCACAAAGTGTACTGAGACAAAGTGTTTGTTTAGGAGATGGGAGATTTTTTTTTCAGTATTGTAAGGTAGGTTTGGCTCCTCTTTGCAATGTTGGGTACTTCATATTTGCTTAAACATCTGGCCACTTAATATTATGATCTTTTAAAACTTCTAAGATTCTCAAAACATCTCAAAATATGATATTAAATGTTCGTAACACTAGAATTAAACTTCATGTCTTATAAACAGTACTTCCTATGCAGAAGAACAATACAGTATCACTAAAGCAAAAGCCTAAATGACAGTACAGCCCATTACATTAAAACAGAAGCATTCTCTATTTTGGAGAACTGCATTTAATGTAGATATTTAACATTCATCTTTACTGAGCTCCAATTAAATGTTGCAAAAATTTTTGTTTGGTTTTAAGCCAGAAATGAAGCCTGAAATTCTTTCTTATTTATTACCCAAGGGACACATTAGCAGCAGTACCTCCTTACTGAGCTAGGCTGTACATGTATTAAAGGAAAGCATCTGTCAGCTGAACAAGGAAACCAGGAGTTGTCTGTTTTGGTCAATACTTTTTAATTTCCACATGAAAGCTAAGAACATGTGCACCCACCTAAGAAAAACAACTCTAAACTTGGCAAAACACACAGGGTATAGGTTTATTTTTTACCAATACCAACACTGTTTCTTAGTGAAACTACCTTAACCAGCCAGTAGAAAAATTCCTGGGAGATTAAATACTCAGTCCTCCAGAATCAGGTTTGCATTTTCTACTTAACATCAAATTCATGATGTGATGCTGTTATTCTGGGAAGCAAACTAACATTTTCTTTTTTTCTATGCCTTGAATCTGTGGGCAAAGAAACAGTACTAATAGGTTTGTGTTTTAATTTCTGGTACAAAACTATTCAGTCAACCATTTATTGATTCATAAGGCTCTGAAAGTCCTAGGAAATGTTTAACATCTTTATTTTTATGATTTTCAATGTAAATCAGAAATTAGAATAGGGCTTAATTACAAATTAAATTTCCCCTCCTTCCTCCATGATGAAGAGATACAGTACAGAGCTTTCACTGTAGGATAAAGTTGATGAAAGTGATTAAAATAGAACTTGCTGTGCAGTTGTTTAGAACCACACTCTTGCTTTCTGCAGTTTCAGCACTTCCAGAATGTGGAGGAAAGCATAAATAGACTACAACAATGAAACAGAGCTCCACCAGAGATCTGAGACAATGTGTGCAAACACAGGAACTTCCCTTTTTCAACTCTTGGTAGTCCCTGATTCACAGAATATCCTGTATCAAAAAGTTTAGATGATATAAAGTTGGACATGGGAAAGGGGTAAATTTGTCTTTGACTGAAATTTGAGTTTATATTCTCAGAATTTAACTGGACAGTGACTGTGGTGAGGATTGCATTGTCTAGGCAATTAAAAAGAAAGTCAACACTCAGAGGAAGAATTTAGGTTGCATGAATGATTTTGAACACCAACAGCACCTGCATAAACTCCCACTAAGGTTCAAGCCTGCAAACTTTGGCACTGTGGCATAATGCTGCTGGTGCCCCAGGGTACAGGGATAACTTACCCACAAGCAGAAGTTTCTTTACACTTAGCAGACTGTCAAGAGTCCAGAAATTTCAGTGAACTGTAACAGTTATTTCCATGGGCTAACTGTAATATTTCCTCCCCCCCCTGCCCTGCAACTCCAAGGAAAGGGAAAATCTACCATGTCTACATGACTAGACTGCAGATTTGAAGATAGAGCCCAGTTTTACCCTTACATCTCCACTCTCACTACTGATCTGACAGCTTCCTCCAACCCCTAAGCAATGCCTGCAACTGCTGCAAAGTTTTTAGAGGCTTGCACAAAGGTAAATCCTTATTTTTAACACTTATAGGCTTGACAAACCTGAGTGGTAGCCATGGGAAAAAAGAAAAATCCTCTTGTGTAGTTCAAGTGCTCCTGTCAAATATCAAAAGATCTGCTTTAAAAAAAAATTAGACTCTCTCAAAGAACAGGTCCTAGCAATTCTTTCCAAGGAAATGTCAGGGCGTATCTATGCAGGTTTTGCATAAGGTAATGTCTCAGTAATGCAAACCAACATTAGTTTAGAAAGATAGATGGGTAGGGTATAGCTATAAAACTCTCAAATTAAATCATAGTTATGACAAGACAAAAGCACTTCTATTGCTACAGTATATAGCAGTGGATAAAATGGAGAACAGTTTATAGTGTGGAAATTTTAGACTGACAGAAATATTTCTGAGTAGTATCATTATGAAACAGAAAAAAAGAAATATTGAAAACTCTGCAAATAAGCAAAAATACTGAAACTCATCTTGACATAGGATGATTTCCATAATCTATTTGATCTATAAACCAACAAACCAAAACTATTGACCCGTGCACTTCTTCCTCCCAAACCAAACCAAATTCAGTGTCTTATCCAGCTCTGATTTAGTACCTCAAGCACTAGATCAGTCACTCTTACATACATGTACTTTGTGGCATTTCATTCTTTTCCTTCAGTTGTTCAATACAGAGAGGTTACATACACCTGTTTGCAGAAGTAAAGACAGAGAGGAGGGGGTTTAAGCTATAATATCTGGAGCTTTTACAATGATTGAAAAAAACTGTTTATATATTTTTGTCTTAGTTTCCACTTGAAGCAGAATGGTATAACTGAGTCCAATCCCTCTGTGTGGAAGGCAATTATTTATCAGCTTCCTTTTGGCAAAGAATTCCTTCACCTCTTATTTTAAAGCACTGAGGGTACCAAGGTGTTTCCTGCTCAGCCATTTATCACAGC
The DNA here is from genome assembly GCF_000277835.1 of Geospiza fortis. Taxonomy (NCBI): domain Eukaryota; kingdom Metazoa; phylum Chordata; class Aves; order Passeriformes; family Thraupidae; genus Geospiza; species Geospiza fortis. The sequence goes on from NW_005054306.1 coordinate 3,281,843, forward strand.
AGGCTTATAATTTATTTTAACAAGAAACACAAGATTAAAAGGATATCACAGAAGTGCAATGCCCCACAGTAAAGGGAATGCAATCCTAATAGCCACCAAGACAGGTTTCTAATGCTGAAGATTCTCCTACCAAAGCAAGCACTGTTAATCCCTGTTGAGTCAGAGCATTGCACAGACTGCTGACATATTCAGGAATTACTGCCCCCTGTTCATCGCCCCCAGTTAGGCTGTCCACAGTATTATGAACAATTGGCATGTAACACCAGAGATTACCACTGGTGTATATGCACACAAACCCATTCCTATGCACACATGTACAAACACTCTGCACCATGCTATTAAAACACCACATTTCTTTTCTCGGGTCTTACTTTCTCAGAGGTGTGCACATGCTGTTCCAAAAACTAGTCTGAACAAATGAACACTTTAACCTTCATTTCTAGAATAACATTCTTCATTGTGAGGAACAATTAGCACCACCTGATGGAGCTATTACTTTGGTTGAGTTTTGAAATTGGTACAAAGTTCACAGTAAGTCTGAAGTCACTAAAGACTTAATTTTTTTTTTGCCAACACAAGAGAGATGTTCCTACTTCCTCCAGGAAACATACAAGTAAATTCCAGAATTCATTAAATGTTTGTGCTCTGCCTATTCCCTGAGCTGCACGATAGATCCTGGACAAGTGAGCATAAATGAAGTTAAACATTTCCAGCATTCAATAATAAAATTTTGACCTTTATCATCTGAAAGAAATCATTTATTTTTTTTTAAACTTCACTTTTCCTTTAATATTTAGAAGAAGAAACTTGCACACAGGGGGATTTTGAAATTTTTTCTCTTAAATTTATCTTTATTATTTGTAAACTCCTGCATCCTCTCAGCACAAGGAATTAATCAGTTCTTCTCTGAGCTTTTCCACTTCCCAAGCCAAACATCTGCACTTGCCTTCCCCCATCTGCTGTTCTTGTTGTTGAGTTAGTTTACCACCTCAATCCCAACTTCCTTTTCAGTTTCACTGAACAATAGATTGGTGCTCTCCTCAAGGAGGTTGCCTTCTGTCTTTTCTATCATTCATCTTTCCCCTTCACTAACCTAAGATGATAACAAGAACACCACTAGCAAAAGCTTGTCTCCGTTGCTTTAAAAGAGAAATTTATTTTGTTTTATTCTCAGTAACTCTCCATGCTAGTTTTTCCAAGATTAAGATATGCAAAAATACTAAGACAAATGCAAAGACAAGCCAAGAGCAAAGCCACATACACACACACACACACATATATATATATATGTATGTATGTATGTACGTATGTATGTAGAAACACTTGTTTTAAAGCAGACTAGGAAGAAGGCCATTTAAAAGCAACACAAACACATTCCTACAAACCACTGTAGCTATTGTTAAACATTTACTTGGTTTTGCCTGTGTGCAGTGTTACCCAATATTAATAGGCCATTTCTATTGTATTTAATAAAGTAAGTGTGATGAGATGCTACAATAGCCAAACTTGTCAATTCACGACACATTTTAGTCACATATGTGTTGTCCAGGTTATACAAAACTGTACATGCAAGAATCTTAAATGAAAAATAAAACAAATCGTGAATCCTACAGGCTGAAGAGCCTGAGAGCAGTAAACAAAACCTACAGCCTATTTCTCTAAGTCTCACTGTTCTGGGAGTTGCTAGGAGCCAAAAATGGAAGAGCAGATCAGACTGAGGAACAGAATTTTCCCAACTGCAGATTCAGCAGCTTCAAAACCAAACTACCCCACCATTTGATCATATTGATCTACATTAAAATAAAAGACCTAAAAGAATTTTCTTAAACTACAGTAAAATAAATTTAAATAATTTCTGATATCCTAACAACTAACATACATGAGCAAAATCCAAAGTGTATTTCTTGGGAATTTTTTGTTATTATTGAAATGGTGTGTGAGCAACTGGAACTGTAAATCTCATGCCAACAGTTAATTCCATATTGACTTGACTCACACAATGATGTTAAACCATTTCTACACAGATTTTCAGTTATGCTTTCTGTAGGATCCTCTTTTGCCATTACCAGCACATTGGTGCCTTACAGCAGTATGAAAAGTATCATGAAATTTAGTTAATAGGAATCCATATTCCTCTCTAACTCTTTTTTTTAGGAAGAGGAATACTACATGTAATATTTTCTTCTAACTTTTGATTTATTTATTCTTAAAATTAGAAGCAGCAAGCTCAATGTGTTCTTTTTACACTTACAGGGGAAAAGAACAGTTGGGAATGTCCTTGAACATACTTGTTTCCCCATGGCTATTTAATTAATAATCTAGGAACACACCTCCAAAATAAATAACGCTATGCTTCCAAAGTCCCCACTATGTTGTCAATCACAGTCTTGGGGTTTGAGTCTTTTGCCATCTAAGGACTACTTTAATGATGCTAAGCCTTGTGCTTCTTTTAAGTACTGGAAAGAACTGGTGATCTGACAAAATCCAGGACTACTCTACAAATTGAAAATAAAAAAATTACAAAGTTTAATTGTTAAAACCAGAGATGTGACACAGTTTAGGTCACTGTGAGGTGACAGCCTCTCTGAATAAACAATAAACACACCAACACTAAACTCCTTCCTATCAGTATGTCTAGATATCTATCACTGTTTCTAAATTGCTAGAAGTAGCTTCCTACTTTACTGATTTGTCCAAGAACTGTAAAATGTTATTTAAGTAACATAATCACCTCTGCAGACAAATACTGATCCAGACTTATTGAGTTTGAGAGGCAAACAGAAGCCAGATCTCCTAGCAATTCCTTAAAATATAATTTTGACATCTTTTACTTCACCCTTCCTCTTTTTATTTATAATCCTCCACACATGAGGAGAACTCAAAACATTGAGGGAGACAGTTCTCCTGAACAGCCACAGCTATCCCAGCCACTCCAGGCTTTGCTTTTTGTTGCCCACTTCTTATTTCATGTATGTTAAGCAGAAGACTAAGAAAAAGCGTGCAGCCACTAACAACCTTCCTTGGGACACCTTCAGCCTGTGGAACAGGTACTTCACTCTCTGCCTCCTCATTTACATCTTTGACACTTGGCCTTCTTCTTTCTACTCGCAAGTGCAATCCTTTCCCAACAGCATGGCTCACTGTGTTTTTGAGGGAGGGATACTTTTATTTTTGGGACAAAGGCACAGTCATCCCCTTGGTTAGCGCTAACAACAACAGCAACCAGTACCAGAGGCCCAGAAAACAGGGTAAGGTAGATGTCTCATAGCCCACTTGCCTTGTTAAGGCACTCCCTGCCTGCCTCCAGCAACCTGCCACTCAGAGGGAGCCAAAGTTGGGCAGCACATTTTAACACCCTTCCAAAAACCTCTCCCAGTTTCTGTGCAGTTGTCTGAACCAGCATAGGCTACTAGGAGACATACCGGCCTACAGAAACAAGGTTTCAAAGTTTAGCTGTGCCTTATTTAAGAAAAATAATAAAAAAAGAAGTAATCTCATTTTGCTTACAAACTACCACCCAACAAACATATTGAAAGCCTTTTATTCTTTCATATAAGGTGGAAAGAGCAAAACACTGCTCCCATTCTCTAATAGGAATTAGAATTTTCTAATATGAATGGACAGCTCTATTGTAATTTCATTGTTTTCTGAATAGCAAGTACATAGAGCACAGCCTGTAAAATGGGAATTTGCTTCCTTTTACATGTATATCTTGCAGTTGTCAGTCTGAAATGTCATCTGCTATCCAATCACACTTTTTGAAGCTCTCTGCTACCAGCTTCCCATTTTACTAACCAACTTAGTATCAGCAAATATTTTAAGGAGGTTAAGAGACTGTCAATTAAGATAACAAAACAAGAACTCTAAAAATTGCTTCACTAGCTCTTTTATGCCTATGGAGAAAGGGAAAAGATGCATCTTTTTTTCCCACGAATGTGACTAAACAGCAGCAACATTTATGTAAAGAGGAGAGCACAGTTCAACATTTTCATATACAAGACTACAACAATATAATAATGAAACTCCCTTTCAAATTTAGATCTGAAAGCACAGGTTCATCCTTCAGTCTTGCTAAGTCTCAGGATATGCAAACAATGCTGGTAAGCCAAAGAAACCTTAAATTGGTGTATCAGCCCTAAGGCACAGATATAAAAGGTTATTTTCAGGACTTCCTACAGCTTACAAAAGGGAAGCAGCCAGAGAAAGCCTTTTTCAAAGCAAGTCTTCAGAAGTCTCTGCAGCACTGAACAAGATTCCCTCCTTCACACAGCTCTCTTAATTACCCTAATTTGAAAATATTCAAATTAACAGCTAGAAAGTGAGCATAAAAAGAATGAGGCTGCTAGCTCTGCCATTCTTATCCAACAGGAAGAAAGTTTTCCTTAGAGGAAAAGTTACTTTTGCCTTGTTATCTAGCTGATAACTAACCCAAAAAACCTAGAAATCAACAATATACCATTACCATACCACTCCTCCATTTGCAGCTGTAGAATTCCATAATTTTTTTTAAGTTTCTGAGGAAGGCTTTTCTCTGTCACTTTTCTGGGTTAAGATTTTAAACAAATAATTAAAAAGATTTATGTATTAATGAATTGAAAGTATCTTTTGCTGGTAATTCCTCCATAAGTGCACGTATTATTTCCTCCTCACTTTGCTCCAAAGAGCAAGGAATTTTAATAGGATAATGTGAAAGCTTATAAAACCATCACTGAGGCTGCAAAGATTTAAGAAGGGAATGTTTAATTTAAATTCAGCAACACCAATAAGGTATCACAGCTGGTCTTTTAAAAATCTCAACAGTTAATTCTGTATAGATCATGCAAATAAATGCATTTTCAAAAGCTGATTGGCAATTTAAATATTACTGACTACTGCCTTTATCCATATTTAAATATAACAGAAGCAATTCCAATTATTCAGGGAGAAGGGGAAAAACTGAACTTGGGTTTTAAGAGCTTTCTGGTAGTCAGCCTCTCTTGCCTTTAATCTTCTCTCTCATCTATTTCCATTCTCATTCTCCTCTGTATCTTTGCTTTCTTTTGAAGGCAACTACTCCTACGGTCAATATTCCTGTTTGGTGCTGGTCCAAATCCTTGCTACTTGATAACAACCACAAGTTCCTGCTTCACAAACTAGTCTGTCACAGCCCTCTGCTTCTGTATGCATCCCATGTGAACCACAACAAAAGTCATATGTGTTTTCCATATAATTTTCTACCTCTTTTTTTGAGAGGGAGAGGAAGTAGGTTAATGAGTTCTGATGTATTCAGTTATGCCAGATACTTACTCAGCTGGAACATTCATTGCAGATGATCAAATCACTAATTCAGTTGCAGTCTGGAGTTATTTTACATAGGGCATCAAAATAGTTTAAGTCCTTAACTTAAAAAAAAAAGAAATTCCAAGAAAATTGCAGATCTATTTAAACTGATTAACATAATAAAAAAAGAAACTCACTAAAACATGATCAGAAATAGCAACTTGATATTTACAAAAATAATGAAAGACAGTTCTGCAGTTGTAAACATTTTACTGAGCAGACATAAAAGCAGCTTTAGAAGAATAACTGCCTTTAGTATAAGCTGAGGTCAATACATTATAAAATGTGAAAACACCTTTCAGCTCTAGCTAAGATGCAAGGAAGTTCTTGAATATGATATACAGTCACCCAAAAAATGCAAACAACAGATCTAGACAACTCGCACAGGCACAATTTTCTCAGGAGAAAATGAGGAAAAAACAAAAAAACCACCACCAAATAAAACCCCAAAAACTTGAATTCATTCCACTCATTTAAAGTACTACATTTCTTCCAAAGAGGTTAACTGTGTTTGTTCTGGTTTATTTAGATATTAAATGCAAGGTAAAAGATCTCTAGGCGAAATGTAAAAGATTGTATCTTATTTTTGGGAAATAAACAGATTCCAGAGGTGTGTTCCCGCCCAGCCAATCCCGAGGCTGTTGTGCAGCTCTGCCACCTCTCAGAGCCCAATCACAGCCATGAAGGGAAACTCGTTTTGCAGTTTGTCTAGGCTGTGCTGATGATGAATGGCTGCTTCAGGGGAAGAGATCAAGCTGTGCGGTAAATCTTCGCATTTGTTCCATCTGCTTTTCTATTTTAAACAGCTGCAGTGATCACCCTGGCACCCTACATTAAGTACATGTGAATTTCATAAGAGAAAACATTTCTGTAAGTGAAATCATGACCTAGGGAGGACAAACCTTTCTCAAACTGAACAGTGCAACTTCTGCAAACAGCTGCAGACATTTACTATAATTTTGTATCTGCCTTTCAGAAAAGATATGGCATAATCATAGCTCAATTCTACAGCTTTTACAAGGTCTGCTTTGCAGCCATAGCTGGTTTCAAGATGATGTTCTCCACCTTCTGTCCTCCTGCTTAGCTCCACTTTGCAATACAACTTGTAAGATGGCAGAAGCAATATGCAAACAGAGTATGTTTATTAAAATATGCAACTCAAGTATACAAAAGCCTAACCTGTAAGTCTTACTTATCTTGTAACTGTGCTGAGGTTGTACTAATGTAAGGTATGCCAATCCAGCCTGGCTCCAAAGGTCACCATTTTAAAGGAATGCTTTCAATAAAGCCCATTACTGATTTTAAGCCAGAAAGACTAGTAAATATACTGAGACAAGCCGTGGGTTTGGGTGTTTTTTTCCCTTTGGTTATAAACACCAATTCTTGACTGGTCAGATTCCAGTGTGGCCAAAGGCTGCTTTCACTTTGCCTGTGCTGTTCTTTGTCTCCTGACATACTGTGCAGCACTGCTGTGTTCTGCTAAACAGCTTCCTCACTTCCCAAAGCTAGCTACATTTCAAATGCCAGCAAAACAAACTTTAGTGCCTTGATAAGAATATCTACCCTACCCCCAGACTGAAATGTTTTAGGAGTGTAAGGAAGGAGAATGCTAGCACATGTATCTACATGTGCTAGACTATAACATCGTTGTTTTTCTATTACCGTTTCTCTCCCCCACCTTAAATTCAGTTTCTTTGAAAGTTTGAATATGTTTACCCACTTCTGAATTAAAGTAAATGAAAAGTGAAGTGAAATGGCAATAAAATGAAATTGCAGATGGCAGTACTATAGGTTGCCTTTTCAAAGTCTCACAAGAAATTATGTCATCTCTTAGATAGTTTCCACCATACTCTATGGATAATTTTCTTCACATTAATATGCCATGCTATAGAAGTTTTCTAAAGTACAATGGTATATAAAAGTTAGCAGAAAATATTTCAACTGCAACTAAATATACTTCTATAAATACATCCTATCAGCTTTTCACATAACTCAAAACTGCTGTGAAGTTCCATGAGCATTATTTACATTTTACAGATAAGCAAACTGAAATGGGGCTATAACTCGTCCAAGATCACACAGCAAATCAGAGAGTGGCAAGGCCAGGAATAGCACTGATCTCCCAGGCCATTCCTAGAACTGTTAAGCCCATTTCAATATCGCTGAAGCAGAAGGTACATTTTGGGGAGAAATGCCAGAGGAAGATTTCTTAGTAAGGAGTCGGAGAGAACACTCATGTGCCAAGTTCTTGAGAGATCAAAGTCTCGATTATATTTCTGTCCCCTCCTTGCAATAAGACAACTTGTTGAAAGTGCCTTTCAACAGCAGGACACATGAATGTGAATGTGACACCAAGCTGGCAAAGACTTCAGAAGTTAAGATTTGATCTTAAATGCTAACTACAGTATCTTTTGATTAGCAGAATTTAAAGCTGACATGTTTATACATTCAATGTATAACTTTGCCAATACAATGACCGAACAACAAAATAACCACAATCCCAGTGTTAATCTCTTAGGAAGAAATCAAAATTATTTGAGAACTGTCTGTATAGTTTCTATTATTTCATAAGTTTCATTTTAAAGAAGTTTTTAATATTTTAAAAAGTTTTAAGGCTATTAGAGACACTTAGCACCTTTAAGAAGAATTTCAGTAAAGGAATTATAATTTTCTGTATTCAGACAGACTTAAAGTAGACATTTTGAATATTATTCTAATGGTAATACAATACGTGGTTAAGCCATGCTACCAAGATACTTTCTTTTGGTTCACCAGCAAGGACTGGGAAAATTATGCAAAAAGGCTCTGCACAATCAGCATAAAAAAAACAGGTCAAAGTAACAAAACAAAACCTTGAACAAAGCAGAAAGATTCTACTTCACTTACCTGCTTTCAGCAGTATCTTAGATTTATGCAGATAATCCTAAATTGTCACACTCTGTCAAGGAGCTGGAACACTAAATTGTGAGCTCCCTCAGGCTGCCAGTTTTTCTTTCATTTGGGATTTCAAACAGTTGAACTTCTTTTGCTTTATTTCCTCACCTCCCCACCCCCTTGTCCTGCCTCAGCAGTACCTTCTTCTGTTATGCTCACGTGCGTCAGCGGGATGCGTCCCTGCAGCCCTGCGTGCTGCATGATGCAAGAATGTGCAATCTGGAAGGGCTGCTATTGATACAGTCCCAGCAAGGTATGTGCCTGATGGGCACACAAAGTTGGGCAGATCCTGTCCATACAGTCAGTACAGAAATCAATATCTTTATGTAGTAAGCACTAGTGGTAGTGAACAGATCTTTAAAAACAAATTTTTGATTTCATGATGCAACATGAAATTTGGCATCATGCGACACTGTAGGAAAATAGTAAGATGATGGCAAACTAGGAAGCAAGAGCAATGAGATGATGATGACAGAATAGGGAAAAGCTGAAAGGAGTTCAGTTTAGGATACACTAACTAAGGTAGTCATCAAGTAAGTCATCAGACATGAATATGATCTATGCCCAGACAGCTGAGACAGAAAATAGAATCTGAAATTCAGAGACCAGAGATGGTCTACCTCGAAGAAAATTAATAGGGAAAACTTTGATGAGTTTGATAGTGCAGAGTAAATGTAAAAAAAGCTACAACAATAATACCCTGCACATTGAATTAACATGAACATAGAGAATTTGCACAAAAACACTAGACAAAAATCTTTATTAGCCTGGGACTAAAGACATTTATCAAATTGATTTTACCATTCATGTTGCTTTCATTTTTAAATTATGCCAGTCTAATATTTGCAAGTTCCGCTCTTTCCTTACAATCCCTGGCTGTAAAGCTTAGTGAAGTGACTGGCTGCTAACTGCCAAGTATTCTTGTGCCTTAGCAGGATATAGGCACTTCATTCCAATAACATGATTTTATTTGGCAGTTGGCACAAAACAGGCATTATGGTTATGATTCAGTACTGGGTTGTCTCAACAGTCTAATGCTGAATGAACTTTTATCTCCCTAGTATTTGATAATCAGACTATTAAAAGGTTAAAGCAGGCAAAAAGGTTTCTAAAACTTTTTTTCTACAGAAATCTTCACATTTCACAGGGCACTTTTCAAGGACAAGAACACTAAACAATCAGCTAGAGGTACATAAACTCCAAAGCAATATTTATTGTGTTACTATTAGCTATGCTTTCTCCTAATACCTCTCTCTATTGCCCCATGTAAACACTCACAAAAAGCTCTTACTGAAAAATACTGCTCACTTTGAAAATATTCTCAAAGCTTTATGTTCTCACAACCTTCATAGATCACAGAATTTTCCTTTCCCAGAGTAGTGAAGGGGAGATAACACTGAACGGGTGCCAGAAAATTCTTCCTAACTTCACAAGCTACTGTGTTGCTCTCCCTCACCAACCTGTACTTCTCTCTTCCTCACTCCAGAAATGGTAACTAGACTTCCTTTCTTGTTTCAGCTCTGTCTCCAGAGAAACAAGAAAGCAGCACCCATTACAACCCCTGCTCAGCCCTGAGCACTGCTCCCAGCACTGCTGCACAAAGCTCTGCCTGGCTCCAAACTCACCTGAAGCAGTAAGTCCAAAAGACTCTGTCCCCCAACAGGCTGATATCTTGAGCCAGAGGTGCAACCTGCTAGACTGTCATCTGCTGAAACCCGCATCTCAAATTCTTCTACTCCAAGAAGGATGAAAATTAATCACTAGAAGAAATGGTTGTATTTGAGCTTGGACTGTGTCCTCATTCCATAAAAGCCTGATGCTAGAGTTCAGCACTTGTTTTCCCCTTCAGCTTATGGAGTGGTTCCTCCAAAAGGTAAAAAGTAAAACTCACAAACCAGCACTTGGACAATGTAAATTTTAGGTGCTCAAGGCTATTCCTGAACTCTGGTCCAAGTACAGATCTAACTACACTACTAACACCTCTATAAATCACCCCTTTCCAAACCAGCTGGGTCTAGTAATGCATAAGGGGTCCAAAAGAAGCAAGTCACTGTGGGATAGATTAAATTAATAAATGTCCACCATTTAGGCTGGGGATATTCCCAGATTTTCAGCAGGGAGAAATCAAGCAGACCATTACATAAGCAAAGCCTTACCAGCTTCCATTTGGCACAAACTGCTATTTTCCCTGGTTCCACACCCAAAGTATAATGATCTAAAATAGAAGGACTGACTCCATCTTTTCAAGGACATTGATAACTTAATGTTAAAAGGAAAATGCGGGGGTTTTGTTTTCCTTTGGTTTGTTGCTTGTTTGTTGCTCTATTTGATATTTTGAAGATTAAAACTTCACAGAAGAGGGAAGGAATCGCCAAAAAGGAAGTCTGCTAACCTGACAATGGGCCAGCCTTTGGTTTTATGCTAGCTATTCCAGAAACAACAACGAACCAAACAAAAAAACCCCAGACTATTTTGAAGTTCCATATTTATAACTCTAGACTTCTGATGTTCATAAAAGCTTTTACAACTAGGAGGTCACTAAACAGTCACCCCAGGTATCGTATAACTCATTCATGTCACTTGAGGAAGGTAGGGAGAAAACTATTAGCCCAGTCTTGTGGGAAAACAGGGAAAAACTGGCCATCATCAGCCACCTTCTTTAATCTACTGCCAATAGATAAAACCAATAATTGTCTACAGCACCACTTGATGTTTGGCATTTGCTACATTTCCTTCCTGTCCAAAATCCTTTAAGAAGAAGTTTTGAAGATGCTGGAATATATGTTTTAGCATGCAGGCATGCTTTAACAAGGAAGGAAAAGTAAACATTAATAAGAGCTGCTATCATAATAAGTTCACACAACTTCAAACAATCAATTTACCACCATTTTGTGAGTTAAATCTTGTCACTTCAGTCGCAGCAACTGACAGCATGCTCCCCATTTGATGTGTTTTACATAGCAAGTCAGACAAGTAAGTTTTTATAGATGAGCCACTCCAAAGTTAATGGTAGTTTAGTTCACATGCAATCAGGGGAAGTTACCCTAAAATCAGAAGGCCTGAGTGTGAAGGGAAGTGTTATCATATATCTTGTAAGTTCAGCCACGGAGAAACACTCAGGGGCTCTTCAGGGTGCAGATTTTCATGGTACTGTTCATGAAACCTCTGGCATTTCACAATGCCCATGACCATCCACTCTGCACAAGATTCAACTGCACACATATCTATGTTTGAAAAAAGGTCTCTTAAACAGAGTAGAAGCACAGTGTCACTAAAGAGACATGTATTTCATCTCCTATTGTTTGATATAATTAGGAGATGGAGATATAAAAAGGCCTCTGCACATTTAATATATGCTATTATGTCATCTAGTTGCATGTTTGCTTGAGGCTTACTTCATTTGGCCTGAATATAAACTTGGAAGAACTTCAGGTTCTTTTAATGCTAATGATCTAGTTTCTGCATAATACAGTCAAATGAAAAAGCTTGACATGGGAAAATTTAAATAGCAACAAGAATACACAGTTCTCTTCAAGAAGAATTTCAACTTCAGCCTCTATTAAACTCAACCCAGTGTACAATACTTGTTGACACTGTTTTGCTCTTCCTCCAGACTGTCCTGCTGGTTCTGTAACCCTGTTCCAGCCACTTAGTTGCAGTAGCACAGGTTACTCACACCTCACTGCATTTGGATTTTGAAAGTAACTTGCAAATCCACTAGAGACCAATTATTTTCTTTCTAGGTGCCAAACTGTTCTATGAAGTCTTATACACCCATTGATATTTTAAAGAACTGTCCTTCTTTTCCCTTAATGGGAACTTCTAATGCAAACATTTTTCTCTGAAATGAAAGATAAATAGAAAACTCATAAAAAATACCAAGAGACACCCAGTTTTGGTTCAAACCTCCACCAAGAGGTAGCAGTCAGTTATAAAGGAATAATGAACTTACAGTGCCCTCACGTGTGACGAGATATGAATTAGAAGAAATCTGGAGATCTAGAAAGGGAGAGAAAAGTTCTCAAGACTTCAGGAAGGACCCTCACTGAAGAAAACAATGCTTTCCAGCACACGGGGATAATTGCCCTCATGCATTAGGACAGACTGGGTACTATAAACATGTGCAAGAAACAAATGACAAAATATCTCCACTTTCAACTGCCTTTTCAGATGCTTGTGAGCTGAAAGTTTCATGTGCTTTCTCACCATAGGAACAAATAAAGGCAGTTTAGTTATCTAGTGCAGAAACCACTAAATAGTATTTCAAGGAAGTACCACCTTAGTGGAAGGTCAAATTTACAAATACAATAAACACTGTGCAGACAAGTCCAACGATGTTGAAGACAACATTTCTTCAAGTGTCTTAGCAAAGACCACACTTCACTCTATTACCCACGAACACAAAAGTTATCTTTTCTACAGTTACACAGAAATTAAGGAGGGTAATGCACCTTAACTAGCATTCACAAAACCTGCAGGTCAAGTTGGAAGTCACCTAAGTTAACCAAGAGGAAGCACCAAAGACAGGAGTGCCTTATCTCTCACTGTGCTAGAGCTTTCTGCCCATCACAGAAAGGCAACTGCATCCATTCACGACCACAACCTCAAGCCGAGAGACTGGTGCTCTCACCTCAGCAGTGAGATCACTTAAACAAGATAGAGGCCAAGTCGCAGTCATTGGGCCCAAGGTGACTTCACCTCCTCTCTAAATAAAGTTAAGCTATTTAATGATGGCGACACAGCTAGCACTTCCAAGTGCATTAGTCCTGCTTTACATGCAATTCTTAACTTGTTCACAGGCCTGGAAATGAGAGCAAAAGCTATTTCAATATTCTCATCTTGGGAGCCCAGGCATGTAAAGGGCATGACTTTGAACCACCTCAGGGAGAAAAGGTGCTGAACCCAGAGTCCTCACTCTTTGGAAATGCTCTAACCACTAAGCTATTTCTCAGGAGTGGGAGGGGTAGCTCTGGTTTGTTTTGTGCAAAGCCCATCTGATAGGTCTTCAGTAAACAAGCTCCAAGAACACCATGTTCTGCAAGCCCTGAGAGGAGATAGAAGGAAACATTTAACCTCTGGATCCACAGTGAGCTTACTTGAGCACAGGCGTGGAACTACTGCCCACTTCCAGACCTGAAACAGCCTTAAGCATGGCTGAGTATCTGATGAGGTTCTGCCTAGATGCTCAATGACTTTGGCTAAAGGGTCAGAAGGATCCTGAGTTTTGAAGCTCTGAGTTGGGTCATAAACACAAGCTTCCTGAATTCAGCTCCTGTCTTTAGACTGTGTCATTGTCTTTCAGCAACTTAGTGAAAACCAGAACCTTTTTCTTGACAAATAATTATAACACAGGACAGAGGAACCCCCATGTTGGTGGCTGTAAGTGCAGAAATCTGAAGTTATCTTATTCCGTTTAAAACAAACCCCCAAAATTCAACCAACCAAACAAAAAAACCCCAACAAAACAACCGACCAGCTGTACCCACTATAAAAACATTAGGTTTGAAAAGCAAAGCATTCTTATGCTAGTAACTACCAGAAGTTGAGTCTATCTAGATTATTTCAACTTTCAATTCTCAAGTTTTTGTTTTACTGTAGGAAGAACATTTTCCTGTTAAGAGTTACTTTTTCCTATAGTGCCATCTGTTGCAGAACCTCACCTCTTTTATTGTTATATGATATATTGTTCACAATATATCATTGATATATTGTGAACAATATATCAATGATAAAGCAGGGACAAACTTGTCAATGAAAATACTGCATAGTAAGCTTTGCCACAATCATGACCTAAATGTATCCCAAGCGGCTGAACTACCATTCCCCTATAGGAGGTTGTAGGAAACAATAAGTAACAAAGTGTAAGAAACAGTAGAGCATAGCACCTGAAAATACTTCCTAGATACAAGCTAACTCTTTCAGTTGCATACAAATAGTAAGGGAGTCAAAGAATTTGAAGAGTATTTGGATCTATGAGGCCACAAGCTCCAGCCCCCTTCCTTCACTAAAAATACCACCTATGTTCTGATGCATTAGACAGTAGTAAGTAGGAAATCTCTGGGGACACAAGCAGTCTGTTGGGTCATTGCTACAGGCAGGGTTGAATTTAGTAGAGCACCTTTCCCACTGGATGAGGCCTTGCCATACAGCAGGATAAAAGTGAAAACACAGCTAGGAAATTTCACCATGCAGGGTCCCTCTGAGCACATACCAGCAACTCCTGTGCACCAGTCACACAGCAAAGAGTATATTTCTTCTAGCTAGGGAGGACTGCCAAAACATTCTATTTTCTACTATCTCTCTTTAAATGTTGGACAATTAACAGTATTTAAACAGATTTTAGCCTTGACAATGCAGTAGTTTTACTCTCTTGGAATAAAGGGGAAAAAAAAGCAAATAGCAACACTATCACACAACACATTATTTTATTTAAAATAATACAGTTCAGCAGAAAAAAAATTATTTAGTTCCAGAGATACCTTAAACATGTTTATTGGTTAATTTTGTTTAACAGGAACTAAAAAGTCCTAAAACCTTAAATGTCAGCCCTCTCTTCCCAACTAGAATCTACTCTTTTGTTGAATCTGTTCTTAGAAAAACTGGTTAGCTGCCATGTGCTCGTTTAAAATTCTTCTCGGATAAGCTCAAAATTAAAGTTAAGAGTTGTTCACCAAAGTCTGCTAATAGTTTAATTTCCCCTAAAGTCCTTCATACAGATCCCTGGCTAGATCCTTCAGAAAAAGAAAACAGACTGATTATGGTTATTATTTTCACTTAGTACCTCTGCCAGTATTTTCTGGTTAGACTGGGGAAAGTCAGTGCCACGGCCAGCAACAGAAGATACCATCACACATACTCCGGAGTGATTTCCTTCACAAACCTCATCTTTTTGACCAAAACTCTTTCAGTTATTAAAACATCACTGTAGTTGGGTAGGGGATTTTTTTCTGTTGTTGTTTTGGATTTGGGGTCTTTATTAATACATGGGAGTGTATGCCTCCTGTGTTCAGATGTGGTGACTTTGTGCAGTGATTGCCTTTTTTCCTTCTTTCAGTTTTGTTTTTTTGAAAAACATATTGATGCCACAGCTTTATTAACAATACAAAGGTAATATTAGGGAAGTTTCAGTTGGAGATAAATGTCTTACAAAACTGAAATAGTGACAATCATAAATTAAAATAGAAATAGGCATGAAACTTGAATATAGTGGTGATCATTTGTAATTAATATATAAGATGCTGATTCACCTACTATCATAAACTTCTTATTCAGTAATATTTTTCTTCACCCTTTCCTATGACTGTGTCAATCACCACTGCTTTAAGTCAGTTACTATTATATCTAAAGAAAACTAGCAAGATATCATCACCAATAAAAAATACCTAAAAATATGCCCCATCTCAAGAAGTTTTTATGTTACTATTCTGCAAACAGAAATAGCATGAGATAAAAGGGACATTTTAGTTTCATTTCTCAAGAGTTTTAGAGTAATACATCTCCATTTATATTGATGTCCCTTCAAACAAATTAAAAACTGGCAACAAAACATGAGACATGAAGTCTCCCCCAAGTGTTCCTTCAAATTCATTACATCTTCCTGGAGCAGGTGCACCAGCTTAAGTTCATTCCATGTGGAATTCTGTGATGTACAAGTGAGGAATGTCTCTTTACTGCTGTGGTAACTGGCACACCTGGTAGTCCACACTGAACCAATTTAGTCCTGAAAATGCTGCAGCTGCATTCATATGACATTACGTTTAACCTCCCAGGCCCTGCTGAAAGGTACAGCACACAAATAGGGACACTGTGCTTCCAGGCTCCATATGGCCCATCCAAAAGTTGCTTCCTGCATCTCTCTACTCACAGTGTGACTTCTCAGATTAAGACACAAGTGTGAGTGTCAGCTTGGCACAGTGATCTCACTTATGGCCACTGGAACTCCAGGAAACCTGACACCTGTAAGAGGAGACACATGACTGTTCATAACAAATGGGAATTTGAAACAGAATGGGGATTTGAAACAGAATCCTGCAGCAACGTTTCAAGATGCTTCTGGACAGACCAACCAGCACAGGAGCCTCAACCCTGCAAGCACATGCATGCTTCACTCTAGCACACAGGAGCAGCCATTCTGGCAATTTAGGCTGCTCCCAGGAATAACAGGCAGATGGGACTTTTTTCAGGATAATGTCTGTGGTACACTACACTTTTAATGAAGTACCTGCTGGTTTATTTTTAATCTATAATTTTTAATCTATAAAACATAGAAAAGGTGATGGTATTTTAGATCATGTGATGAGCATGTAAGTGCCCTCAGTAAAGCAGTTCCCTCCAAATGTGACAGTAAGTGCCCAAAATACTACTGCTAAGACAATAAATACTTCAGAAGAAAATCAAGGGAAAAAAAACCCAACCAAATCCACCACAACAATCTAATTAAACACATGTGTTTAATATAATAGTAAGTTTAATCTGAGTAAAGGAAAAATGCTTTCCTCTCATGGTACAAAAACAAATTGTGTCTTATTTCTGTAACACAACACACTCTTTCCCTCCCTCTTCAAAAAAAGATCCCAGAAGCTGAACTTTAAAAAAGCCATGCAAACGTATTTCATCCTTGTTTTCTGAAGGCAACATATTTAGAAGTGTTCTAAAAAGAAAGAGAAGACAAATACTTAACATTTTGATTGAAGAAATTATTTTAGCATATTTCAATCTTCACCAAAATTCTTGTACAACTCACCTCATTAATCTAACTGGATTACCACTACTCAGGTTAAACCCTTCACCCACCTTACAGGGCCTTCAAAGCTTTCTCACTACTTTGGCTTTAATACAAAGCACTTTGGACAGAGGTAAATAATTTTCACAGCATCTGGACAAAATGTCTTTTTTTCCTAACTTGATGAAATTTTAAGACCTCGGGTATTTATTTCTCAATGTGACATCTTGTCAATAAAAATGACCTTAAGGGCCAAGTTAAGTTTTGAGATGAGGCAGAGCAAATTTCAAACTCCAGTTCAGTACAGATCCCACTCATGCTTGAATGAGATACTCATACATGAAGACAAATGCTCTAAGATTTTTACAACTTTAAATGAAAATATGGAACTCCTAATGCTTGAGAAGATCTACTTTGTCTGTTCAACTGCCTTCACAAGTCACTCACCTGAGAGAGGCAAACCAGAGACTGGAATGTGAGACCTTAATGTTCATAGTTTTTGGCTATCCTAAGGGTATTTTTCTTGCTGTTCTTCATGGGACTGTCAGTTATTACTGAGGAAGCCTTCTCCTGCAAGCATTTTGTCAAAAGCAGTGCATTTTCACAAAAAGGAGGTTGTTTTTGAGCCACCAATCAACTTTGTAACAACCAAATAAACACTGATATTCTAGCAAATTCTAAATTTCACTCTCAAGAAAACACACCAAAGAACTAGTTCCAATATTGTGGTAGGTTGATGGTGGCTGCATGCCAGGTCTCCACCAAAGCTGCTCTATCCCGCCCTTCTTCAGCTAGACAGGGAGACAGAATGTAATAAAAGCTCATAGGCCAAGGTAAAGACAGGGAGAGATCAGTCACTCACCAGTTACCATCACAGGCAAAACATACTTGATTTGGAGAAATTAATTTCAATTACTAATAAACCAGAGTAAGATAACAAGAAATAAACCCAAAATTTCAACCATCTTATTCCCCCTCAACTCCATCTTCTTCCTGGGCTTAACTTCCCTCACAACTTTTTCTACTTCCTCTTCTCTAGCAATGCAGGGGAACAGGGAACAGGGTTGTGGTCAGATATATTGTCTCTTTTGCTCCTTCCTTCCCTGCTCCAGGGGTCTCTCCCCACAGGAGGCAGTTCTCCATTAACTTCTCCAAAGTGCATCCTTCCTCAGGGCTGCAGTTCTTCATGAACTGCTCCAGCTTGAGTCGCTTCCAGTGGGGTGGAGCCATTCGGAATGGACTGCTCCAGCATGGATCCCCCTCAGGGTCACAAATCCTGCCAGCAAAACCTCTACAGCTCCATTCTCCACAGGGCCACAGGTGCTGCCAGGAGCCTGCTACAGCACAGGCTCCCAGACTTCCTCAGGCATCTACCTGCTCTGGTGTGGGATCCTCCACACCCTGTAGGTGGAGATCTGCTCCACCACAGACCTCCACTGGGACATCCTGCCTCATCATGGTCAGGACCATGGGCTGCAATGGAATCTCAGCTCCAATTCCTAAAACACCACTTCCCCCTCCTTCTTCACTGCCCTTGTCTGCAGAGCTGTTTCTCTCACATATCCCTCCCTTCTCTCACTGCAGTTGCTATTACCCAGGGCTTTTTCCCCTTTCTTAAGAGACATTATCTCAGAGGTACCACCACCACTGTCACTGATGGGCTCAGCATTGGCCAGTGACAGGCCCAAACTGGAACCAATTGGACATTTGGGAAATTTTCAGCAGCTTCTCACAGGAGTCACCCCTGTAGCTGCTATGAAACCAAAATCTTGCCATGCAAACCCAATACAAATACAGAGCCAAGGGGGTAAAAAAATAAAATCCATTCTTTATTAAATAATCTGCCCCACACATTTCCTGGACTTCATCTCCACTACAAGAGAGAAATAAAAAAGATTGCTGTAAGAGCCTTCTAGAAATTTAGAATTTGCATCAATAATGAGAGCATTCCCTTGAGGATGCTCTCCTGCAGATGATTCCAGATTTCCAAATCAGACTCCGTGAAGAGGCATGATCCCATCTACTTATGTGAAGGAAAGTAACTGCCACAAGGACATAATAGCAGCTTCTCTTCTATATTTTCTTATAGTAGCAGAATATTGTTGCTACAGAATATTATACAGCATGCTGCTTCAATTCCTTATCATTCTATAACATTCAGAATTGTTAAGAACTCAGCTTCTCAGAAGAAGCTTCCCCTTGCCATTTGGAAGTCTCAGGTTTCAAGACTTCTCAGAGAGCTCAATATTCAGAAACACAAACTATGTAAGAGGTATCACACTATTTTGAAAATAAAGTAGTTTACCAACCTTATTATCCATGTGAAGACTGTCTTTGTCTGTTGGAGAGCTTGATTTCAATGAGCATCAGAATCTACCATTGTACCAGACAAAGGAATTTAGTCTCAAATTAGGCTATTAAATTATATTATCCCTGGCTTCTATTACATACAGAAGGAGAAGATATTTCACATGATACTATCCCTAGGAAAACCACTTTATTCTATTACAAAATTAATTATGCTTGGTTTAAGAATTTAGAGTTAGTTCTTTGTTAGATTACCTCTTGTATATCCATAATAAATACTTAGAGCACATCCTCTTTCCAGTTTGATTTCCACTTATATTTCTTAGCAGTTTTAGACAACAAAGGAGCTCAATGCTTTTTACAAGTCCTGTCTAGTTGGATTGGCTGCTCTTATTTTTAAATAAATGAATTCAAGTAGTACTGTAGCAGGATACTCTACCCCTAATGTGGCCAAGCAACTTGGACAATGTCCTGTTTGCACAGCTATCAGTGGTGGGCTGAGCTCAGGCCATGTGCTGGTGTTGGTGTGGAACTACACTAAACCCCAATTCAGTATCCTGATAGTGAGGCAAAGATTTGGCAGACAAGCTGCTAAGCTGACCTGGCAGACATGGGACTGGCAGTTGGTCACTTCATACTATGAAAGTCCAGTCCACTTTCATAAGGTAAGGTTTCTCTAGCATATTCCCTCTTGACACTCCTCAAGGTTAGGAGAGAGACCTGCTCACGAGCATTGGTAGGGTGAGTTACATCCACGTCTACTTAATTATTCCTTCCTGCGAGCTTTAATAGAACTGCTTTGCAATAGTGCACTGTTCTATCCTATACATACACTGCTACCAGTTCTAGCTTTTAGAATGTACAGGAAAGAAATCTAGGGCTAAGATTGGATCCAGCCACACGTGGACCTCTCTCTGAGAAGGAGTTTAGAAAGCAAGGGGTTCCTTTCAGCACCTGTTGGTTTAGCAGCAGGACTTGTCACTCCACCCTCGACAAGTACATAGAGCAAATGTTTAGAAGATTAATATTCATTTTTCTGCTGAAGTTTTGAAAACACATGATGATAGACACGTATGTTTGTCTGTTACAGAATCAAGTAGGTGTCTCCTTACAGCTGTCTAAAACAGCTACATACAAAAAGAAAAATTTCACACCAGACCATCACACAGGACAGAACCAGACAGGTTATATTAGCAAAGGATAACCTGGGATAAGTTTGCACTAAAACCACAGACTTCAAACAAAACTTCAAGTTTTGGCTCTCCTATACCAGCATCCCTGACACAAACTCTGAGATTATATCTCTGAAGACATTTTATTCCACAAAAGGCATTTTTATTCATCAAGTTATCATTAAACAGGGAATTTGTGAGTCTGAGTTAGTGTGCAACTAGAGAAATTTTCAGTTTCCCAACACCATCAAGAAGAGGTTTAGAAGATAGTATTAAAATCTGATTTTATTCTCTGTAAAATGCATTTGTTTTTTTGACCTCAGGACATCTTCCCAGGTATTTTTAGCAACTGTTCTTTTGAGGGAACAGACAGCAAGTTATTTAGCTTCCATGTGAGATGTCCATCAGAACTTTGCAATCGCCTTAGCATATTTTTATGCACATGCATGAAGATTTATTGCTACTGGAAATGACTTTTGAGCCACGTGGCTACCCTACCCCAGAGCTCTGATAGCCAAGAACTGTACCTCCCCCCAAAATATGCGGATGTGTGAGACACTGCACGGCAGTCCCGGGGCTCTGAGAGGAGGAACATAAGTGGTAGCCACGTGTATGGGAAGCACACCTCAGCTTACCAGCGCAAAATTAATTTTTGCATCATGAAGCAGCCATATTTTCCACTACCCCTAGGAGTAATTATCTGCACACTGAATTCAGAGTGTATAAAACCAGCACTTTTCCCAAGTCTTCTAACACTATACACAACATACAGAAAACTCTACAAAAAACACAGAACAGTCTATGCTTCAGTCTCAGGTATTCATTTAATGTATAAGCTACAAAGAGTTAACTTCTACCTTTAGAACCTAAAATTAAGATTTTTACATTGTGCATTACAAATGGTATCTTCTGCATTAAAAAACAGCTTTCATTCCTAGTGAAACCTTACTCAAAACCTTGAATCCTTTAACAGAAAGGCCTGACACCGAATAATGAAAGAAAAAGAAGCAACATTTGACACTTCCAATTTACACATACTCTTCTGACAGATTATAGACAATATCAGCCAAGCAGAGTTGCCATGTTCTGAATAGAAAGAAAAGCAGAACACTACAAGCCAAGATACCAATATGCCTTCTAAAAGCCAGACAAAAGCATTTCCATTTGGCTTATTTTCCTGCCTCGTGGAACAGAATAGTAGCAATAAAAATGTCAGAATTCAGCTTCTCCCACAGAACACTATTTATACATCAATTTCTAGATAAATATAAGCAACCATTACAAACATAACTCTTAAAAACAAAATGTAACCTAGGTGAAGTTATAAGGTTTCCAAAATCTTTTCTGTAACACAAGTAGGAAGGATAGAATGGACACAAAGGAAGTTACAGCAACTATCAAAAGCATATCCTGGTAAGGCCTTATCTTGTAACATGGTGAGCTCCAGAAAACGTTTTGTGCACAGCAGTTGCCAAATATTTAGTACTGTTAAAGGGACATAAGCTTGCACTCAGCACTGACTTGAAATTCACAGAAACAAAAAGTTTTTCTTAAACTTTTTCCTTTCTTTGGTCTTTCTTCTACATGGGTATCAGTGTGAAACTAGTTTAGAACTAAAATTTAAATAAATGGAAAATCCAAACAAACGGTTTAATCTGCGTGGAATGTGCTGTTGGCAAACAGGCTGCATTTAAAGCTAGAAGTTTTGTAGCACTAGAACACCAGCAACAGGCTCAGCAACAAGCTGCAATGGAAAAAACATCTTTCAGAAAAGAGGTGGTTCTCCTCCTCCCAGAAACAAACACCATCCCCTCTCCACACAAAAAAAGAAAACAAAAGAAAAAGAAAATTGCACACAGGAAAGGCTTTAGAGCTTTAAATAAGTTTGCATTTTCAGGTTTGTTCCTCCTTTGACTAAATGTCATATTATTCCATGTTTACTCTCTAGGAGTTAAGAAATCCTTGACAAAAATATTTGTCTCCGAAGAAAACCGTTTAAAAACAATTCAATACCAATGAACAAGATCCCAGGGAGAGAAATTTGGTGAAGAGGTGATTACATCTTGAGTCTCAAAACTAAGGCCCACAAAGCCAGTCAGCTATTTAGGCAAAGACTTGTCAGGAAAGACCTGCAGCTAAGAAAACTTTATTACTGTCTCAGAAGGCATAGAATAGTAAAAAAAGTTACAATTTTAAACTAATTTACAGGGAAAAAATAAAAAACACATATTTTCAGAAGCAGTTTTCAGTGCTTTTCTACAGTACAGTGCCTGAATTGAAAGTAAGTTCTTGTAGTAGCACAGAAGGGACATACTATCAGATTACATAAGCAGCATCACCTCTATTTTTAAAATACCAGCCCAGTATATTTTTGGGTAATATTCTTGCACTAGAACACAGCACTGGGTGATACTTTTAACCCAAAATTACATGAAAGAACAAACTTTGTTTCTACATAAAGCTGAAGTAAGAAAAATGGTAAATTGTTTACTGGGTTGAAATAGAACTAAACCAGTTCACCTTCCCAAACCAACTTTTGGCAGTAATTTAACTTAAGCTTTCCAGAAAAAAAAAAAAAAGACAAAGGGAAAGAGAAAAGTCAAAGTCACTGAAAACATCAGAAAGGCAGTAAACAAGAAAAAATGCCAACACTTAACTTTTTGGGCTTAATTAATTTCTGTAGCTTCAAGTGAAGATTTCCATGTTTCACTGATTTCTGGAGAGAAACCTAAGCTTTTCCCACTCTCCAATCCCTGTTAAACTGTAAACAATTTACTGGAATAGAAAACCATACTGACAGCAGACCATATTTTTGGAAATTTAAACACTTGGTATCCACAGGAAAATATAATCAAGCTTTCAAAACCTTTTTTTTCTGGCCCACAATGGTATATTCAGTACTTTTCCACTATGTTTATTTTAAAAGGAAAAACCCTGACCTGAAGAAAAAGTCAAGAGTAAGATGACAAAACAGCAAGGATTTCTTCAGTGCTCACTTCATACTTGTCACAGTAAGACAATGTAATTTTCTTTAAAGTAATATGCTTTGGTCAGGCTAACAGAAGATACATTATTTTACATAACCTAGAAATCCATACTTTTTTTTTACTTAATATTGTACGCTAATTTGTAAAAGATTGCAAAATATTAGAGCTTTTCCCTTTGCTTGAACATCTCAAGATACATAAAATTTCCCTATTTGTCAGCATAAAGCACTGAAATGTATGCCAAGAGCCCAAAATGAAGACAGTTATTTACTAATAAACAAGACAAGCAAATTATATGATAAAATCCCCCCAAAATATAAATAAATTGGCTTTTAGGAAACTTAGAGCAGAACTTCTAGGAATATCAATGCAGAGAGGGGAAGGATCACTGCTACCCATATACTATTAGAATCAGAGCAAGAAAAACAATTTCAGATAGAGACCTAAGTGGACACTAGAACATGAGCGTAGACTGGAAAGGATCATACCCAGTTATGAGTTGAAATGAACAGCCAACTTCTAAAATTACCTCTAGAAAGAGAAGCAGAATCAAAAGAAAGTTAAAAAAAATCTAAAAAAGCATTCATGTGACTTAGTGACTGCTAGATCAGGAGAACAGATGCTGCTATTTACAAAATGCATTCAAGCTGAAGCATTTCTGGTTCCTACTGATCTCTAGGTATTAACTCCTATTTAAACAACAAAAAAAGACAGGGAACAAATATTTTTTAACTAAGCCACCAATGTACACCCTATAATTGCTTACCTCATTACTAAACAGCAAGAGATAAAGAAACTTCTGTGTTTGATTTCTTCAGTTTTAAAGTACTTCAATGCAGTCAAAAAATAAATATCAACCAAGATATTACCAGAAGTGTGCTTCATGCTTCACTCATTTTGAAAATAAAAATTCTAGTTTTGATGTCCTGAAAATCAGTTCAGCAGAATCACATAAATTCATAAATTTACAGATCAAGTAATTTCCAACAATTATAAGGAAAAGCTGACTAAGCAAAGCTCATGTCCATACATGAAGAACTGCATACCATTAGCATGGAAAATTATGGAAAGGCTCAAACACAGAAACAGCATTAGAAGTGCCCCAGATGCCCTACTTTGTATCACTTTGAGAACCTCCACTGTTTTCAAGCAACTCCTTATTCCAACCAAAGACATTCCCAAGGTCAGGCAATTCTGGAGTTGACAAGCTCGGGAAGAGAAAATTTTCCTTCATCTTTCTCAACAGACTGAAGCCTTAAGAAAGAAGGCAAGTAGGCTGAAGGAGGGAAGAGTCAGATAAGGCCATCTGAGTTTTATTGAGCATTTAAGTCTTTAAGAAATATGTTCGCACACCTGCTCAGAATATTCCCTGACATGTCAAGATTAATTTTTCTCCACTAACATCAGCGTCACCCCACACATGTGATACAGACCCATCATCAGAACATGTTTACAACAATACTGCAGAGGCAGCAGATGCCGTAAATAAGACTGATCATTTTAAAGCATCATGTCATTACTTCAGTATTCTCTCTCAGTTTCAGAAAAGCAAGAGTATTAAACACCACCAAAAAAGCCCATAACAGACAGACGTTTTCTAAACTAGTGAACTGGTAAAGCGCCACGTGGATTTTGAAGGGAGCACCCTACAATGAATAATTAAATCTATTCCATCCAATATCTGGAAGAGACAGAACATGCTTTTGCTATGAAGTGAACTCACAAAAAAGGATGTTTTAATTCACTGTATATAAGAGCACTACGGGAAACAGGAACTGATTTGGGTATTGGCATTGTGCAGAGGGACTAGTCAGCTTCCAGACGGATCAGATTCACCAGCACCAGTGAGGATATCATATTTAAATTCTTAATCTTGAATAGACTATAGATTTCAACTGAGACACCTTTCTATGGTGACTGACCAGCAGTAAGCATCACAGGGGAACATCCCTATCATGCAGCAGGACACAGTCAAATTAACTTGGACAAAAATCCTAAACCTAACATATCTGCCTAGCTACAGATCTCAATGTTCTCTAAAGAAAACTACTAGTGTTGTACAGGAAGGCTAAAAAAGACTTTAAAGTTATAAAGTTATTTTTCAAAGATTATCCCCAAGAAGATTAAAGATTTGGAAAGTTAGGCAGTCTTCCATAACAACACTGATCAGGATAAACCACTAGGGAGCAATAAGCATAATTTTCACCCTTATTACTCTTATCAAGTGTGCACCACAGAGCTCAAACACAAAGCAAAGAGTGAATTCTCTTGTGAATTCACATTGCTAGAACAAATAGAGCAATGAAACAGAAAAGTAACTCCTATTTTATCCTTTCTGGATGCACAGAGGGGAATTACTACCTCCTCTCCTGGCAGAGGCTTTATTTGTCCTACCACAGTGGCAGAGGACACAATGTCTGCTTTGGCTATGACCAGAAATCTTCCCATCCTTTCTGGATGCCCATTTAATTTAAATGATACAAGTATTTTGCCAGGATTTGGAAAAGAAGGATATTCCCTTCCATGTCCTCTGCCAAGCAAGCCTAGATCCCAATCAGTCCCTCAAGGTTTTAAGACAGGAAGATTTATTTGGCTGCTTACATGACCCCTCTCTTCTGTGCCCTAACAGCCCTCAGCAAACTCTGGAATTCTGATACATTTATCCACTAAAGCAGCAGGGCTGAGAAAACAAAGAGATAATCAAAACCACTCCTTCAAGGCCACCTGATGCTTTTATGTATGAGACAGGTTTCAGACCATAGGTTTGAGCACTATTTGTCAGGTAAATACATTCTTGAAGATCAAAGGGAAAGGACTTAGATGGTTCTTGAAGTCCCTTCCAAGCAGTTACCAATACAAAACACAGAAAAAGAAGCTGGGAGGAAAAATCATCCAGCTAGCAATGCTCTGCCTTTCCCAGGGAGAGATCAAATAAGCACCTCACTCCTGCCTGATGTTTAAGAACAGTTTAGATCTAGAGATGAACATGACTGCATAAGTCTATCCTAATACTGAAATTTTCCCCAAATGTCCAATCCAAGTCTTTCTGGAATTTAAATCCATTGTTCACTCATTCTAGCTCATGTTTTCTTTGTTTTTGCAGCAGGATTTTCATCCCTTTTCATCCCATTTCTTTGGGAATATATTATCTTAAGCTTCCTTTTAGCCAACCACACCGCCACTAAGTACTTCAAACTTTCTTCACAAAAAAACTCCTAAGGACTAGAAGATATGATACAAGCTCACATTAAATATTAAATTAATTTTAAATTATATGATTGCTCTCCAGTTTTCTTACTTTCCCTCCCAGCTTGTAATCCATTCAACAAAGCATTAAAATTTGTTAATCAAGCCTTTGCTGGACTGGACCTTGTAGAGCCTGTACCAAGTACTTGTTACCTGACCTCGCTTGCTTTCTGGGGATGGTTTTCCAGCTAATTTTACTCACTAAAGTGCAGTTTATAGAACACAATTTCCCAGCTTGTTAATAAGGCTATCATGGGAACACTGAGGACTCCAATTTATCAATCTATTAATATAATGGAATCTCTCTGCACCACAAGGCCTGTTACTCCATCACAAAAGCAGTAGCAATGCTGGATTTAAAAGAATTCATCCTGGCTAAGTCTGCGTTGGCTGTTGCTCAACTTCTTTTCCTAGGCACTAAAAATGTGTTTCAACACTGGTCCAGCATTTTTTTTTTTGAGCTACAGTTAAAATCCATCATCCCATTTAGCCCACACTGAAGAGGCATGCACCAATTAATCTGAGTCTGCTACTTCCCTCCACTATCTTGAAATTACAATCCACTACATGAGATCACTTCAGCTAGTTGCTTTTTTAAGCACCCTGGAATTAATTTCACCAGGCCCTACCAGATTTAAAATCTGTTGCTATCCAAGCAACCTATAGGTTTTCCCTCCAGCCTAGGAAGGTTCTATTTATGCTTTTATGGCTATTGACTACACAGGCTGGATTAACCATTTCAGAAAACATTTCAATCACCTCAGCTTTATCTGTTAATCCACTAATCTGTGGATCTTTTATTTCTTGCTTTCTTCCAATATTCATTTTAGCCATGCCTCCTTATGTTTTTGACCATCCTAGCTTTTTTTCATAAATCTTTGTGTACTTTCTATGTTTCCTTTGTTTACATCAATGAAAAGATCAACAGAGAGCAAAGTTATTTTTTTCATTACTCATTTTCCCCTTCAATGCAAGTGTTTGGTATCATTAGACTGCTTTTCTCAAAGAGGTATAGATTGTTTCTTTCTTCCTTATGTTTGCCCCCAGTCAAGCTCTGCGTGCCATATTCTCAGCTTTTTGACACTTACGGGTTTTTATGCTGTTGTCATTTTTTTATCCTATGTAGACTAGCATCTTGTTGCACCAACAGAACCTGCCCTCCATCTATGTATTCTCTTTGTTTATGAAGAGAATGAATTTACACGCCCATGGAGACCAGTATGTCCTGCTGAGTTTTCTCCACTGAATCATTATAAGAGATTTTAATTATCAAATCTCATCCTTTCAGTGATTCTTCTCCAGCTATGGACAGACACCTTGTATTTATATCCCACTCCTACATTACTGATTGATCCAACAGAGGCTGGCAGAAGACTGTTCATGAGCATGTGTTTAGACATTCCACTGCTGTTCTTTCCCAATATATTTGTGTTGGTGTGTGGACACCCAGCACATTGGGAAGAATGACGCACTACTCTGCAAGGTCATAGGCACTATGCTATAAATACATGCAAAAAATCCCATCAGCAAGAATTTACCAAGAACCTAGGACACATCTTGGGGGTTTTACCTCAAAAACCATTCATCAAACATTTTTAAATGCAAACATTGAAACTGTTTTCACTTGGTTAAAGCATTGCAATTGAAATATGTTGAAAACATTTTTAAAATTATCTATTGAGGTCAAAGTGGCTTTAGGAACTTGCTTTTATCAATAAAAGCAAAAATTAGAAAAAAAGGAGACTCATTTGCTGGCACTGTCTTTATAATAACCCTTACAAAAACAACTCATTTATTCTAAATGAGAAAACCTATGTATTCTCTCAGGTAAAAAAGTATATGTTATTATACATATATAGGCATAGAGCCTACAATGAGAAAACTCATTATCCTGAACATAAGTCAAATCAATGGGAATTTATGTTAAGCAGTAAGTAATTCCATAGATTCTGATACAAGCAATATTATTTACTAATATCATTATTAATGCTATTTATTAATAGCAAAGAAGAAAGCTGCACACTTAGCAGTCCACCATATATCAGAGGAATTTTTATCCAGGGGAAAAAACCCCAAAACATAACAAAGGCAGGCTTAGAGGGATGCCATGCTGACACAGGCTGCTGCCAAGCCTGCAGCTTACACCAGCCATACAATGCATTCTACCAACCTGCTCCAGACACAAAGCTGCAAAATCACCAGGAGCACCAGTTGCTCATGCCTAAATATTTGCTGACTGCCCCAACAGGCAAGAGGGCACTAACTCAAAGAAAGAAATAGCAATCAGACCACATGGAAAATTCTGATCTTTGATGTCCTCACTGATTTATGCTGGAAGCAAATCTGAAAGATTAATAAAGCACATTTTGCAGTTCTACATATTGAGACAGCTGGGTTGGGCAGGAACAAAAAGAAATATATGAGTCCAGGCTCAGAGTTCTAGTCTGGGATGGACCATTCCACAGGACAGAGAATGAGGGGAGCCCCAGTTCACAGGAGAACTTCTGGGTTCAAAGTTACCTCTCCTGCCCTGGACTCCATGTCATTTAATAACTTTGGACAGCATAATTGTACATACTGCTTGAAGTCCATATTGTGGACTTCAGTGTTGTTTCAGAGCCCAAAAGAGGGAGATAAAGTAATACAAGTGCTGATGCTGTTCTGAATGGGATTTCACATTTTTAAGTAACTAACCTTTAGAAGCACTGCTGAAAGCCACAAGTTCTATGGGGTGATAATATTTAATTTAATAGTTTGCTCTGCCATCTTCACTGCAGTGATCTGAATAATATTATTCTTGGTGATTAATCAACAGAAAACCATTTCATGCCTGACAATAGTCCTCAGCACCTAAAACAGAACATTTGCACTGGATTTTGTCTCCAATAAATGTTTGTTGGATCCAAAGATTACAATGAAAATTTTAATTTATGAGTACAGACACAAGAACTAAGATTTGCCACTCTAAATTGATAAAATACAGAATACTTCTCTCTTCAATCTATGCTCCTGAAAAGGAAAATTTACAAAAACAGCTTTTAAAAATTTTCTTAAAATAATGTTGTATTTGACTTTATTTTGCTTAACTTATTGGTAAACTTTTACTGCACCTTGTGTGTACAGCTGGTTTCACAGCTATTAAACCTTTCACACCTATGTTTATTAATCAAACCAGCAAGGACTATGGCATTTGAACTTGCATTTGCTGTATGAAGATGGACATTTTCTGCCAGAACTTTTTGGCCCAGTTAAAAAAAAAAAAAAAAGCTAGTAAAAAAGTCTCTAAACCACACTAAAACTTGAACAGACTACTAACTTCAAATACATAAAAACATAAAAGGGAGTCATTTGGTCCTGTATTCTGACCTCACCCCAAAATTTAGGTGAGAGATCACCATCTGTTTGGCCTTTGAATAGACTGATATTTTGAACCTGACAAAAACAAGTTTTCCCTTAGCAGTCTGTTGCAGTAACTCATCATTCCCACTGGTAACAGACTCACTTCTCATATGAACCTTTAACAGGGAAGATGCCAGATGAAGTTTTCAACTCAATATTCAAGTCTGGGGTGGTTGTTTGTTTCACTGGTTTTGGTTTTTAAAGAAAAGCTGTCAAGCTTTCCCACTTAGACCATGTGAAACCATCAGCTTTGAGAAAAACTCCACACACAGCTTTAACTGGATAAAATAAGTTACACTGTATTGATCACACTGCACACTACTAAGAAGTTAAGTTACACAAAATAAACAGAGACTCTTTCATCTCCAATAACTCAAACCCAGAATGTATTTCTATATATATGGTAAGATGTTTTTATGTTATACATATTTTTCCATATAATGTATAAATTATTCTATCTATAGTACTTTCATATATTATTATTATGTTTCTCTGGATTTCCCTATATTCAACCTATTAAAGTTCAGAGAGAAAAAGCACAGTAGTAAGAATCAGGCAGCTATCTCCAAGCACAGCTCTCTGTATTCACTTGTGATTAAAAGAAATACCCGAATTTCCTTTTCCTATTCTGCAGCTAAAAGCAGCATCTTTTGCAGCGCTTCTGGACCCGCTGACACAAGAATTCCGAGACCTGTGCAAAAACTTGAAGTGAGCAAGACAATCGCAATGCAAGTAACTATAATTAGACTGCAAGAGTGGAAGAGTACAAAGTAACATTTATTTTTGTTAGCATTAGGTCAGTAAAGGTAATCCTCTATTGGCTAGGCTCTATTGACTAGTGCCTTTGAAAAAAAAAAGTTTGGATCCTATCTATGCCAGTGGAAAAACTATTTACCCATAAACAAGAAGGGCATTCTGACAGGCTCTGCCTTAACAACAAGCTCATATGGCTTTTAAAAGCTCCAAGACTTCCCATTTGTATTTTCAATTGGCAACACTAATATCAATACCCAAATCCTTCCTGCTTTTCTGTTAAAGTTAACCGGGTAATACCACAGCATCGATCATACAGACTGAAACTAGAGTGTTAAAGTTGTCATTTTAGTGCTTCCTTGGGGATGCCCCAACTTTCCAGCCATTCATTGCCAAATCCTCTCTGGTGGATTCCACTGAAACACTTCGTGCTTTTTCACAGAACAGTTAGGGTTGGAAGGGACCTCTGGAGATCATCCAGTCCAATCTCACTGCCAAGGCAGGATCACCTAGAGCAGGTGACACAGGAACATATCCAGGTGTTTTTTGAGTGTCTTCAGTCAGATATTCCACCCCCCCCGCCCCACAATAACGCTTTTCCAAGTGTTTATTCGGGGAGAGAGCCGTAGGGGTGGGGAGCACTTAGCACGTATTAATTGCAGGAATAAATCTGACAGGGTGGATCAGACGCCCACCTCGGGGCAGAGATGAAACCCGAGGGCGCCCTGCGTGGGACGGGGCCGGGAGAGCCCCGGGGCCTGTCCCAAAGCCGAAGGGGTGGCGTGCCGCGCTCACCTGCACCCCGCTGAGGATCGCCTCGCTCTTCTCCCTCACGTCGGGGAAGGGGCACCGCTTGGACAGCATGAGCAGGCGGGCCAGCGC
>NW_005054306.1:3313991-3347972 GCF_000277835.1 Geospiza fortis
CACCACCGACCCCCGGCAGTCCCCTCACGCGGGGTTGGGGGGAAACAGCCCCGCCCAGCACGGGCAGCCCGCGAGACAGACCGCCGCTCAGCCAATCGTCTTTCAGCGCTCCCACCCAGGGGGCCCAATCGCTGCGGGGAGAGGCAGTTCCGGGAAGGGCTGCTGGGATATGTAGTCCGGCCAAAGGGCGGTCCTGTGGCCCTCGCGCGGGAAGACTACGTGTCCCGGCAGGCAGCGCGGCGCACGGCCGGGATCCTGCCGGGGAAGGGGGAGCGCTCGTCGGGATGCCCGCACGGTATTCCCGTCCGATATTCCCGTCAGCCTGTTTGATGGGGGTTTGGAGGGATTTTCCCATCTGTCGAGCGGGTTATGGAGCGCCCATGGCTGGCGGCACCCGGGGGTGAAGCAGTCCTGGGATGTATCCTAAGTAAGCGTGCCAGCGGGAACGGAAGATCTGTCGGTGCTAAGCAAACACAGTCCCGTGATCACTTGGGATAAAGCAGGGACGGGAGGAGGGCGGGGAAATCCCCGGAATATTCACATTGAGCAACAGTTCCGCGGTGTTTTTATCCAAATTAATCCCAGGGGATTGTTTAAAATCCCGGTTGTGCAGGGGCTGATGAACCGGGAGAAGAGAAGGCTCGGGGGGAATCTTACCCGCGCCTATATCCGGACATTTATATGTGCCCAGAGGGAAGGTGCGCTGAGGATGGAGCCAGGATGGTCTCGGTGGTGCCCAGTGACAGTATCAGAGGCAAGGGGCTCAAAGTGAAACACAGGAGCTTCCCTCTGAACATCAGGACGCACATTTGTTACTGTGAGGTTGCCCAGGGAAGTTGTGGGCTTGCTATCCTTGGGGATATTCACAAGCTGCCCGGACACGGGGCAGCCCGGGTAGCTGTCTCTAGGTCCTGCTTGAGAGGGGGGGTTGGACCAGATGGGCTCCAGAGGTCCCTGCCAAACTCAGCCGTTCTGCGATTAAGTGTAATCTGCCACTGAAGAGGCTGGAGTTCACCTCTTGGCAGAGAAGAGGAGAAGAAAACAAGGGCAGAACTGTTTGCAGCTGTCACATTGAAGCAATCATGAAACTAAAATTTTGAGTACACAGAAAGGCAAAAGAATACTTGGGAGTAAATTAGAAACAGGACATTGAGCCTACATAGGGTCTTGCATAATTATTTTTTGCTTCTCACATACACATTTCCCACTCTAAAATTCAGATGTCAAAACTGAAGGTCAGTGCAGAACGAGATACTCTTATGCCACAGAAAGACACAGAAACCACTTCTGGGTCCAGGAACAGAGCCTGGGCTGGCTCACCAACACCATCCATCGTCAGCCCTCTTCTTTGAAAAGAATCTGATTTCTTCATCTGCCATCCCTTTGTTTTCTGGAACAGTTTCTTTAGAACTTGCATTTGCCTGTACCTTTGAAGGAAGGCCAGTCTGGTTTTGCCCATAAAATCCCTTCTGCAAGGAGGCTGCATTGCCATTGTTCAGGAGGGTGGACAGGCCTGGGCTGCTTCACACAGCTGCTTCCTCCAGGCCTTTGGCACCCTGGTGAACAATGTGTCTGCTGAAATCAGCACTACCTGTAATAAACATGAGTCTTGACTTCTCTAAGCACTCCAAGCCTCCACCCACCATAACTGATGGGTTCAAAGAAAATAGTTCTCCTAGTGCCTTTTATGTTGTTGGAGGGCTTTTTTGTTTGTTTCTTCTGTTTTTTACATTAGCTACCAGTTCAGCTTCCCATCCCATTCTGTTGTCACTCGTTATGGTCTCCCATTTTCCTGTGAATGGGCATGCCCCATCTGTTTGCGTTATTTCTATCTAGATTTTGATCTCCAGAAGTTGGCTACATCTTGTTTTTCCCATTATGAGTTGTTGGGTGTCTCTGACAATGACAACATACATCCAAGATCAGAAGAGTGAACCAGAATCAGAGCTGGAGCTTTGGTGTTTTAGACTTTGGTGCAGCTATATTCACACACTGAATGCCAAGATTGATTGAAAGTCACAGCACTGCCTTTTATCTTTTAGAAGCTGTTTTTTCCACTGGCTCCAAATGAACTCTGGCTACAGGAAACAGATTGTGGAACTGGCTCCAAGGCCTAAACTTCAGATTTCAGCCCTTTGTTTTATAGATTTTAATGTAGTACTTAGGGAATAGCCATGAGGATGGCTTTATTTTTTTTCCAACCCAAATCTCTGCAGTTTTCTGATACCAGGTCAGGCTTCTTTATGCACTGTAAGACATTGTGGAAATCAAGGTCAAAGGCTACCAGTGGAATTAATCAGAGCCCAAAGTTAGGGGAATGTGTTTGTTTGATTTGCGTGTTCACGGACTGCAGTTAATATGCTTTTTTTTGATCCCTACAGAATGGATAAGAGAGAGGCAGAATTATGAAGGAAACAATCTGGCAACTCATCCAGAATTACAGCAGTTGAGTTTTCAAAATGATAAGCTGAAGAAAAAATAAATTGTGGCTGTTTTAAACCTCAGTATTTCCTTCCTTCATGATTTATCAACTTCCTTTTTTTTTTTAACTAGATAAGGACTTCTATAGGCATGTACAGATGACATCCAACAGCAGAATTATTTTTGAATATACAATATCTAGTAATTGTATTTGTGTTCTTTCTAAGATATAAGATCTAAAATATATTATATTTACTTTTAAAAGTTTATTCCAGTTTCTGTATGAGAGAAAGAGTGCTTCACTCAAGAATCCATTTAGTCAAAAACTGGAAAACTAATAATAACACAGTAAAACTTGTGCAGTCTAGAAGGAACTGCTTTTTAAATTAAATTCCTTCAACTGTTTTCCTTTACACCTGGTTTTCTTAAGGCTTGCTTCATTCCAACTGCTAAATACCTAGGATGAGATGACTCTTCAAAAAGTTCACCCTCCCTTTTTAGACCTGTGTTTTGGCATGTTGCCACAATAAATGGCACTCCAGATTAAAATGCATTTTTCTTCCTCTGAGAAAACAAAATTGTGTGACTCCTGTTTTGCAAAGAGACACCAAAAAGCCAGAGGCTACTCCTCTACTGCCTTTGAACCCAGGCTCAAGTTTGGTGTCAAGTCCAAACCATTCTGTTTGGGAGGAGATGTGGCCTTTTTTTGCTTCTGAGCATGTGTTTGTACATCTAATGTATTCTGCTGTATTATGTGTTGCAGGTGTACATTTACACCACACTCTGCCACCCTGCCTCCTTAGAGGTCACAAATACAGCAGAGATGGGTAAATTAGACACCAGCTTCTTCTTAGGAGACCAAATCTTCCATGCAGAAAATCTGTGGAATAGTTTATGCTGAGGAGTGGGTTGCTTTGAGCAGAGCTGGGCTATGAACTAGAACTAGGTCAGAACTACTTAAACTCCACAGCCACTTAAGGTCCTGCTAGATGTTGCTGTCTCTCTGACTATATTAACTGTATAAATGTCACCTGAAACACTGAGGACCTGGAAAACAGTATGGGTAAACTAAGAGTGCAGTTCTGAAAAACTCCTCTGAGCAGCCACCTGAACTCTTGTTAATCTGTTTCTGGATAGAAGTGTTTGGAACTGGCCCAAACTGAGCACCTTGCAAGCTGTCTCCTCTTTGTTCCCATTTGTGGTCTAGGAAGTAGGTGGAGCAGCTCTGAGAGGTCCTGCTGAGTGGAACCTCTCCAAGCCCAACAAGTCAGGGTCTTCTGGTGTAGGCACAGATGGCTTCAGAGCCTGGCAGAATTTGGTAGAGTGCTCACCTTCAGTACTGTAACCCAGGGATTGAAGAATTGCCTTGTAGCTCAAAGGCATTTACATCAACACCTCCTAACTACCAGGAGAGTGTCCCACGTGCTCAGAAGGATTGCAAAATGGAAGGGAAGCATTCATCACCTCACTTGGTGAATTTGTGCCCTACTGGAAAGGATGGCAAATAAGTGGCACTAGTGTGAAGCAGAAGGAAGGAGACACAGCGATCTGTAGGCACTTATTCCTGGTTTCTGATAACTTTTCCCAGGCCAGTGCTGCTTTTTTATCCAGGAACTATTTACTGCAGAAATGCATAAATTAACCCCAGGACCCTGTTTTGATGATTGAACTAGATGAGAAAGACACCTCCTGGTTTTACTCTTTGGCCTCAGCTGCCTTGTCCTTGTTCAAGCTTCACATGCTTTTTGGAGCAGGGTCATAACTTCAAACGAAAAGGTGGTGACTCCCTGTTTCCTTCCTGCTCTTCCTCCTCCCAGTCTAGCATGGTGGTCAGGGATGAGGCATGAATGCTCCCCAGGAACTCCCACTTCCTGGCCAATGCTCTCACCACTGGGTAGCAGCACAGAGAAGGTGGACACTGTTTCCTCCAGCTGCACTTTAAAAGAAAAGGAACATTGCTCATTGGGAATTTTATCTGCTGACAGCCCAGAAGGCCCTTTAAGCGCCTTTGGCAGGCTGTTAACACCGACCTTGGTGTTTTCCAGCAGTAACACAAAGAAAAATGCTGTGACCAGCAGCCACATGAACTGAAGTCACAGACCAGAAAAGCTACAGGGACTCTTTATTCATTGTTTTAAAGAACAGGTTTTGGCACTCACTGCCAGAAGAGGACTCCAAATTCTGAGTCCAAAGAAGATAAAGGTGCCAAGCACTAGGGTGGGACTTCACCCACATCTGTGTTCATAGAGTTTCCTCACCCTGAAACAAAGCTCTTGTTAGCTCCTTACTGAGTGTGCTGCTTGCTTTGGATCTATACCTGCATTTCTTTTTCATGCAGGGAATGTAAGCCTGTCATTACCACATTCAGCCCTGAGGCTGAAAGGCTCGTGTATCCTGAAACATCAGTCCCTTATTAGTCCCAACCCTCTGATTTATTAAGGTTACACAGAATGACAAGAATTGAAGTCAAGAACCTAGAGATCCACTAAATTTCCTTGCATTCAGAAACTGCATATAGTTAATCGGGAAGAAATGCCTATTAAAAACTTTATAATCAATTGAAGTTAGTTTTCTGCCTGAGACATTGCACAGGATTTTGTAGCATCTTACTCAGATTTGGTTTTTCTGTATCTCCAAAGCCATGCAAATTTAAATATACAGATTATTTGAAACAAGTAATGCCTTTGACAGTTTTAAGTTTCCCCAGGCAACTCAGGGCAGAAGCAGTGATAAAACCATTCCTACATTTTTGAATACTCATTATACCATATGATATACAAACAACTTGGCTTTATTACCTAGAATATTGTGCCTGTTCAGGATGTGCAACATGAATGTTAGAATTGCTATGATTATTCTGGGTCATGTAAAGAGGTGATATTTTTAAAAACCATTCTTCAACAAAATAGGTCTTCAAAAAAAGATCGAAGAGTTACTCGAGGAGTTGCTTTCTTTTTCTGGATATTAAAAGGCAACTATTTCAGACAAAACATGATTTTGGGAATCATTTCCTGCCTGGAGTGAAACTTATCTTTTCCTTTTCCTTGCTAACTTTTTTTTTTCCTCATTCTGTTTCTTAGGCTGCCTGATGTACAAATGCAGAATGGAGTTTTTGTTCCTTGCCAGGTGCCTAGCTATCGACAGCACAGGAATATATGAAAGAAATGTAGGCGGGGTAGTTGGTAAAAAGAGACAAATCCTACGAATAATTACCCTCTTTGTGTTTCTCTGCTCATCCATGTCAAGCTTTTGTGGTTATCTGTCTAAAATCTATTTCCTACTCCATCTTCAGGCTAGGTTAAAGGATAGTGGATGAAGAGACTAACACTTTCCCTGAGAAAGTATTGGTAAAAACAGAAGTTTACTTTAAAAAGAAATTCCAAGGCAGCAGTGGGGACACAATCTGTGTGTTTCGTCTGCCTAGAGGGCAAGTTGCAACGTTCAAAACCATATTTCAGTGGTACCATTAAATATTTGAGACATAAAAGGTTAAAATTATCATGCAGTAAGAGTGTTTACTGTGAATGAGTCAACACCTGCAATAATCATCCCCTACCTTCTTACATTTCTTCACTATGATTGTCATTTCAACCCACCCTTTTATTTGCCCTGCCCTACCCTAATGTGCCTTTTCCTTTTTGCATTTGCCTTTCTAATATCTAATTATTCTGCCTGTGTGCAGATACAGTCTTTTATACTGGAGTCAGTTACCCTTGAAAACCTTCCCTTTACACAACAGCAAACCTTCCTTTTTTTTTCCAAGGGTATATAGCCAAAGCCAGTAATTTCTTCCTGCCTTCCAATCTATCAGGACACACCAAACTAAAGAAACTACATGTGGAAGACTGTGTGATGGAATCAGTGGGAAATAACAGAGGACAGAAAAATTAGCTTTTTGCATTCTTCATGTAGAGTATGAGGAGAACACCTAAAATTTCCACATCAGTCAGTATAAGGGCAAGCAGCATCTCTGGATTTTAAGTATAAAAGGAATAAACTTGATTGTTAATCTTGGGGTGGGAATGGATATTTTTACTTTGAAAAAATCCTAGCTTTTTTGTGCTAAAAGAGGGAGTAAGATAAAAGGAATACCAAATGGCAAAGGGCAAGGAACAAAGCTATAGGATCATGTAAATACAATAAAGAGAGAGGAGATGAGGGACAAACCCCAAATGTAACAGAAGGTAAATGAAAGAAGAGGAACAGAACTGTGGGTGAAGTGAGGAAGTGCATTAGTGATCATTTATGGTATTTGGGTTTTATTTGATGCTTATTACAAAAAGATTATGTTTAATTACTTTGGACTGATTAAAGATACATAAATGTAATTATTTTGATGGCACTTTATTACAGGGTAAATGTTTTCATGCTAAGATAACAATTATTTCTAGGTAGGAATTTGCAGTCTTCCTCCTCTAAAGTTCAGTTATCATCTGCACATAGATGTTAAAGCAATTTACACCAACTTGATTTCCCCACCAAGGGTTGATTATGAGTGTATCATGTGCTTTTGGATGAAGGCCCAGTTGGATGAGGAATTTGGTCTGCTGTACTCATTGAAGAAAACAGCAAAACTCTAATAATATTTTGACCCAAGTTTGCATGCTTGATACACTGCCAGGTTAGAATCTATTCCCCAAAAAATTGTTAAAAAATCACAGGTTTTTTTCTCCACTAGGTTGTTTCTTTGCTTTGCTCACAAAGTACTCATGTAACTCATTCCACTTTCTTTCTTCCTCCTTTTTTTTTTTTGTTTTTTTTTTTTTTGTTTTGTTTTGGTTTTTTTTGTTTGTTTTGTTCTCTCTTTTCTCTGTAGCAAACAGGAACTAGAGAAATATTAGTGTGAATGCTTAGAAGTGAAATGCTGACACAGTGGAAAGTCTTAGGAGTTTTGGGCATTTGTTGGATTGTTTGTGGTTTGGGGTTTTTTTGTTAAAATGCCAGGTTTTATCCTACTTGACAATACATAGGGTGTCATGAGAAAAGAGAGACTGCCATTTCTTTTCCTTTTCTTCCAAGAATGCAAAACAGTGATTGTATGAAAGTTCTGCCTAGCATTTGGTATTCAGGAATGGATGGGCTTTGCTACAGTAGTATCAAAAGAAGAGACTGGAAATTTAACCTTTATGTATCCAGTTCTAAGACTGCCAGTGTGTATCTTGCAGTTTGTACAGCAAACTGCCTCCCTTGGATTTATTTGGCTGTGTCAGTTTTTCAAAACACTCCCAGGTTCCTTAATTTCTCTAATAAATTTTTACCCTTTGTTCTGAACTTACTTAAAGTGGAACTTGACAAAACTTAAAAAAAAAAGTTGAGATGCTTTATTGATTTGGTGAGGTTTCACTTCTTATTAGTTTTGCAGCTGCCACCATTTCATGTCTAACTCACTTATATTAGAAGAGACATGGGAGTATCAGCTGCTTAGATATGTCCTGAGCATTGCCATGTGTTTCAGGCTGATTAAAGTGGTTGTGTCAGGATGCTAGAGACTGGGTGTTCCCAAAACAACAATGCAGTTTGCCCACAACATTATTTATTTCTTTTTTTCCCTCTGTGGAAGGGCTGTTCTTTGTCTGCTGGGAATAAGGCTGAGTGTTACAGCATAGCTAGTACAGCTGACCAAGCTTTTCTCCCAGTTCTCAAAGGAAAGTGAAAGGGGAAAAAATGCACCAGTTTGGATTGTGTCACAAAAATGGCTTCTCACATAATCATTAGCCAGCAAGACTTGGCTCAAGTAGACAGTGCAGCAGCCAG
This sequence comes from Geospiza fortis, assembly GCF_000277835.1. Taxonomy (NCBI): domain Eukaryota; kingdom Metazoa; phylum Chordata; class Aves; order Passeriformes; family Thraupidae; genus Geospiza; species Geospiza fortis. The sequence continues at coordinate 3,322,167 of NW_005054306.1, forward strand.
AATTTTGGGAACTTCTCGGTATTGCCTGTGTTGGGGCAGTTCTTTAGAATTTCTCTTATGTCAGATAAACAATCAGTCTTTGGTTCATCTAAGATTTTGCTTTCACTTATCAAAAAAGCCACTATAAATCGTGCATGCCTGTTAGGTCAGGGCAGAAGATAGATTTGTATTTCTTTCTGAAAAATGGTTTGATCTGCTTTTTGTTTTTCCACTTTGAAGGTGTTCTGACAGCATCTTTTTCTTTGGTTCTAAAAGGTTGCCCTCACAGCAATTTGAATGAACCAGTGTCCCTGTGAGATAGCAAACATCAGAGAACTTAGTGGAAGTATCCCTTACATTATCACATTATTCATTTAGTGTGTCTTTTGGGAGACTGTTAAGCCAGCATTATTCCCTGAGTCTGCTGTTGTCTACATGTGGAAAAAGCTTTTCCGTAGACTGCTTTACAACATGAGACGTAATTGTGTGTGTGGCAAAAAGTTTCTGGACTTTTCACTTGAGGAGATATTTTTTTGAAACTTTGTAATGCAGTGTTGCATTGGAGGGGAAACACACAGAGGAGGGGAGGAGGGTGATGAAGAAGCCATAAGTGGTCTTTCTATAACACTTGGGATTTCAGTTGTGTTCAGTAATTCCTTACTGTCAGTATACTTGCTTGGGCCAAACAGCAGTCAATTGATTTTTACAGCAACCCAGTCTGTACTCTGGCATTTACTGCAGGCCATATTCAGCAAAAGCAAATAGAAATGGTATAAAGGTAAATGGTATTAGTACTTGGATTACTCTGATGAAATGGGAAGTTCTCTGTTTGTCTTAAGGTACCAAACTCCAGTTTGCTTGCTCTTTTCTGAGGCATGAATGTCACATGTACAGGGATGGACCTGATGGTGGGATTGCTCCCCAGTGTACTTTGTGCAAGCTCACTCAGCCTGCGTGTGATGCTGAGCCAAGAGGCAAAAGTGGTCCTACTGGAGGGACCAGCCCTTCTCATGCTCACAACCCCAGGCCCGAGCACTCCAGCTGCAGCAAGGGAAGAGGTGGGCAGAGTATTTGCATTAAAGCAGTGCTGTCACAGAGCTAATGTGCTGTGCCTGGCATCATGCACCATGCACAGGGTTGCAACTGTGTGGCACAGAGCTCCGTGAGCCTCCTAGCACAGACCTGGAGAAAAACATAGCTGGCTTGCCCAGGCTGATAGTTAATCACAGAATATTCCAAGTTGGAAGGGACCCATGGTAAGCTCATGGGGCAACACAATTACCCCATGCTTGATGCAGCCGGTGTTGGAACCAGTTACTTTGTATTTTTCTGGGTAAAATAACATTGGGTGTCTGAGCATCCACCAACACAGGCTGTGCCATTTCCCGTTAAAAAGCCCAAAAGGCCAGGGTTGACTCCAGATACGACCTGCACAACACAAGTGCTTTGCCCTGCTCACCACAGCAGTGTAGGCTGCTGGGGTGGGAGTGAGGCATTTCTTCCTTCTTCCCCTCCCCTCTGCATGTAACTGGGGTATTTTGTCAGCCTCTGTTTAATATGCATACTTCTGTCTTGGCTCTTGCCCAAACTCAAAGGAGTGCACTGCTTTCTTCAACCAAGGGCTTGTCTAAACAACGATATTCTGGCTGCTTTAATGAGTGTTGTTCAAGTGCTAAATCCCCCTAAGCCTTGTGGAGTTACATTAGTACAAACACTGCTGTTTGGGAAGCCATATCTGCTTTAAGGCACCTCTCTAGGGCTGTGTACCAGGTGTCCATGGCAGCAGCACCGTGGAATAAGAGAGTTGTTTAAGCTTGCTGTATAAGACTTTTTAAAAAGCGAACCTGGTTGTGATGGTTTTATAGAAGCTTAAATACTTGGGGGGGAAAAAGTTGTGGTGGGACAGTTGACGTTGAAGCATACGTGAAACTACTTAATTATTTCCTGATATGTTTCTTGTTGCAGTGGGCTGGAAGTGTCCAGGATGTTTAGTGATGCCTTGCTGGTGTAGAGTGACCTGGTCCTTTTCCTGGCATGCATCTCCTTGCCTGAGGTCTGGCAGTGTTGTAGACGTTCCTCCTGTGCAGTTTGGTTGCTATAAACTCTATTTACCTGCTGAGATATTAGCACTTGTCTACACCAGAGCACTCTAGCACAGTAATTATGCTGACACAGCCTCAGAGCACTATAGCAACCATGCCCTCAGCTGCTGCACACAGCCTCAGTATCTGAGGAAGCTGTGGTAAAGCAAGGCGTCCCTAACTGTGTCTGCAGCAGAGTTTCTGCAAACACAGGTGTCTCGGTCCTCTGGTGTTTTCTTTCACACCCTTTGCTGAGCCTGTGCTCTTAGGAGCAGCTTGGGGAGCTCCCCCCTCCAGCTGGAGGGTGTTTGTTTTCACATTAAACTTGTGGACTTTTTATGCTGAAGCCCACACCGGATTAGCTGAATCACCACCACCACCAGGCAGGTGAGCTGGCCTCTTCTGTTTCACTTCCCTTTAGTTTCACTTGCAGAACTAAAGGAGTTTTATTTCCCTTTCTGCCAAATAGGTTTCCCCCATGCCCCCCCACTTTTGTATTAGCTTATCCAAAACCTCTCAAATATTCTGCTTCTTTATTCCCTCCTTTTTTCATTATTTGCTTCGGATCACTGCCCTCCTTACAAGTGTTCACAGACCCATCTCCTTGGAAACAGCAGAACTTGTTTATGAGAAAGTATTAAGGAAAGTAATGGATGTGTAGCTGTGCAGGCATGCAGGGGAGCCATGTTCCACTGGAGGATGTTGGAAAAGCGAGTCTCCACTTATGCTGACTGCCAGAAGGTTGGATGGTGTAAGCTAAAACCACCTTCTTCCTCTGCTGTTTCCAAAGTTGCCTTTTATTTACAGTGGTGGTAGGAAACTTCTTGCTTGTGTGTATGCTCATTTTTATGGACTTTTTTTTGCTAGTCTTTTTCATCACCAATGTGAAGGGGTTGAATAGCAGCAGGAAACTTTTTAAGTCTTGCTGATCTCTTATTTTCTGAAACTCCATGCTGATGCACTGTGCCATGCCAGGGCCATCTCCTCTCTTGCCCTGGCCCTGACCACCTTTGTGGCCACAGGACTTTCTCATCCATGTTTTGAGGTGTCTGCTGCTCCCTGCTTTGTGCCTTTCACTGCCATTGCCCCTTGTGCTGCTGGACATGGTTGATAGAACTGGCCAGGTATCCCATGATGGTCTTTCCCAGTCCTTAAGGACAGAGGTGAGGAGGCCCCTAACAGCTTTTGTAGCCAAAAATGTGGTGGGGTCACTAGATGGAACCTCTTCCAAGTGATGGTGGGGTACCTGGCTGTCTGCTGCTGCCTACCCAGTGCCAAGAGCTTGTGGATGTAGGATGGCAGCTTGTGAGTAGGATGGCAGCAAGGCCCCATGGAGAAGTCTTTGGAAAAGAACTGGGGGGACTAGGGGGCTGCTCTGAATAGTGTGATCTCAGGGGTGTTAGCACACAAAAGTGGTGATGGCTGGGAGGCCCTAAGTCAAGCAAGCCCTGGTGAAGAGGTGCTCATGTTGACATCTCTGTGATGACAATTTGGAGGAAGAAAGAAAAATTTCTGCTCACCCTTCAGTTTAGTGCATACCTTGAAGAGGCAATGTGGCTGGGAGATTATTTTTAATCTTAGCTGTAAGAGCTGCAAGTGCTCCTAGAAACTTTTTTTGTTATTGGAAACTTTTTCCCTTGTTTGCCACCCAGTATGAATGGCTTCTCCTGGGGTGTGCTTCATCAGCAGGCCCTAGTCTTGGTCTCTTTCTTCCTCATGTTACTAGATACCTCCTTTGGGTGATTTTCTTGGCGACTAACATCTGTAAATAGCCTTACCTAAGCAGGAAGACTGTTCCAGTTGCATGCCTTGTATTTTAAACATAAGTGATCCAACAATCATAATTGTTATATCACTGAACCTTCAAATAAGCTGCTTTTCTATTAGCTGAAGCTGTGTAGACTCTTTGCTTCTTACACTGTATCAAGTGAAATGCTTGGCACTACTTTGATAGGTCACTGTAGGATAATTTCAAACTTGCTTTAACTTCCTAGAGGTTGTATTAGCCTGAGGCACTTTCTGCACATTTCACTGTCCCATGTCTTGAGTATCAAGAAAAATTTCTATTTGACAGGGTGTGAACTGTATTCAAATGTGCTTCTCATAAAACAAAGAATGTGAAAGGGTGGAACAAAAAGGAAGTGAAGAAACACGACTTAATACATGCACCTGATAATGGAGATAATACTGGGGATATTGCATATTAAATATCCTCCTGTTATCTCAACACTAAATGTGGAGAACTGTGTCTTTGTTATGGAATAATGGTACAATATTTACCATATGTAATTTGATTTTACATCCAAAAAGAGGGGAAGAGGAGCACTAAGGAGGCTGCAAATGGAAATAGGCTGTAAAACCTGGAATGTTTGCTCTGCAGGGAGCACTTAGAGTCAAAACATAGAAGTATGTAAAATAATTAGTAGAAAATGCTCTTGATACTTGGGTTTTTAAAGGACAAAAATCAGCATAAGTTATTAGAAAGCACCTAGAAAAATCTTGGAAAATTTTGGTCGGTCAAAGAAAGCTGTTTTTTAGTGTTATGAAAGACATTGTTTTGGAATTGCATTAAAAGACAGGATTCTTCTGGTGGGGTGTGGGTATAATTATTGTTGATGTTGTTGTTGTTATTACTACTATTATTATTATTTTGGTGTACATGATCTGGTTTGATATAGACAGAGCCAGGAACAGCCCAGTGACATACTTCTGAAAAAGAGTCTTTTAAAGAAATAATGTCATTAAATGTCTCTCTTTCTACAGGCTATGGATTCTGAATCAAAGAACAGTTTCATAGGAAGCTTTCTTCAGCCACCAGATTGGAGGCTTCCTGCAGCTTTTGTTTATATGGAATCAAAGAAGTTGGCAGCTGCTACTGCTAACAGGCCTTCTCTCCCAAATAACCAAGGTATAGCCAAAATATGTCCTTAAAACAGTCTTTTTAATTGTTCCATGTGAAATCTCTTGAGCAAACTCGCCATCCTATTTGACTGAGTTCAATGACTTGCTGCAGTTATCAGTCTGACATTAAGACAGGATGTATATGTGTCCTGAGGGAGTAGTCTCCCTGAAGTCATACATCTAGAATGGAAACCTCTGCAAATCTTCTAACATCCTTGTAAACTTTGGCTTTGAAATTTGTTTAACTTAAAATTGTCAGACTTCCTCTGAAAGCAAAGGAGAATGCTTCCAACTCAGTAGAAGTAGTTCATGGCTTCAAATACAGTAAAAAAAAGATCATTAGTATGGTACAGTGACCTGAAATTGGCTTTGCATGGTGCTATTTGACTCCTTACAGCTTAAAATCACTTCTAAGGGTGGGTTTTTTTGATTGGTTTTTTTGGGTTTTTTTTTTTGGTATTGTTTTGGTTTTGGGTTTTTTTTGTTTATTTTTGTGGGTTTTTTTGTTTGTTTGGGGTTTTTTTGGTTTTTTTTGTTTGGTTGGTTGGTTGGTTTTTTGTGTTTTTCTTTATTTTTGTTTTTTGTTTTGCATGGTATATTTCCTTGGGAGAACTTTTGAACAATTCAGACTCCCAGGAGAGTTAGCAGCATAAAAGTTAGTCCCTATGACATACAGTTGTCATGTGCCTTAATGGGTGACTGCTGGGTTTTCACCTGCAATTGAGCTCCAGCTTCTCTGGGGCTCACAAGGCAAATGGCTCAGTGGCTTAACATATCTGGAGAGCCAGGGGAATATTAAGGATACCCATACTTGGACTTACTATCATGGACAACTTTGCTACCTTGCACAGACATAACCCATGAGTGTGCATGTGATCATTGTTCTTCACCTGAAAAATCTCTGATTTCTGTAGTAATCTTACTTCATACAGAGTTTGGGCTTTTTTTGGATTACAATGATCAGTTTAGTGCTATGTAGCTAAGTGGTTAAGGAAATGTTTGGTATGACAATAGAAAGATAGAAAAGGTGGTCCTACTTCATCCTTCTGCTTTCTGGTATTTGCTTTTTGGTTTGAGTTTTTGTTTGATCTTTGCTTGGTTTTTGCTGTTTTGTGTTTTTGTTTGGTTTTTGTTTGTTTGTTTGTTTTTAATAGATTTGTGATAATATGATGAAAGTTGTTACGGAGGTAGCAATATTTGATGGTATTCTTTTGATGAGAGAGTTTGGAATAGAGAAACTGTCAATTATAAAATGTCAGAAAATAAGCTTGACTTGTTGCAGGACATGTCTTAAGCTTCCACAGGTGTGTATGCTTTATGGAGAGCTAGCAGACTTTTTCTTATAGCTGAAATTGCAGCTTTTATTTTTGGTATAATTTGACACATACTGATTTGAGGCTGAAAGTAAAATCTTCCAGACTTGTTTCCATGGTTTAAAGAATCTTCAAAAACAAGATACTAGATGTTGAAACATTACCTTTTGAAACAATGAAGTATTTAGCAATGTATCCTTTGCTAAATTGTCCTTTTTATCTAATTTCTCCCCCTGTTGTGAGCATGTTTTCTCTTTTTAATCTGTCCAGACCAGTTGCCTTACACCAATACTTATGACCTCACTTGGATACCTCTGTTCTCTGCTTCTATTTAAAGAGAAGGCCTAGGGTTTATTATATTCTATTTGCCATTATTTCTTTGTGCTTGCTGTCATTTGGAGTGAAAATAGTTTTGCTTATAGGGCCAGAGCTTCATACCTCAGTTATGCAGGAAACGCATCCATTTTCTCCCATATGTGTTCTGCATATGTTAGCGTACAGCTGGGGAATATCATTAATTTTGGGAGTGATACTAGGAAGAAAATTTAGGTAGTATATTGTAATGTGAAGTGTTTTCTAATAATGATAATCATCATCAAAATAGGAACTGTTACTTAAGGTGTAGCTGTTGTGTTGTTTGCTAGCTGTAGTGGCAGCCCTGAGAGCCCTGCAAGAAAAGATCCGCTGCCTAGAGCTGGAGAAGTCACAGGCTGAAGATAAACTGTGCAGCCTCTCCAGAGCAGCTGCTCAGTACAAGAAGGTCTTAGAGCACAAATCCTATGAGAAGGATGCAGCACATCGAGAGCTGATGCAACAGAGGAAAGGTATTTCTTTGGAGTGATAAGGTGTAGCCACAGCAACACTAAGACTGTATAATCCAGGGAGTGTTTTGTTTTGAAAAACTGCTAATTAGTGCAGCCCCCTTTCATTTTTTGCTTCAGAGCTGAGGAGGGACGGGAGCTTGATAATTGTGGATAAAGTTGTGATATTTTTTACATATATCAACTGAGTATTGCATAAGCCATGAAGCAATTTTAAATACTTAGCATGTTTCAGGTGGTATGTTTAACTCCTCCAATAAGCAAGCAGCAGCTTACATAACACTGCTAACTTGAGAAAAGATAGGAGAAGAGAAGATTGTCCTCTCTCAGATTCTGGTTAGGTATCTGCTGATACAAATCAAAGTAACTGCAGTGCTCATGCCTCTGGAATTCAAATTAGAGACTACCTTTGAAAAAACATTTTGATTCTCATGTCTTACATATAAAATACATTTTAACCTCATTACTTGTTCAGACTAACAAAACTGTTCTTGCCTGTTTTGAAGACAGAGAATTCCTCAATGATATTACAGTCTGGCTAAATGTGTAGCTCCCTTTGCTGTACTGAATGTCTTGTTTCTCTCTGTAGATTCAAATGCAGTACAATCCCGCTGCTCCCTGCTGGAGAAACAGCTGGATTACATGAGAAAGATGGTTTCCAGTGCAGAACTGGAAAAGAAGATGATTTTAGAACAACAGGTGAAGCCCTTCAGCATAATAACAAAGTAGTGACATAGTTCAAAAGTATCGAAATGTGCAGGACCTGAAGTTTTTTGTGGTCATTGTTTTTCCTCAGCTCTGCTCAGGCTGCTAGCAAACAGAAGCAATTTAGTGTATGGCTGATGACAACCATTCAATGAAGTGTGTGAAAAGCTCCCTGGGTGGAACTCCTAATGAGCAAAGCCATGCTAATACTTGCACACTTGGTAGACAAAAAAGCTGCTGGAAGCTTAAGTCGTCTTTGTCTGCTTGGTATTTTTCATCACTTTGCAATTCAAAAAATATGGAATTTAAACTAATTAAACACCTTTATTCTAGTGTGGGGTGGTTTGGTGGGTTTTTTTTTGCTGTCTGAAACAATTTCAATCAGTCGCCAACTTCATTCTTGCTTTTTTTTTCCAGGCTCAGCTTCAGAAAGAGGAAGATCAGAACTGTTTGGAACTGCATGCAAAACTTGAAAAGCTTGAAATGCTAGAAAAAGAGTGTCTTAAACTTACTGCTGCTCAGAGAATTGCTGAAGTAAGCATGCATGGAATGACAGTCTGAAAGTTATTTGTTATCATTTTTTGGCATACTATTAATAGTACTAAGTTTTGCAAAAGTTGCCTCTGTTAAAGTATACCTGACTGAATGCCACCTCGGCTTTGTGTGCATGAGTCTTTTTTCAGTCTGGGCTTTAAAAATTCCCATAGTCGGGTTTTATCCCCACATAACAGTTGTGAGCTCCTCCAGACTTCTGATTCAACATTCAAATTGAAGTGGGACTAATCATTTTTGCCTTCAAATTCAGGACAAGATCAAACACTTAGAAGAAAAGTTGTGTAAAGAAGAGCATCAGCATAAGCTAATACAAGATAAAACTGCTCAGGTAGACTGAAAAGATTTTATTTTATCTTCTTTTTTAGTACTGAAGAAATCTATTCCCTCTGTTCAAAATGCCCTTCTTGTTTTATTACATTTTAACTCCTTGTGTTTATTATCCAGGCAGAACTCCTGAAATACTACCTAGATCAGCTATAAGCTACATATTAGAAAGCTTGCCAGGTGTGTTGTATATCTCAATGAAGAAAGATTCTACTTGGCTTTGTATTAGTGATACAGTTAATCAGCCTCAACACTGCTCTAAGTGACCCAGGTAGAAAATTAATTTCTAGGAAATCTCTAACTGAATCAGGTTAACTTAATTTTCAGTAACTTGAAAGTGGTCACATATGAAACCATATACACCAAGTGAGGTTGGTTGTTATGTTTGTTTTCCTCCCTTTGTTAAGATCTGTAGGAATCTAATACATAGAGCTGTACTTGGAAAAACCTTAATCAGTGATATGTTGTTCATCAAATGAGATCTTGTATAATTCATTATTCTATGAAGCCATAATCAGTTTGTTGGGCCAGCATCCATCTGAGAGAGGAGTATTTGCCAAAGAGAGCAAAATTATGACACCTTTTGTTAAAGGGGCAAGGTAGTCATATTCCTCACTTTGTACATAAGCAGCAGGCGGCTTGAAAGAGAGACCAATTGTGAGGGAATTCTCTTGGGGTGAGGTGGGGGCTGCAGTGCTGAAGAGTAATATTGGAATAATGTAAGCAAAGCTGATGCCTTAATTTAATTCATCACTGCTGTCAGCTCTTATACCTCATCCAAGGATGATGGGTTTTCATCAACCCAGGAAGCTTTAAATAACATGCAAATTTGTAGCCCAGATGTCTGACCACCTCCAGAATCCAGCAGAATGATGCAGTTGAAAACTTGTAGGTTTTTTGATTTCTTGCTTAGACTGCATGCTGCTGCAAGCAAAAGGCCTGGTACAGAGATTTTATCTTCTGAGAAACGTGATAATAATGACTCTCCCAGAGCAGATAGTCTAAACATTTGGTCAAGAAACTACTTAGATGCCATAAACTGAGTCCTAAAGTCATGTTAGTACCCTCTTCCTACCCTGCAGGATGGGTTTAGGTCTGTTGGATCTGGGCTGGGAAGCACAGGGTTCACTTCCTCACTTCCTCTTTATGACAGAAAGCCAGAATATTTTCACTTTAGTGGTGGACCTACAGCATTGTTTAGCTGCAGCTGTAACACATGCCAAAACAAAGTCCTTGTCCTGTGTTTAATTGGGGATGATTATCATCCTGTTTATCATGGGCCTTGATAGCAACTTTGAACCACTGAGCAGTATGAGAATTGTCCAGCAGGTTTGACCTCAATGTAACACAGACAGGCTTAGTTCTCTTGTCCCCAGATTGTAGGAGCCAAATGTTCATATAATTTGGATTTTATGATCACATCCTCACCATGTGGCAGGATTGGCTTATCTCATTTGCTGGTTGTCACAGTGGAAAAATACAGCTGCTGCTGCAGCTGAATATGAAAATGAGGAATACTAAGACAGAGCTGCAAGATCTGCCTGATACCCTGTGTTCCTAGTAATCTGTTCAGGTTTTAAGCGTAGCTTATGCCTTCCAAGCAGGACAGTTAATAGTGCCCTTAATTGGTTCTTATCCATGCATGAATGAGAGAATTAGTTAAACCTTGGTATTTCATACTTCTAATATTACATTAAATGGCTGCTTTTTTTTTTGCTTATTGCCACAGCTTCAAACAGGATTTGATATAAACAGAATTTTGATGTCTTCAGTAACATCTCAACATGAACCTGAAAAGGAAAATGGGAAGAACAAAAAACCTAGGAAGGTAACGTGGAAATTTTTATTAGCATGCTGTTGCTGATAGCATCTGACTTGCACAGAGACAGGAATTTGTGAAAAATGGTGATGTAAGAGGCAATTGATTTATCTGCTGCACTTTACTCCACTTCCAAAGTGACAAACAGTGCTAAATAACTCTTTTTTCCCCTCTTTTTTTTCTTTCCTTCATTAGTTAAAATGGTACTGAGGTATCACAGAATCACAGAATCACAGAATTTCTAGGTTGGAAGAGACCTTTAAGATCATCAAGTCCAACCCATCTTCTAACACCTCAACTAGATCATGGCACCAAGTGCCAGATCCAGTCTTTTTTTAAACACATCAAGGGATGGTGACTCCACCACCTCCTTGGGAAGATGATTCCAGTATTTGACCACTCTTTCTGTGAAAAACCTCCTCCTTAATTCTAGCCTGTATAGTAGGACATCACTTGAAATCCTTTCCTTATCAGCTTGACAATTACTTCTGTTAAAGTCTTGCTGCCATCCCCCATGTCCTGTCTTAGCTTCCTTTTAGTTTATCTGGCAAAATTAGTTTCCAAAGCAGTTTTAGATCAGCATCTTAAGGTCGTGTGTTTTGGGGGGATTACTGAAATCAAGAGAATTTATTTTGCAACACATGTTACAGACCAGTCAAAATTTTGCAACTGTGGTTTTGAAAACATAAGTAAACAAGGTTCAATTACTTTAATGTTAGTCTAATTGTTAAACAACATACAGGAGGAAATTTATTTTTTTAAACCAGAAGAAAACTGAGGTGATGCATTTCACTGTGTATTTACTTGAATTTTACTTCCCTAAAAAATAGTTTAAGATTGTACTCTTGAGTCAGCAGATTAGAATTTTTTGTCTTATATTTTCTTATGGCAGAGAAATCCTACAATGAAAAAAATGCAGCTTTCACCATTACATGTAAAGGCTGGTGAACTACCTTTTGTGGCTGGGAAGGTAGGTGAAAACCACTGCTGTCACTAAAGTGACATCTTTGGCTTGAGTAAGGCTGAGTAGTTGTTAATTACTTCTGTAAGCCACTGATCATCCTTCTTTAAGTCTGTCAGCTCCAGCCATTCTGTCAGTGCAAACGTACAAAGCGTGCTGCACATTATGAAGCATCGCAATCCGTGTATCTCACTGCGAGGACAAGGAGGAGCCGCAGCTGGGATTTCAGGGCACAGTGCACTTTCAAAATCTGTATCCTCTTGTTCCACATCACCCACTGCCACCAGGAGCTTTTCAGACCTTCTGTTGGCCTTTCAAGACAAGCTGGGCCAAATGAGCTTGTGAGTACCCATGGCTGGTGTTGTGAGTAAACGTGACTTCAGCGGGAGCCCTGAGAAGCAACAGGGTGCTGTAATTGAGCCTAGCCTGTTTTAGCTCTAGGACTGCTTGTTGACAGAATGACCTGAGCAGGCTTGACTAGTAGGATTTTTCTCATTCAAAAAATTCTTTCTATCTTGGTGTTTCACTGGTCTTGTTTTTCTGCTTCCATATCCTGTATTTAGAAAAGCAGCAAATGAAAAGCCTTTCTGACCTGTGCTTCTTAGACATTTTAAACATATTCTGGGATATACAGAGTAAACCAAAATTTTTCTGCTGGATAAGGCTGCAAAGGTGGTGCTGATAGTAGGCTTGCAGGATGCAGTCATTTTGGGTGGTGGAATGGGTTAATACAGCTCTGGCTTGAGCAGTCCTGTCACAACATCTCTCCTGTTCCTTTGTACTCACTGCGTGTTCTTTCCTTCCCCGTGTACCTGCCGGGTCCTTGTGCTGAGTCAGTCTGGTGCTCGTACCCTTGGCTTGTTGAGAGCAGGAGAACTTGCTGGTCCTGTAAGGGGGTTGTGAAAGAGGAATGGTCTCCTGCCAGAAAATGGGCAGGGTGTGGAAGAAGCTAACACTTCAGATGGGAGTGTATATATCTTTCTAGCCATGCAAGTAAATGTGGATTACAGCCTGTTGTGTTCTTAGGCACCTTCCCATTAATGCAGGCTTGTGGGACTGTGGGCCAAAGCTCTGTAGCTGGTCATAGCAGACATGTCAACATGATGAACTGTGGTTTGAACAGTGGAGGAAGATGTGCTGATTAAACCAGTTAGGATGTTGACGCTGATTTGAAATCCTTGATGTGGTAAAATTTAAATTGGCAAGCAATCTAATGTTCAAAAAGCAATGTCTAGCTTACTCATAGCAGCTAAGGACAGGCTTTTTTTTTTAATAGCAGCAACCAGTTGCTTCAATTAAACTGTCAAGGAGAAGCAGTTACTCAGAAGTCGGAATAGAAGCTCTGACCTTTGTAAAGGGATTATTTATCTAAGAGATGGGGTCTCTGGCTTCAACCTGTTCAGGTATCTGGGTATCAAGATCTACACAATTTCTTTTACTTAATCTGATTATTTTAATTAAGCAGCCCACTGTGCTGGAAATCTTTCTGAGTATAATATTTTAATTTGAATAATTTGTCAGAAAAATTGTAACTTGAGTGTACTAGTTTAAAAAATACTTTCATGTATTACACTAAGCTTTCAAAGTCTGCACTAAATTGTCAGGAAGTGAAAATGTTGTACTGCATAGCTGCTGTTCGCTTTCAAAAATCTCATTTTGCACACTATTACACATGTAGTTGCTATGCCTGTGGGAAGAAGGAGAAGTAAGATGGACATCAGCTGAAAATTTGGAATGAGAAAATCAGACTCACAGGAAACCTTTTCCCTTTCTCATGTTAATATATTCCAGATTAATGTGTATTGTGTGAGAGTGGAAATAATGCTAAATTTCTATACTCTGCACAAAATGGCTAGGAACTCCTGCAGGAAGAAATCCTAGACACTGTATCATTAGATTGCCATTCTTGTCTTTAATAGTGAGCATCAAGAACTTCTGAAGCAGATACAGGAGACTCAAGACTCCCAGGCTCGTGAAGACCTGGAACAGGAGCTGGATTGCCTCGTAAAACAAATGGAGATGAAAGGAAAACAAATATCCAAGCTGAAAAAGCATCAGGCTACTGTAAGAATGAAATGTAAACTCTCCAGCTACTAACATTTTTGTTGAAAGGCTGCCACAGCTCTGCCTCCTGTTGCCATCAGCTAGAATGTCACTGGAATGTTTTAAGCCAAGATGTTCCAGTATGGGTGATTATAATCAGACTGCTGGCTCATATTTTTGAACCTCCAATTTCTTCATTGGATCAAGAAAAAGTGCTTACAATTGGCAGTTAGGAAGGTATGCTGGTGGGAAAGCTTCCTGCCCTGTGGCAGTTCTGCAGTACCGAGCTGGGTTGCACTGTCTGTCGCTTCAGCTCACTGTGTTAAGACAAACTGTTGAAATTTCATTTCTTTATATCCTGTCCCTCAGGGGAATGAGAAAATAGAAGCTGTAATTCCTGTACAGACTGGATTAAATGTCTTTTATATTACTGAAACATTGAAGCTTTCTTGTTAACTAGTCTGTTGACCAGAGGTTCTCCAAAATCATAGCTGGGCAAGTTTTTCAGTTTTGTTTAACCTTTAAACTGCCCTCACTCTGTCAGTATTTAGTTTAGAGCCATAGATAGCAACTTTTCATACGTGCCCATATAAAATCCCTCTTCTGTAGTTGAACAACCTAACTGTTTTGTAGCAATTTGGTTTGGGCATATGATTCAACATTCAATCCATACTTCTGTCTGATTATTTGTGTTTTTTTAATCTCATGTTTCAAGATAAATACTCGCCTGAGAACTTTGCTTATACAGGAACAAAACAAAACTCAGCATGAAACCTTATGATAAGAGGAGGATATAGTTAACTTAAATCTGACCAGTTTTATTCATATTCATTTTTGATGGATTTTACTCACTTAAACTTTTTATTGTCCATGTAATTGCAAGCATAGAGGTGCTTTATGTCATAGCAGATGTGTCAGACTTGCATGTTAGCAGTATGGACAATGGGCATTGACTGCTGAGTCCTCACTGCCTCTCTTGGCAATGCCAGCTGTTTTTTTGATTAAACTCTTATATTGAAGACCCAACAATTATGGTGTTACTCCTTGCCTCAAAATCTTGCTGTCTTCAGGAACCTAAGACACCGGGTAACAATTGCACCTTGGTTTCTTTCTTTTGCATATCTTTATGGCCACAGTTTGCCTTTGTTTCGGGATGATGAAGAGTAGCACATACAATGTGGTGCAATCTTGTTGTCATCTTTGGCTCTTACCAGTGTGCAGATCTTCTGGCAAGTCCTCTGTGCTCTGGCACAGCCTGGTCAGAGCACACCCCTTAGGGTCCTGCTGTAAATAGTAGTGTCTGTATGATTACTGTCCATCATGCCCTGGTTATCAATACAGACCATTCCTCTAATTCCTTGGCCTGTGGGGTTTTTTTTCCTAGTGCTTTTGCACACAGACATTTCCATTTGTATTTTGTACAGACCAATCTTAATATTTCTAAGGCATATTTCTTTTTCTAGAACCTGCCATACTAAAAGTGCCATGCTAATCTCTGTTTCACAGTTAATAATATGTTCTAGAATGCAATTAAAGTTAATTATTTTTAGAAATGGACTTAAAGCCTAAATTGGCATTTGGAATGCTTCCAGCCTAATTTTATCTTTGGGAAGTGACCTTTTCATGCCAAGTGCAAGTCAAGACTCATTATTTGACATTTTAAAAAACATTCTTTAGCAATTAACCCTATTTATTCTGTTTTCCACTTTTGTTAAGGAGGCTTCAAAATAAACTGCTTAGATCCAATAACTGATAATTAACAGTACACATTTTAGAGGTTTATTGCTTGTTTGGTTTTTTTATTAGGATAGTACAATCTGAAATGAAAAGAAACTGTTGTAAATACAGATTTAGATTATTAAGAGATGATATTCTCTTAATAATGTATAGATTATCTATGTATAGATTATTATAGAGCTGTCTCAAGCAAGCATTTTTATGTTAGGTTGCAATGGGATTCAACAACCAATTGGGTGTGGATGAGGTCAGTTTTCTCTGGTGGCTTCTTTATGGGCAAGGTCAGCTTTCTGTTACGGTGAGACAACTTTACTAAGTTTAAACTTTTCTCTCTTTTTTTTGATGTCTCTTAGTCATCTCTAGTTTGGAGTTCAGTAGAAGTCCAGTCACCTCTATAGCTGTGGGTCTTTGGAGTATGTAACATGCTAATTAGTATTTTTTCCCTAGGTGCAGAAATTAAAGAGAAAAACTCAGAAATTGAAGCAAGGGGCAACTCATGTCAAACTAAAGTGTGGTGAACAAAAGGAAGCAAAGGAGATTGCAGTCACTGTAAAGGAAAATATGTCTAAACCTTGTCCTGGGCAGAAGAGCAGAAGTTCTCTTCAGCTGCTAAAAGCTGTGAGGAAACTTCAGCTATCTCTGAAAAAAGATGATGTCATCTGAGAAGAATAGTTCTGAAGTTTGTTATGTTAGAAGTTTTTGAAGTTGTCTGACATCTAGTAAATTTTTAGTTGTACAAAATACCTCTTAAAAATAAACTGGATACAGTAGACTTGTACATTCTAAACTGCCTACTCTCTAGTAGGTCAGTTTGTTCACCTTAGAATTAACTTCCATGTAGTGTAGCTGTATCTCAACTACACTTCCTTGTAATAAAGTGTTTTAACGGGCTAATGAAATGTTATTATTTGTTAACTTGTCAAATAAAATTTTATACTTTTTTTACACTTAAAATAGTATGTGATCTTTGGTGTCCTATTTCCCCAGCTGCCTAGGAGATATTTAGAGCTTGCTTTTTCAGAATGACTTGTGCTAGTGCTTCTGTATGCTTAAAGCTGCTTAAGACAAAATTCGAAGCATGGTATTTTTTCATGATGCAGATAGATTTTCTGAGATAGTTTTATGCATTTCTGGATACTGGAATCATTGATCCTGGTAGGGATAGGGTACATAAATCTCTCTGGCTCTCTCTGTACCTTGACCTGATATTTTTGTCGACTACAGAATCCTGGGGAGAGGGTGTTATTTTGGAGCTGGAGAAGCAGGGCTCTGGTTCCCCTCTTGGGCAGAAGCTGTGGTGGAAGGCTGCAACTTTGAGTCTGTCAACCAAGTACCGGATGGGGCAGTCTTTAAACGATGGCAGCATTGAATAGTCAGTCTTCAAAATGTGTGTGCTGGCAGGGGCTGTCCAGTCACAGAAACAAATTTGTGTTTGCCCTTCTGTGAGGTGAAGTGGCTGGAGGGAAAGGGAAACAGTTGAACCTGGTCCTGCTGGTGACTGGGCATTTCTCATCTCTGCCTGCTTCAGAGAGGGACCAGGAGCTGAAAAAGCTGTTTTGCTCAGACCCAGGAGCTGGGATTTGAAAGGGAAAAAAAAAAGAAATGGATAATACATGAGATTACATTGGCTGACTGGTTACATCACTTGTATTTCAACTCAAAAGAGTTAAATACATTTTAATAATTCTTTTCTGTTTTTTCTTTCTGAAGCTTTTATTTCTGTAATGTGTGTGTTTTCACACACCAAAGCAAAGTAGATGCATTTCAGCATTGGCTGAGAGATCCAAACCAGATACAAAGAAAGTGTATCCCAAACCAGTTTTCTTGCTTGAAGAAAGGCATAAAATTTGTTTTCAGATTGTATCTTGAGAGGGAGGGGTAGGGTAGGAGTTATGTATTTATCTATTGGCATATTCACAGTTCGAGGCAGTTGCCAGTCATGTAAAATAAGTCTTCAAAGAAACATCTGTCAGAGAATAATTGTCTAGAAGCTGCATTGGGAAGGTAAGCTTGTGCACAACTGTGGTGAAGTTCAGCTCCATGAGAATTAGGCAGATCACAGTGAATTTTGCTGGGATTGAATGCTTCATGTCTTTATGCTCCAAAAATGTTCTGGCCTGGAACTCCATAAACATACATTTGGAGAAAGCACAGTGGTCAGAGCAGGCTTCTTCACAAGAACAGTATGTTTTTGGCTTAGTAAGTGCTTACTCTATTCTTTTGCAAATCCTTGTTTTGATTTATATCCTGCATGTTTTTGTTTGTCTTCTCAGATGAAACTGTATATCTCTCTTTTTTATTCATGGCTTGGATCTAGCTCTGCAAGGCAGCAGACAAAAACACGCAGTGATCCCAAAAAAAGACTTATGAGTTATTTACTTGAGGTCTGGGTTCTTTTGCACTGAGTTATGCAAAATTGTGACAACAGGTTTTGTTGGCATTTGAATCAAGGGTTGTATTTTAGGGTTAGATATCCAGGAAAGCAAACAAAAGATGTAGGTCAAACAGTGTGATTAAAAATACAGACCAACAAATTGTATCCAACAATAGTTCATTTTCCTGTTGCTAATGTATGCTAGCACAGTTTAATGGCTAGTTACTTGAGCCTGCTGGAAAGACTTCGTCCTAGTTCAAAAGATGTTCAGTTTGAGCATGTGTGTTACAATCTTCTAACTGGAAAAGCTGGAGGCTGGACATAGCTATAAATCCAGTGTGTTCTGGGAATAGAAGCTGGCAAAAACACTCAGAGCTAAATAATCAGGGCAGGATCTTGCTGGGATTTGGATACTGGCTAACGTAACTAAGTGCAGATGTTTATGTGGACTGAAATACATTCCCAGAATAAGAATATTGTACAAACACATTATGATTTTATAGCAGGAAAAAAAGCCAAGGAAATGATGATAATAAAACAAGCATTCTTATTTTTGATGAAGCACGTCTCTGGTTGCCTGTACTGAAGTGACTCTACTGTGTCCCCTGCTGGGGCCTGTTGAAGCTTCTGCAAGTTGCTTGGCTTGTGGCTCTGGTGCTTACCTGAAAGTCTCCATGGGCTCCCATGTGAGTGCCAAAGTCTGTCTTAGATGAGAGGAGAAGGGAGAAGCAAGTATTTCTGAAAGTCTTACTCTGAGGGAACAGCTGAAACAGCCCAGATTAATCTTATCCCAAATGCCTGGTCATTAGTTTTACAGCCATTATCTGTGTTATTTTTATCTGAACTCCACATAGTGACATAATTTCTTTTCTCTTGGTTCCTTCTTATTTATACAGCTGAAGAACTGCCTGCTCTTTATTCTCCTTAGCAACTTTTAATTTAGCTGGCGTTTCTTCCTTTAGTTTGGACTTCCCAGCCCTGACTTTAGCTGCACCAGTGCTTTTTTTGGGGGGTTACAATTGTGTCAACTCTCCAATTTTGAGGCCTGAATACACTTATAGGAGTCAGAAATGCCAGCTTTTTCCTTGTGTGTTTACCAAAGAATTATGGTAGAAATTGAATGGAATGTCAAAACATAAACTGAATTCATTTCATGTTGTATATTGTAAGCAAAACTTTAGATCTCCCAGGCAAGTCAAGTGTGTCCTTCTTAGAGTGAAGAGGAAGCAGCTTCAAACATAATGCTGCAATGTATAAACAGAGTGGTTACATAGGAGACATTCCTTGACAATGATGAGATGAAAGTTAAGGTGATGTGTCCAAGTCTGGCATTACACTTCAAGGAAGCTGTAGACTACTTGGAGAATATGTGGAGGTAAACTGAGGTGAAGAACTCTTGACTAAGATACTTGAGACAAAAAATAAAGGAACTGGATTTATGCCTCCACTCTATTTTCTCTAGGTTATAAATCTTAAGAAATATGGGACTTTGCTGTAAAGGTGAAGGGAATAAAGTTCTGTTTGCATTTATGCATCGGACATATAATAGAGGGCTAAAAATCAAGCTTTCCAAAGAAAGTGTAAGCTTGTAAGCTAAACACTGACATGTAGGCTAGGAGGTTGTTGACCATCTGTAGTGGCATCCATTTTTAAAAACAGGATAAACAAATACCTTTAGGGAACAGATTTACTTTTTCCTGCCCATGAGCAATGAAAGTAGCAGATGGATTGTAAAACCCATCCTACCTCTCTAGGGCTCTGAAGTATTCCAGCAGTTTGCCATGTTTTGTTTTTGGATGAGATCCAGGGCGCCATTTTTAATGGTCGAGTTTTTCTCCTGTGGTTTTAATTTTCATGCATTCATTTTTCTCAAATAGATATGCAGTATACGCTTATTGTAAGTATATTTATCATAGAACCTTAGACTATCTCGGGATGGAAGTGGACCATAAGAACCAAAGATTCTAATTCCCTGCTCCTTGAAGGACTACCTAAAGCTAAACCAAATGGCCAAGAGTGTCATCCAGACGCTCCTTGAACTCAGGCAGATCTGGTGCCATGATAATTTCCCTGGGAGCTCAGTCCAATGACAGACCACCCTCTGGCTGAAGAGTCTTTTCCTAGTGACCAGTGTTGATACATTAGAATTAAAAACCAGTTCTCCTCCAAAAGTTTTCTCAGCTCCCTCTTCTGTGACACAGGCATACTAGGAAGGTGGCAGAATTGTGAAGGATGCTTGTCAAGGAACTCCACTGCATTATAGCTGTGCATTGTAATATGTATTTATAGGATTGACAAGTATCCAGATGGATTTTTAAAGGATTTCACAAAAAAAAAAGAGGTGGAAGACGAGAAATTGCCAAAAAGTCTTCTAATTAAATAAATTCTGCTGTTTTAATACAGTCTTTTCATATCATTAAACTTGTTTACTCATAAATTCACCATCTGGGCTGTGTTGAGCCTGACAAATATTTGGATTATACTAGCTTGTGTGTAGCATCCTGTTGAACATTTTTTTCCCTTATTGTTCTGTTGGAATCCCAAAGGATGCATCTTGTTTCAAAAAAGAAAGAGAGGGAGGTAATACTGAAGAAAGGCTTATGGGTAGGTAGATAAAATGCACAGTGGTTTACAAAAAAACTTCTTAGATCTGCCAAGAAATTACTGAAAATTAAAATCAGAGAAAGTAATGTGATTTTTGAAATCTGGGCCTGTAAAGGCAGAAATGGAGGGGTCATAATGCTGTTTTCACTGTAGTAACACAGCATGACCTTTCTTTCATCTGAGTAGTACTGTGGACCTGGTTCTGCAGCATTTATTTATGCGACAACTCCCTGTTAAATTCAATGCCTAATAATTATTTCTGTATTTACCACTTTAGAAATTTTTTTAAATTTTTTTTATTCAATGTACGCTCCTTTGCGTGTGCCAGAAGCTAATGTCCTTGTTATTGAGGCTGCTGTCATGCAGAGGGAGTTAGAGAGCTGGAAATAGCCCGGAGGAGGGAGCACACGATAATACTGCTGCTGCTGCTCCAGGTCGGGCTTCTGCTGGCTGCGAGAACCCAGGAGCTTTCCTGGCCCAGCAGGTTGCACTGTGCACATTTGAAAGTAAAACCAATATGAAATTCCTCCCTGAAAACAGGCATGAAAATGCTGGTATTTGCAGTACCATTGCACAAAATGAAAATTTTCTCTTCTATTTCTCAAAAAGATGGGAATCTATGTCAGACCAAATGGGCTGGGCCAAGGTTCTCTTAATTCCCTGAAGTTTTTTGCTGTTCTAGTATATCTATGTTGCAGGTTAGTTTTATTTTCAGCTTTTAAGTGGGTTTCAAATTTCTAGGTTCAATGATCTGAATTCTGCCATTTTCTGGTATGAACTGTTTTGGTTATTTAATACCTGTAAGACTTCCACTGGGTCAACTTAAGGGAAGTACACTTCATGAATAAGTCTAATAGCACAGTGGTCTTTGCTGGCTGATTAGCTGTTGTGTTGGTGTTACTCTCTGATGTTAATGACAATATATATGCTCTTTAATTTTCCTATTATGTCAAGATGCTATTGTTTTTGAATCTGTGATTTGCTGGTTATTTCTGATTTTATTCCAGTTTTTTGCAGACAGAATTACTCAGCTAGTCCAGAGTAAATATTTGCACATCCTACGATGGAAGAGGTTTTGTACGCATGGCAGTGTTATTAGGCAGTTTTATCCCCTTTATCAGGAGGGAACCAAACCTAGGATCTGTCATGCATACATCTAGCACAGCAGCTGTTCACGAAAAACAGTGTGTCAGCAATGGCTTTTTTCCCACCCAAATAAAAAGCTATTAACATTGAGGGTAATTTGTCTCTAGACTTTCCCTCTCAGCTGTCTACTTATGATCAGAATTAGCTGCTCAGCAAGATTCACTATTGAGACAGAAATTCCCTTTTCCCCATTGGGTTGTAAATAACATTTGTAAGCACTTAGGAAGAAAATAAACCTTTGAGATTACTTTCAGGCTAGGAGTCTTCATGCAGTAGGAATGCAATGGCTTCTAGCTAACACAGGAAGAAGATTCAGAAATGTAAAAGTAACAGTCTCTCTATTATATATGTAAGCAGAAGCAATTCAGTCACATCAAGCAGGAACACAGCAATGCAGTTCAGAGGGCTGCAAGGACTTCGGTGGCAAGGAAAAGTTCCTAACACGAAAGAAAAATCCAGCGAATGTCATGATTCAGGAAGACTCACACCTAGTGTGATTCACACCTACAGTATGTCACCTGCACTCTCTGAAAGTAGTTTTCTCCAGGTAAGATGAGCATCCTTTGAACAGTGAAGTGTAATTATGAAGCATTTTAAAAAGTAAACAGAGGAAAATCAAATTCAATGTGAGAAATCTGTAAGTCTAGAAATAATGAGCTAGGCTGTGTATATGTGACTTTCAATGTCTTTTAGCGGATTGATTTTACCGGAAAGAAAATGTTGCAGTAATAAAAATTATTTAGGTAATTAATGAGCTCCCTGCATACAGTGTAGGTACTGTTGAGCTGCTTGGATTTGAGGAGATCTGGGATGAGAAGGAGAAAGCTTGGAGAGACTTTTTTCTGTATTATCACTGTGATGATATTTAGAGCAGGACACTATTGGGGACTGAGATATCTCAATGAGGCCTGCAGACTTGAGAAGTATTTGTTTAAGCATCACCTTTTGAAAATAGATTTGAATACTTCCTTATTTATCCAATTTCTTCAATAATTTTATTTTATCAGTGCTTTGTGACAGTGAATAAACTTCTGGAATTATATATAATTGATAGCTACAGTTTTGTCTTTTTTCTTTTGTGTTTCATTTTGTTACTAAATTTGCTACTCAGCAGTTTATGTGCTTTCTAAATGACTAAGAAAAATAATTGGCATGTTCTTAACTCCAGTTCTCCAGCATTTGCCTATTTCTCATAGAATGAATGTGATTGATGAGAGATATCCTGATGTGGTTCAAGACAATTGGGAAAAAATAAGATGTGCTTTAGACAGGAATTCAGATATTTTTAATACTGATGTGCTTCCCTGTTCAAGAGTTTTAAGAAGAAATTGTGAAGAATTATCAGCTTTACTTTAAAACCACAGTCCTACAGATAATGCATTTGTTTATATGTATTTTCTGAGAAAGGTCAGTATGGCAAACATTGCCATCCTTGGTTTGTATGCTCGAGAAATCTGGAGTGTGGCTTTTAAAGTCAGCAGGGATCCTGGAAATCTGGTGCTCAGATTCCAGAGTTTGGAGCCCTGAATCTGCAGCGGTTGCTCCTCTGGCCTTACTGTGTCTTGGACTGCAGAAACAGGCAGTTCAGAAGGATATTTGTGGGATCAACTTGATGGAGAAGCCAAGATATTGTCTCGATTATGCCAAACCCTGAAACTCATCCTTCCAATCTTCTGCAGCAATATTGTTTAAAATATTTCTGTGATGGTCTGCTTCTGGATAAACTAAGAGAAGAAGGCTCTTGTTTAAAGATTTATTGCTGAATTATCTCTAGGAGTCTCTAGATTTTCAGTCTAAACTGCCTGCTTATGATCAGAATTAGCTGCTCAGCAAGATTCACTATTGGGACTGGGTATCTAGGAGTATCTGCTTGTGGTTATTCTCAAGTTCTCCTTCCATTTGAAGGAAGCGAGAGTGAGAGGTACTTAGCAAGCAAAGCAGCATTCTCGTTGCAGAGTGTTTAAAACCTAGGATGTAACCCATGCTGTTACAGAGTAGGAACACTGTGGAACTGTAGCAGTTAAAAGGATTAGAAAAGTACAACCCCTCTCTTCTGGGAACTAGGCAGGTCTATGCCTCATCCTTGCAGGTGAGGAGTGGGCTGCCCGAGGTGGAGGACTAAAAAGGAAAAGGTGCTGTGACTTGTCCTCCCTGTCTCCTTTCTCCACCAAAAAAATCTCTAGTGGATGTACCTGTGGATTGGCACAGGGGAGGAAAGCACAGTCCTTGGCCTGAGTGGGACTGTCTAACCAGTGACAATTGGCTGGGACAGTGCTGAGGAAAGTACAGCTTTACTTGGGGCAGATAAGGGGTCTGTAGCATTTAGTTAGTGGCTCTGACTGGTCTAACCGGTGGTACTGGTGCCATTTTTCACTCCTTAACCCAAAGGAGTTCCATGATGGGGAGACACAGCTGCACTGCCCCAGGAGTATGGCACTATCCTGACAGGAAGAGCAGGGTTAAATTCTTTGTCCCAAATACAGCCTTTTGAACCTGCCACATTTCTCTTATATTAGCAGGATAGGAGACATGATCCATGATCTTGGATAAAATAGACTAATAATGTACAGAGAAGAGAGCAAGACCTACAACATTACAAAGTTCACCTGAGCCACTCTGTGGAATAGACCCTTATTATTATTAAAAGTAACTCAGATGTGCTCTGGATCATTTTGATCTTCAGTAGCTGGTTATCTAATATTTGAGGAACAGTTTCATCTTACCATCGTAAGTGTCATTCATCTGCTCTCAAGATCTGAGCATCATAGATGAAACAACAGAATGATTAGACAAGACATTAAAAACAAAGCTGAAATAAAGCATGGAACAAAAACACAGATGGCCCTGTATTGATTAAACAATGAGATAAAAATCACATTACATGTAGTTCCAGTAAATCCCAAGAGTCGTACTGAATTTTAGCAATTTCTATCTTACCTGTTGGGATCATTGCACACATAAGCAATACTCACCAATACTGGATAAAGAAGAATCAGCTGATACTCATGTAGACTTTCAAAGGTCTCTGGAAAAATAGTAGCAGAAGAAGTGTTTGTTATGGTTTGGCCTAAGACAAAAAGCAAGCCACCAACCAACCAACCAAACCCCCAGTGTTAAATATACACATCAAAGAGCTGAGAAAAGGGAAGAAAATATGACAAAACTTACAGTAACACAGTAAAATATGACAAAACTTGCAGTAGTTTTAGCTCTTCAAGGATGAAGTGATACTGGTATCCTTCAAGTGATGATGGCATCCTTCAAAGTCTTGAGCAAGCCTGAGGTGATGTAAAGAAGAAGGAGAAAAGAGTTTTCTTCTAAAAATGGTTGTTATGATGCCAACAGACTCTTCAACACTGATACCAGGCCAGACTCAGCCATCCCCTGGACACCCTTGTTTCAGAAGCTGGCCATAGCAGCATTGTGCCAGAATCAGATACCAGAGGAGTGATAACCTTGAAATAGTAACATACTTGAAGTTCTCATGGCATGTGAAGATTTGGGAGGTGTGTGTGAGAGAAGAATGTTGTACATGCCTGAGCAGGACTCTGTTCAGGCAGAAGGATCTGTTAGCTGACGTCCTTTCCTAGAGGATAGGCACTCCTCCAAGGACTGTGGAGGTGCCTTGACCTGCAACAGCTGTTTGTCTCTTGGGATCTGGCAGAAGGTAATTTCTTAAAAGAAATATGAGAATAATAAAAATCCACACAACATGGGTTTCCCCTGCCATAATATTCCATTCTCTGACATCTGCTTCAGGATAAAAAACCCCAGGGAATGAAGTCATGGGGTGGATGAAAAGTAAAGGGCACTTTAGGGACAGCAGGGACAGAATTGCTTTCAGACATCTTGCACCCATGTTGCCTAAAGTGTTGATGCTCTCCAGCTGGTCTGATTATGGTTTTTTTTTTGCAGTGTCCTACCTCAAGGGAAATGGTTTCACTCTGCCCTGGGACTACAATGAAACCAAGGAGCTGAAACCTCAGTTCCACCTTCTGCTTTCTCACTCTGATATTGACTATAACCTTAAGAATCTCAAAAACTCACTGATGAGATTGGACTACCTTTCCCTGGTAAATGAAATGTACTTCCCAATGGTAAAGAAAAAAAAAGTTAAATAGGGTCTTTAAAAGAATGGAAGAAAGTCCCATTTTTTTATGAGTCAGTGTTTTGCATCATGGAAAATAAGATTGTGTTATTTTTGCTCTTGACAGGAAGCAGCAGAAAGGCTCAACTCACACCCACTAATCTCTAATAACTGCTCACATTCATATTTTCAGTATCTTGGTTCTGAGGCTGTGCCTTTGTTCTCTCAGGTCTTACTAGCATTTGCTGTACATTTTCTCGAGTTTTCCTGCCTTTGTTTGGTGTCTCACTGAGCTGTGGTCCTTCCACTAGAGGTCGGCTGCAGCACATCATCACCCAGAAACTCGCCAGCCTCCA
>NW_005054306.1:3348022-3353007 GCF_000277835.1 Geospiza fortis
AACTAAAATCTCCACTCAGTGTGCCCAGTGTCCAAAAGAGTTGTGTAGCTGTTAAACAGAAAAAACCGGACTGCTTTTAAATGCATGACTTGCCTTACAAACTGCACCTTGAATGAGCACAGGTGATCAGACGAAAAGGACAAAGGTTTGATTGCATAAACTGATCTGTAGCACTTTCCTCAAACTAGCATTTGAGCTATCAGAGATAAGCACAGGCAGACATGTTTACCCAACTAGGCAAGGATGTTCACTGCCTTCATTGTAAGCTGCCTTAGTTTGTGGTTTTAGTTTTTGAACAGGACTTTCAAAGTATACCTTCCAGGGTAATGCTATTCTTACCAAAGCCATTGATAAGAAATTTACTATTAACTTTGGTTGAAAGACAGTGGTTTTGAAAATCTTGGTCTTTTATTTGGAGGTGCCAGAATTAACAGCAGGGAGTTTCATTGTATCTGCTGGAAAAGAAAAGAAACACAGAACCAGAATGTCTCCTTTGTCCTTCTACCACTCCACTTATTTTCATCTCTTTTTTCTTCTTTCTGGCTGATAATATGCAGTGTTGCTTTACTCTAGGATTTCATATCCAGCTTAGGAAATTTATATCAGTACCATCTCCTTTTGTGCTTTAAGTTCTGTAAAACTTCAGAAGCATTTTCTGCAAACAGCAGACAATGAGAACATTTCTACTTTATGATGCAGAAGTTTCTTAGTTGGAGAGCTGGGGCACTCTAGATGCTGCCAGAACTTTGGAAAAGAGAAACTACAGGATTCCTTACTTAAAGATAATAATGAGGAAATTTCCTTTTCCAGTTGTGTTAGTCCTAACTAGTCTTCAGGATGTACCAAGATACATTTCAGTGATTAAAGTCTAAAATGTTTATTTTGACAAATGGAAGGATGATTTTTTTTTTTTAATTCAGGCCTTATCAAACTACAATTCTTCTGTACAGTCAAGAAGCCCTATTTATATCTGCTGAAAATACAAACTGAATGTGTTGCTTTACTATATATTGCCTCCTATATAAAAACATTTAGCAATATTCATAAGTTTTGTGGTTACTTTTATGTCAACCAGATTAATCCTAAAGTAGATCCCTGGTAGCAAAAGCTTTTAGTGGAACTGCAACAGTAAAAAAAATGTGATAAACTGATGGACCTTCCTTCTGAATCTGTAGAGGTAAAATAAGTAATTAAAGTAATTTCATTTGAAGCTATTTTAATTTATTTATTGGACACTTCCAGGGAAATTGAAATCTCTAGAGAAACGTTGCCTCAGATTTATGTATCATGTGCTTATACTTGAATTCATAAAGATCCATTACTAAGGTGCTATAGGGATATTTTCCCCCCTCCTTCCCAGTTCAGAAGTTTCAAAATGCAGCTCCAACACTTGTATAAATATTCAAAAACTCTGAAGTTCACCCGAGTCAAGTCAAAATCAGCCCTGGAATTTGTGTCAAAGGGATTGCTCAGAACAGCTCTTTTTGTTATGTGACCAAGGTTCAGACCTGTGCTCAAAGACAAGGAGAGATGCTCTAATAATAAGGTACAAGTTGGTGGGGCACAATGTGTCCCAGGGAGCGGCTACCGAGTGTCTCTATTTTAGTTCTGGCTTCCCAGGTTCTCTTGACTACGGTGAAACAATGCCATTTTGGGACATTTGGAGGATGTGCTACCTGCCACCCAGCCTCCTTGGAAAAATGGAAAAATGTCTTCAGAGATCAGGTGTCTTTTGCATCTGCAGGGAGCAGGAGGCACCTCTAACACCTCTCATTCATTTGTCCTAACAGCATTTTATTCACTGTGTGTACCCTTCAGGGCTGACCTGCACCTGCCCAGCAAGAGCTGCTCATTCACCCCTGCTGTGGATGCTTGAAGGAGATGTGGGGTATGACAGGCTGGTCAAGTGTGCTGGGGTTTTGCCACATTATCCCAGTGAAATTGGAGGAGGTCTGGTATCCTCATCTGTAAAACTGGTAAAACAGGAGCGTTCTGCCTCCAAAACAAGAGGAAAACGAATGCAGTTAAGGTGGTGAACTGCTACTATATACCTGGATCTATATCCATATCTCATCCAGTGACACTGATACGGCGTCAGAGCATGAGGTTACTGCCTCCCACCCCCTGGGTGAACCTGAAGCACTATGAAAGCACTAATACCTTGTAGCTCTTCTCCCAGTTCTACATAAAATAGATACTTTCTTTGAAGCTGTGGAGGAGTTGTGCCCCTATGTGCCCTTTTCTATCAATAATCACATTCCTGACAAATGGAAAGTCCTTGGTATGCTCTTTCTTCTTTTATTACTTGTGTGGTGTCTCCAACTCATGTGAGGCTGTTTCAACCCAGAAATGTTGCTGAGCTCCTAAGTTTTCTATTCCCAAAGAACCACTGCTGCAGTCCATCCAAATACTTCTGTGCTCAGGCTTGAAGATCCCTGCTATATAGAAAGGGGGTAGTGGGCTTGTCAAAGAGCAGCAGATGATGCTGTGGATGTGTTCAAGTTTTGGTCAAGCTTTCCTTTGGGACCCTTGTTGGCTAGTAACTGTTTAGTAGAGAAGCAGTAAAGGATCAGAAATTGTTGACTCCCAAGCAGTAAGAAAGTGAATAAAGTAAATAGTTGGGAAATTAATGGAAATGTAATTTCCATAGAGTTTGATATCTAATTTGCATTTTTATTAAAGGCTTCTAGGTCCCCTGCCCTCTCCTTTTTAATTTTTTTCTCCTGTGTTAAGCAAGGTTCCATTTGTTCAAAACAGATGACGAAGAGTCTTATGAAACTCCTGTTCTTAATATCCTTGGAATTCCTATAATGCTTTGTAGAAGTTGTATCAAGAAAATTTTATGGATACTAATAACTGCTAAAACATGACTATGTTCTTCATAGTATACTTGTGACAGAAGTGGCAATTAAAAAAACTCCTGCAAGGTGAGATGTGTGTTTTTAAAATTACTTTTGTACTATTATTAATTTTATTTAACCTAGGGTTTGGCAGTACTCTGTATATTAATATTCTCACTGGTTCCTATTTAACATTCATTATTCCTTTTGTGAGTCTCACAAAGCATTTGAGACAGGACTTGTCTTAAATTGCAGAACTCAGAAACTGGATATGTAGGCTTTACAGCTGAATTTGGCTTTACATTATTTTAACTAATGTAACAGGATGATTTTGATTATACTCTTAGAAAGATTATATGTTTATAGCCTTTAAAAAAAACAGGACAGAAATAAGTTTTCTTTTATTATCCCTCTTTTCAGACCTTTTCCCCATGCCAGATACTTCACAAAGAAACCATTCTTTCAAATCTTGCTACAGCAGGTAGTTTTTCTGGAAAGCTTGGGTACAAGCCATCATCACTAACAGAAGTAAAACTGGCTTTGCTGCTCACTGAGACAATGAAAAAAAAATCTTTCTCTGTGTTTTTTCTACAGTGATTTGCTCTCCAAATACAGTATATTTGATTTTGATCATCACTCCTTAAAGATGAGGGGTAACAGGAAATGAGAGAGGTAATCCCTCCCCTCCACAAATCTTAGGCAAAAACCACTTTCACATTCCTTCCAATCTGGTGTACTTCCTCCATATGCTATAACAGGCAAATCCATTTTACATTTTCACCTTGGAGAGGGGGCAGCAGAGAACTTTCTCAAATAAAGGAGAAGCAGTCAGGAGCAGTGCTGCAGAGGCCAGATGCTCTAAATTGATCTTGACTCACTGCGGGATGGGGTCTGGTGCGCTGAGTCATTAGCCTTGTGAATCTTTTGTCTGTATTCGGTGTGAGGATCCCCAGCAACATGCAGCAGCAGTGTTTGAAACACATCCTGTGTGGTCAAATTCTGACACTTCTTTTCATGCCACTGGACAGCAGAGCTATGGTCATGTCTGGGAGAAGTTCCACCAGATACTTAAGAAGGGTAGAAATTATGAATAATGGACAATTAACACACCTAGCTGGCATTTGTCAGCTTTGATAGAGGGCAGATTTCTGTTTGGACACCAGCTTTCCCCTTTTTCAAAATTCAGTCTCCCGCTACTGCTGCTAAGCAGGAGCTGCCCAGCTGCAGCATATGGTGGTGTGCCAGGGTGTCCTCTGCTCCTTGTGCTCACCAGCTCCAGTACAGTACAAGCAGTGTGAAACTGCACCTCTGTAAAAACAACATGGGCATGTGCCTGCAGCAGGGCTCAGGAGTGGATTTGGCCACGAGAAGTGTGCCCTGGTATTTACTGAAGGGCAATGGTCTTAGGGAATGGGTTAGCATGTGTGTATGGGGGGAGGGGAGGCAGGACTGCGGCATGACCTGGTTGCTAGAAGCCATGCAGCAGCTGAGCACCTGGGGAGCTGAGAGCAAATGCCTGCTTTATGCAGGGGCAGGTGGGGGAGCAAGTTCCTCCTCTAGAGGAGGAAGTGGCATCTGTGGACATTGCCTCAGAGAGGCTCAGAAGCTGCAAGAAATCCCCATGTTTTGTAGAGGGGGAGAAAAAGCCTCAATGGCCTCGCTGTGGGGGTAGTGAAGGAAAAGCAGGACCTACTTCTCTGGTATCTGGGGAAGTTACAGTATCTGTGTGGCAAGCTCTACAACTAATCCTCTGAATGTGAAGCTATCCCTTGGACGCTTTTATTCCATATTTCTTTATTGTTCTTTGGACTCAGAAGCCCTTCACAGCTGCTGCATTTTGCACAGAAGGGTTACATCTCAGAATTTTTTGTATCTACAGCCCAATGTTCAATTTGGCTCACTCTACCCATGCCTGCACCAGTGGGCCCTGGTAGCAAGGTAAGAAAACACTGAAAAATCGCCTTACTTTGCTGTTTTTTTGGGTTTTTTTTGAAGAGGAAAGGTCTCAGCTACTGGAGCTGAGGTAGCCCTAATGCTCATGAGAAGATCTTGAGCCCATGCGCTCGGCCAGCATCAAGCATGGCAGTCATACAGGAGTAAGGGAAAGGGAACAGAAAAAGAGAGAGAGCACTCAGCCTCACACAT
>NW_005054306.1:3353019-3397667 GCF_000277835.1 Geospiza fortis
GCTGATTAGTCTGTCCCAAGCTTGATACCAACTCTGTGTTAAAAAATACAACCACATTTTTTGTCAGGAAAATTTCCCACTTGCAAAAAATACTGCATGTCTTCCTATCTCAGGCTGACCTAGACCAGGAAATATTCAATTCCTAGACAAAAACATCAGAAAAAAACCTCCAAACATTGGGTTGACTCTGCAAGCACCATGAAAATTAATGATGAAAAGAAAGAAATAAAAAGGAAAGAAAACAGGCTTGTCCAGTGCATCTTTTGTCAAGTGCACTAAATCCACAATTGAGAAAGAGTAGCTGATTGAGGGCAATGCAAGGAATGTGACTGATTTAAATTTTAAAACAGTTTAGTCATCAAGGTTACTGAAGAACTAGAATTAGATCCTCCATAAAGAAAAAAAAATGTGCTGTCCAGGTTTCTCTCTTTTAAAATAAAACTTTAGCTGCTAGCCAAAAATGTGCCATCATTTTTTTCCTCATGCCACTCACGTTTTTCAGACAGCATTGTCTGTTGTTTTGGATTGAAAATTTTAAATGGAAACGCTTCATCCCATGCTTAGTCGATATACTTACCCTGACACTTAACAGAGATGCACAATTAATGCTATTGATTCAGGAAAATATATTTTAATACTATTTGACCTCATGCTGTTTTATGTAATAGAGATGGAAGGACCTAGAGTTTCTCAGATTTAAGAAATTAGACCTTTAGAGTCAATGAGAACAGGATGAGTGAGGATGATCATACTAAAACAGAGAAATTGGTTCACAGATAATCTGTAATTGCAAGGATTATGTAATGAATTCATTGCTTGACAATTTGTCATCAAGATTTGCTTGGCTTGAAGGAGTTCTTGGACAAAGCACCCATTTGTAAAGATACATTAACAGGATTTTCTGGAATCAGAAAAAACAAGGCCAAGATTAATGCTAAACCTTTAGCACACTGAAAAGAATTCCAATTTATTGCATTCAAATAATTTTGGCTAGAGAAGACATAAGAATTTTTCTCGTGTACTTGATTTTCTGAGACAATGAAATGGATAATGCTAAGTAAATCACTGTCCATAATGTCCCACAATTAATAAATACTGCATGACTCACAGTTATCTTCTCCCATACACTGATGCTAATGCCAGTTTAATTCCACTGATAGAGGTGAAGTAACTCCTGATATTTGTGAGAAAGCCTTGGAATTGATACCAAGGCAGGTGTAGCTGTTTTCTTGCTTGCTGTTCTTCTGCTATTCTTCTACTACAGTGTTGGGTGCGCTCAAAAGCAGTGAGGAAAAAATCTCAAATCAATTATTTAATTTCATTTTATAGAATGTTTGATAGAGCATTTAATATTAGCTTGTTTTGGGATTGTTGTGTATATGCCACAGTAAAACTTTCCTACAGTGTAGTTCGATGTTATTTCTTTGTTCCACACTATGATTTTACCCCATGCTGCTCCTGTGATCTGCTGGAGCCCAGAAATTAGTTTTGCTTTTATGTCTGGAGGAATGAGGATGAACTAGGAGGTCAGACATGTCACTAGGCATAACTGTGCTGAGGTTTTAGTGAAACAGATGTTCTAAATTTCTTTGGAAAATTCCCTTGTTCTGTCCCTTGGCACAGTCTTGTCTTTGAAACAGGGACAGTGCTTTCATATGGCCCAAGGACAAATCACAAAGGACTGAAAAGGAATCAAATTTTGTAAAGTTATATGCTGTGATAATTTCACTGCCAGCTAGATTATGAATTTCATCCAGTATGGAACTTCCTTCCCTTTTCTTTTTATTTTTATAAAATCTATGCAGAAAACTGTTTTTGTATATATAGTTAATAAAGCCCAAAAGAAGGAAAAGCAATTATATCAACATATTAAGAGAAGCAGTAGTGCCATCCTTTTTCATTATTTCATACTGCAGATTTCCACGACTTTCAGTCCTGTAGGCAGCGCCAGTCTTCTTTTAGACAACAGACACAGCCAAACTATTTGCTTTGCAGAGATTCAGAAATCTTCTTGAATAGTAAAAAATGTAATTATATTTTTCCCGTCAGGAAAAAGATATAGCTATACAAGCAGCTTGGAGCTGCTTGGGCTAGAAGGTGATGCAGCTACTGCCCACAGGGAGCACGTGGTGAGAAGAGCCTACTTGTCCCATCTTTTCTTATGTCCCCTGAGGAGTCTGTGAGCTAATGCTTAAAAAAATTGACACAAAATCTGCAGAGATCAGACTTATTTTTTTTTAAGAGGGTCATTCAACTGAAAATGCACCTGCTCACTTGTTCCAGCAAATGTGCCTGATGATCCTTAAGTATTTCAGGTCCATGGAGAGAAGCCTGACCATCAGTGCTGCTGGGCCCTCCTTAAAGGCTGGTTGCCTAAATCCCAGCACAGAAGATGCTGCTAAAGGAGGCACTCGGGGTTTTGGTGACCTGAGTTCCTGGCTACGTGTTCAGTACACACCAAGATGAGGTACCACCAGAGTCTTCCAAAGCATGTTCTTCACTAGGAGTACCCTATCCAGTGCTCTGGATCTCTCCACACCAGCTGTGTTCTGATCAGTTGCTGAATGATCTGAGGGATTCAGGGTAACTCATTCCTCAGAACCTATGTCTTGCCCTTACCAACAAAAACTTGTATTTACCAGCGGTCTGTAACAAACCTGAGAAACTTCAGGCATGTAGAAGTACAATGTCAATAATGACTGCCAGATAAACATTCACCTAGATAGGTGCTGCTGGCTGTGCTTAAACTACAACATTTTAAAGTGTGGGACTATCATACTACATAGATATTCCCAAAAATCCGAGGCATTCTGCAATTTATGGAAACATATGTTTAAGTAACTCCTAATGACTTCTAAAATGTACCACAAGATTTAGGTAGACCTTAGGACTTACTGGTTTTTAATCTTGCATGAGGGCACGTGGTCAAAGTGAGATAATTTGTACGTTTACTTCACAGATTTGAAAAAATAACTCCAAACATAATTCCTAGGGCTTATCAAACATGTTTCCAATTTTTTTTTGTGGGATACCCCAAACAGAATTGGTATCTCATCCGGATATTAGGGGTTTGATGTGAGATATATAGTATTTTGTCTTTTGAGCTGTAGAATTTCTGCTACTTAACACTCATCCCAAAATTCTCATGTAGAAAGCCTGAAGAAGCATGATAGTACACTTAAAAGGAGTTTTTTCAGCATTTTGAACTCATATTTATTTCTTATTTACTGCAAACTTGTTTGTGTGTTTTTCTCCATAGAAACATATAGAAGTAAGTACCAATGCAGAAGAACTGTAGCTATAACCAAAAAGGAAGTAGGCTTCCAGCCCCCATTTTTTGCTTGTGTAAGACTTCAAACATTCCGTCCACCCCGCCCACAGAAAATACCAAAACAAAACAACCCCCCAACCCCCCCAAAAACAACCAAAAAACCCCCAACAAAACAAACAAACAAACCAAAACAATCAAAAAACAAAATAAACAACAACAACAAAAAAAATCAAACTAACCAAACACAAAAAACTCCACACCACCTTCATCCAGAAACATGCAAAATGCTAAACTTCTTTGAAAATAAAAAAAAAAGGTGGGGGACAGACATGGAATTGGTGATATTTTAAAAGCATGTTTATTTTTATTTCTAATATGATCACATTTACCCTTTAAAAATATAATCAGTAAAATTCCTAAATGAAAGCTACTTGGCACTAGAAAATGGCATTTTTCCACTAAAGAAATGTTGAACACAGTGCTCCATCTTCAAATTTTCAAGTCAGAAAAAGTAATTAGAAAACTTTTGCTTTCCAATGGGAGGTGTCAGCTTTCCAGGGAGCAGGCACTGGGACAAAATCTCCTGAATTCTAGATAATATATATTTGTTTTCATTCCTGGTTTTTTCGGTGGCAGAAGAAATGATGCAAAGATCAGTTCTGACCTTCCATGTAGGCAATCTCTGATCTGGAGATTAGATGTAAAATACTTCAGAGAGCCCTCACAATGACAGAGACATTATTGCACAGGGGCCTGTCTTTCCCCTGGACTAATACATGGTTATGGATATATACTCTTGAACTTTAACTAAAGCCTACATAAATATTTACTAATCTGATTACAGTTTATTTGGCAGTGAATTTAGAAGCAGAGGCAGCAGTATTTCCTTAACAACAGTCTCTAAAGTGTTTTGTTTGTTTTGGGTTTTTTCAATATACTGCACAGACTGTCCTTCAAGAACTGGAACAACAAGAAAGTCAATTTACTGGCAACCTACTTGAGACCTACCTAACATGTAGGTAGCATTTGCCATAAACACAAAATGTATGGCATAGTTTCTTAAATACATTATCATTTAATCAATGCTCATAATTGGAGTATCTGTGTTATGAATCCCTCCACACTGTAAGCTGTGAGCCAGTGTGATAATTCGGGAAATATTCTATCTGAAACTGAGACTGAGTCAGCATTGCACCCTCCCTAGACTGCTGGGATGATCAGAGGTGTGGGTTACACTGACAGAAGGCCCTGCAAACCAGTGAATTATATTACATTAAAACCATTTTCTGTTCCATTCTGAGATTCAGCTTGTAAGAAAGTAGGTAAGAAATACGTTGATGTGTAAGTGTTGCTTTATAACACAAAAAGGATTTATTAGGGCTCAGTAAGCCTGAGAAGAACGAGAGGAGAAAACCCAAAACCTGCAGCAAAAGAACATCACACAAATATCCAGTTACCTGCTTTGCTGCTAAGACACATAACTGGGTATTAACATCTTTTATAGGCATAAATAGTACTTAGAAGGCTTGGGTAATCTCTTTAAAATATGACTTTCAAAACAAGCACAACAGGAAGAAGTTTTCATTTCTTCTTTCGTATGGGTTTTTTTTGTTTGTTTTTTTGTTTTTTGTTTTTTGGGTTTTTTTTAGTAAAATGTCTCTAGTTTTATAGTCACATACCTCTTTTCCAAAGTGCAGTAGTCTTGACTGAGATGTTTAGGACTAAGAGCAGGAATCACCAGAAAAAAAGAGTAAAGATCTTGAAAACGGAGATATTTCAATGAATGTTCTCCATAAGGTTGTTTAAAAACACAATCTAAAACCTCTTCTATCTGCTATAGTAAAGTCAGTCCAGAATTTGCTCAGTTATTTACCTCAATCAAGTGCATTTAATTCTTCTATAAAGGGCTTTGATGTAACCTTTAGCAAACTCCGCACCCCATCATTAAGAGCTGTGAAACAGAGTATGTTCAGAAGAATAAGGAAAGAACAAAGTGCAGACAATTGTATCAGAAAAAGGAAGGGAAATCTGACCAGGCTGATCCAACACGATGTTCAAATGAAGTGAACATTTTTCAGAGGTGCCTCATAAACTTTATAGTAAAGAATGAATTCTGATTCAGCATAGGCCAGTGCAACTGGCAAGCTGTTCTTCCCAGCACGTTTCAATTTGACTAAGATTTCAATGACTAAGGCAAATAACTTTTCCTTTTCTCTCTCCTTTCTTTGAATGGAATTGGAGACACCTGGGAAGCAGTGGACATCCTGTCAAGGCAGATGTTAGGACAGACAGTGGAAAGGGGAAGTCTGCAGTACATCGTGCATCATTATTTGGCACTGAAGGGAGAAGAAAGGTGCATTGCACACCAGGAAATAGCAAAACCAGAGGAAAACCAGGAACTTGCATTTGCTTGCTAGGTTCTTACATGGAGAACCATTAAAAAATTTCCATGGTTATACCCTTATACCAAGTGCTTGTTTATACTGGAAGATTAACTTCAGTAATTATACACAGTGATGTATGTATGTAATTCTTTTTTATGGTGAAGAAACAGAATCTTTTGAAAATGAGCACCACTTCTGCTGACTGCAGTACTGGATTCTTGCCTGGGGTGTTACCAACCTAACTAATGACTCACTGCCAAAGTAGACAATTCTCTCTTAAACATGCTGGTGTGTTTTCTAGAAAAAAAATGTCATTGTTAAGCTAATCTACTGAACAAGTTCTGATGTCACGGCAATTTGGGACACCAGTCAAGGAGTGTTCCTTTTAATTAGGGCTAAAGTTCTTTTGTTGTATGAGCTTATCTTCAAATCTTGCAAGAGGAACTTAGCCAAGAAGACTTCAAAAATATGTTGACATTTTGAATATCAGAATTTAAGACTTTTTTCCAAACTTTAGCTAAATTAGAAAAAAGAAGAAAAGTTCTACCTTAGTTCAAGAGCTAATATTTTGCTTTTTAATGCCTTCTTGGTGCTTTTTGTGAATTTATATGACTGAAGGAAAAACTAGGCACAACAGAAAATTTGTAGAGTATATCTCACTCTGTGACAATATAAATGAAACCACAGTGCAGGTCTTACCTGTAAAAAAGTAATATTTTGGTGATATTTTATT
This sequence comes from Geospiza fortis, assembly GCF_000277835.1. Lineage (NCBI taxonomy): Eukaryota > Metazoa > Chordata > Aves > Passeriformes > Thraupidae > Geospiza > Geospiza fortis. The sequence goes on from NW_005054306.1 coordinate 3,359,408, forward strand.
TAGTTGTTTTCTGCTAGTGACAAAACACCATGTTCTGAGGCCAGATCCACTCTTAGGTCGATTACACAGAACTGAAATCTGTGCAGAGCTGGCTGCTGTTTCCTGGGTGTCTCTTTTTCATGGCACAGGTCCACAGCACTCAGTTCATGGAGTTTGCAGGGGTGGAAAACCATGACAACTCTCACACTGGTGAGGATGGATATATTCACACACAGGACCAGTGAGGGTTTTATGTAATATATGATGTGAATATAGAGGGCCGAAAGGAGATTGGGAACAGCTGCTGCTTGTGACCAGCCAGTATATTAAAAAAGATAAGATATCCACAGGTCCAAAAGACCTGTGCTAGGTTTGCTCTTCTCAAGGTAGGCCAAGTCCATGACTTGAATTGTTGCTGTACTTCTGCAAGACTATGTGCTGACTGTATTTCTGGGACCTTTCTTTATCCTTCTAGTTAGTTAGGTGATGAATGTTCCACAAAGACCTAACTGAACATGTGGAATTGGTTGTCACATACTGTTAATGTCACAGTTTTGCACTTTTTCAGGGTCATAGACAACAAAGTCACTCTGGAGGGAATAATAACAGAGAAGGGGCGCTTACTGATGTAGTTCAGTAATATAATGAGCAAGCACATCTTCTAGGCACAGGCAGTTGGAAAAGAAAAATGTTAATTTTTTCTGAATATCTTTAATTAATGTACTGAATTTCTTTTTCCACAGAACTATATTTAACTTCCTACCACTTTATTTTTTTCTCGGTTGTAAATTAAAACCCACAAATTTTTTGATGTTCCAGACTTCCTTTTTCTTAAACAGTAAGATCTGAGTAAAGTCAGACTATTACAGATTTCTAAATAAGACCAGCTGTACTTCTAGAAGGGTGAGGAGGAAGAAGCTTGGAAATCCCATGGCTGATTTTTAACTCTGCAGCTCTACACTTTTCAGACTCACTCCACTTGATTTATTATTCAAAAATAGCTCTAATTTAGATAGCAATACAACCAAGAAAACAAAAACATCCGTTCTATAAGGATTTCTCATGGACTGATAGCATTGAAACATTTGTAGTGTTGTTTTTTCCTCCTTTCATAGTAATTTTCAAGTTATGAAGACTGACTTTTCTGATACTAAGCTACCTGAAAAGAATGTCTACCTCCTTGATTGACTCTCTGTCCCTATACCTCTTATTAAAATTTATTTTTGAGCAGTCTGTGCTGCTTTTCACTGATCTGAGTGGGAAGGTGAAGGGATGAAGATGATACCAACAGGATTTGGTATGTGGACAATTAAGCTTCTTTTCACTTTCCTCTCCTAGTTTTCTTGTGTCTTCTCTGGCTTTATGTTTCTTGATGCGTGTCTTTTGAAGCTGAACCTCACAAAGAATATTTGTTAAATGATGATGGAAGAGATATGTTTACACCAAATGGCTGGTGAGCTTGTTCCATTCCTTGTAGAATACTCTGGAGTGCGCCAAAGCTTATGGAACTTGAAATCTTTTCCTGGCCTGGGGTTCCCTGCAAGCAAAAACCACAACCCTGTGCTATAAATAAACCAAATTACCACAAGCCCTGGGACTGTAGGCATGTGGAAATCCCTGTGATACTGACATCTGCTTGTTTTCTCCTTTTTTGGTTTGTCTCAGGCAACGTAACTCGTGAGCAATTCAGTGGCAGCAAGCCAATCCTTGGCTGGGCACACACCTCTGTGTATCAATGTGCTATGCTGCTTGACCTCTGGACCTGTGAAACTGCTCTCTTGGAAAAAAAAGTCAGGTACAGATGATTTTTGATCTCAAAACAGTGATTTGTAATCAGTTTGCTTTGGGTTGTGTAAGATTCCCTTTCAATGTTTCCTGTTGTGCATACACATGGATGCTAGAGCCATCAGCTACATATATTCTATAAATATCACTCTATATTTACTATAATTTTTTTCATTGTTATTTAATCTGAGAAAAAGTGCCACACTTTATTATATAGCTACAAAAACAACGAACAAACCGACACTAAAATGTGTATTAAGCAATGTGTAACCTTGTTATTCAATAGGGCTGCTGCATATCCTGAGGGCTCTCCCCTTCCTCTCTAGAAATCCAGAGATGTGGCTGTATTTTACCATGGCTCACAGAAGCATCAAGGGTTTCTGCCCAAAGACTTCAGTGTTGAAAGTGAAGACTGGACACGCTGAGAGGAATGGACCCAGAGAAGCTTGGAAGGGTATTTCTGCCTAGGGGACTCAGCAGTCTCAAGGACAATGATGTGAGTGTCAGGATGTGGAAAGGGGCAGATAAACCACTTCAGAAGCAAGGAGAAATGGCACTAATTGAGGTCATCTTCACACACTTGAACTGTTTTGTTCTCAGTCCTGGAACAACAGAGGGCAGCTCTCAAAATAGGAATAGTATAGGGTGTTATGGAATCTCCTGGGTACCCTTGAGGAGGCCTTAAATAGAAAACCTTTTAAAACTAAAAGTATGTAGTTTAGGAAATCTCCTAAGCCACTCTCCCATTTACATGGGTGTTACAGAGCTATATAAAAGACTGTCTAATTGCCTAGTTCACTAAGCTTCCACCCTCATCCGAACAGACTTCACTTTCCATTGCTGTATGATTATGCTACCTCTGTGAATCTACCTTTCATTTTAATCATGGCTCTTCTATACAAGGACACTTGATTTATTTTAAAAAGAAAAAACTCCAGCTAGAGACTAATGAAATCTCTACAGCAACAATACAGTAATTCTCTTCCAAAAGCATCAAAGGGTATATTCCGGAATTGCTCCCACAACCCAGCTATCTAGGCAGGATAAAATATACAGATGTGTTGTTGCTGGAGGCCTCACTTTTAGCTGAAATTTTAGCTAGCTTTCTTTCCATCTGGGACAGAGTTCATGCAGAAGAATAAGGAAACAAAAGCACTTTGTCCAGCAGCTTAGCTTAGCCAATACAAAACTCGCTATCGGTATATTGCTCAAGCACTCTCCTAGCTTCCTCAAAACAGTTCAGGTCAGGCAGGTCTAAATCAGAGAAACTGAGTGCTGAAATCCGCATTCTCAGCAACTAGGTTACCTCCTAAGCCTTTCTGCATCTTCCTTTTCCAGAATCCTTTGGTTTCAGTATGGAAAGTAACATGAATGCTTTTCTGCTTAAGTGTAATGCAAAAGAGTCAGATCTAGATCATTGCATAGTGACATTACTGGCATGTCCAGAAGGAAGAGCACTAGTTCATCTTTTCAATCTCCTAATTACCATTTGACCAAAAAGTACTACAATGTCATCTTAAGAGTTCACACATGCCGTTGTTCTTGGAACATTTCTTTTTCTGACCTAAGCTGTGGGCATTTGTAATTAAATTTTTTATTTAAAAAGAACTTAACAGCTATTCTTGGTAGAGGAGCCTAAAGAGGACTTGAGTCTTTGTACATCTTTAATTACACCTTCATTTAATTTGGAGTTTCTCCAAAAATATAAAGTAACAGTGACAGTCATTGCCAAATGTGGTAATGGAAAGTCTTGGAAGAGTCAACAGGTTTCAGGCTGAGGGAAATGGAGCTTTTCAAATATATGAAAATGGATTAGTTGTCAAAAGAAGCAGGTGTTTTTAAACCAGTTGTCAAAAGAAGCAGGTGTTTTTAAAGCAGTACACAGCCTGTTACTTTTTAAAAAGAAAAATGTGTATCATAAAAATCTTCATGTTTCAGTAGAAAAAACCCAAAAGGTAATTTTGCAAGATTTGGAAGAAATTTCTCCCATGAATGATTTATTCTGTGTTCTGTTCTTGAGCCTTCTGATGAAGCATTCAATAATATCCTGTACCATAAATGTGATGCAGGTTACTGGTGGTTTGATACAGGCAGCAACCTCCATGTTCAGAAATCTCTCTCCCCCCAAAAAAGAATATTTGGGCAAATAAACATTTCTAAATGTGATTCTGAGTATCTTTTCAGCCTTTTAATGTTTACTTTGGGGTTTACCAGAATGCCGTGGATCCAGAGGAAAGATTCACTTTGGCCTGAGCAATGATTGACATCATGCATGAACATCCAGGGCTTGACCTTAAGCTTCAATGTATGTGAATGCCTACGAAGATGAACATATGTGTTTGCAACTTCATCCCACTGCTGAGAGACATAGCAAACCAACAAGTAGGTTGAATTTACAAAGTAGCCATCTTCAGCAAGTAGATGAAATCCATAATGGGAAACTTTGATTAAAGCCTGCACGGATTTACAGTGTTAAGGCGAGTCAGTACTAATGTAAAAATGAAGTCCATGATATTTTGTAAATAAAAGGCCTGAAGCTCAAGAGCAGTAAGCTATAATTTCCTCATCATAAAAAAAAAACCATTGGAAAGATTGATGAGCTTCTTACATCATGTAAAAGCCCCATCTGCTACTGTTTGAGTCAACTAGAAATAATATTTGAGAGGCATGGAAGGTAAATAAAATTATAATTTAATATTTTTCTGTAATGCAGTGGATAAGGAACTAGTCATGTTTAGAGTAAGAGAGAAGAGACTTTAAAGAGAATATAAACAAAGCTTGTACTTTGTAGTGCACTTTGAAAAATTTCAGATAGCTGGGAATTCCTGTACTAATAATTAAAGCATAGCATTTCAAATCCTTACATTTTTCTTCAGGTCTAAAAATCTGCCTCAGCTTTCTGCTATATCCTGTTACAGGGTATTTCCTTTCTCTGGGCTTTGATTTCTGCAGGTTGGGAAGCTTAATTAGCCAACTTTTGTACCATGGCTTTTAGTCCACAGACAGAAGCTGGGAGTTTGGTACAAGAGGCACTTGTTGTGCTGCTCTTGCCACCAGTGCTTCCACATTACTAGCAATAAAAACAAAATGTTTCCAGCATGAATGGATCTCAAATTTTGTTCTGAAACAATATGAAAGACTCAAAATAATTTTAGTATGAATGATTCATCTAGAGTGGGTACATAGATAATTGACATGAAAACTTATATATATATAAATTTTTTTAACTTCCATTTAAATAAAGACTAATTGATTTTTGCCTTGATTTCCAGCTATATGTGAATTTTGTTGGCTAACACAGTGCTGAGTCCCTCAGTGACAGTGGTAGTGCCTCTGGAATAAGAGATTTAGGAAGGGAGGAAAAAACCTGTGCAACAGCAATTACAGCCAGAGAGCCCTGCAGACACCAAGGTCAGTGAAGAAGGAGGGGGAGGAGGTGCTCCAGGTGCCAGAGCAGAGATTCCCCCACAGCCCCTGGTGCAGGCCATGGGGAGGCAGCTGTGCCCCTGCAGCCCAGGGAGGTCCCTGGTGGAGCACAGATCCACCTGCAGCCCCTGGAGGATCCCACACCAGAGCAGGCTGAAGCCTGAAAGAGACTGGGAGCCTGTGGGAAGCCTGTGCTGGAGCAGGCTCCTGGCAGAACCTGTGGCCTCATGGAGAGAGGAGCTCACACTGAAATAAATTTGCTGGCAGGACTTGTGACCCTGTGGGGGGACCCATGCTGGAACAGCTTGAGAAGAACTGCAGGCCATGGGAAAGGACTGGGCTTGGAGAAGTTTGTGGAGAACTGTCTCCTGTGGGAGGGACCCCGTGCAGGCGAAGACCATGAGGAGTCCTGCCACTGAAGAGGAAGGAGCACCAAAGACATGTGATGAACTCATTGCAGCTCCCAGTCCCTGTCCCCTTGCCCTGCTTGTAGGGGGAGTTAATCAGGAGTGGAGTAGAGCCTAGGAAGAAGGGGTGGGAGGAAGCAGTTTAAAGATTTGGTGGTTTTTTCATTACCCTACTCTGATTTTTAATGTCGATATATTAATTTTCCCCCAGTCAGGTCTGTTTTGCCTATGCCAGTAACTGGTGAGATCTTTCCTGGTCCCTATCTCCCCCTATGAGAATGTTGTTGTATTGTCTCTCTCCTTCCCTGCTGAGGAATGGAGTGATAGAGCAGCTTCATGGACACTTGGCATCCAGTCACCACATTGATTGTAAAAAATTTAGGACCCAACACCCAAAGGTAAGACTGTTTGAAAAAATTGCAGTCTTATGGTGAATCAAGCAATAGATAAAAAGTCTCATGATGTTTAGATACCCAGAAAAAAAATAAGGAGAAAAAGTGACTCCTCCCCTGCCAGCTTTACACTGTCCTTTCATGACAATGGATTTGGTAATTGCATCTTGCAGAGTACTGGGACATTAGTATTCCTATGGGTACAGAATATTAATCAGTAATGATGGAAGTAATTACTGAGGTTAACCTGGCCTCAGGGTCACTGCATCAGCATTTTGACCAGGTGGTACAACTTTCCCTGCCCTTTGGCCACAGCCCCTTACCCATCTGAGTTCAGCTGCCCAGCTGGATGTGTGTGCACTGTGATTTCACATCTGGAACCCACCCATCACCTGCAGGACAGGTCTGCCCCTCGCTCCCCATCCCGCAGCTGTGCAACACTGTGGGCCATGCAGAGCAGCCCCAGAGCAGCTGATACACACCCAGAAGCCAAAAGCTCCTTGCTTCAGGTCTCTTCTGGGTTCCTGCCCATCTTGAGCCCCTTGCCATATTCCTCTCCCCACAGACCTTGTGATGTTGTTTTGGTTATTTGAGAGTTTATTTCCAAGTGCAGAAAGTTTTAATTGGCAGGCATAATCATAGTATATGTGACAATGTGGCTAATAAACCATGTCAGCTAACAAAAGAGAATTTTAAACATTTTCTGTTTTCATTAGCAAATGAGACTGCTTAGATGTGTTCCAATATAATTATGTTTATTGTGGCTTCAGTTCTATTTTCATATTTGATGTTTGATATCTGATGTGCACTAAAGCATTGCAGTTTATTCTTGCAAATGAACCCATTGCAAGGTTTCTTATGTAGAAAATTAATAAAAGACCTATTTGTTCTTTCTTTGGTTTTGTTGGTTTTAAGTTCTACTTTGAGGAACATTTCTTTAGCTGGAGTTTCACACTTCTCTTAGTTTGCACTAAACTGTACACAGTCCCCAAAGTTTTTGAGTGTGTCTACCAGGAATTTCACAGCATCTACAGACCAAAAACAGACAACAAATGAGGTAATCTAGAAAAATAAGTACTGCAGCAAATCGTTGATAAGTGGCTAACTATGGAAAACCCAGAAACTTTCTAGAGTTCTTGGATTCCAAAGGACATAAGTTCCATTTTGCTTATGTTAATATTAACTCTTTCAAGTCAAATGCCCCAGTGTGATCTTGCTAGTTCAATTACACTTCCTGGTTAAATTCTAGCTATGTGATCCTTTACTTATCTGTTGCTTAAGATTGGTGAATATACATTCTATCCACCCTTAAAACAAGATTTTTTTTCCTGCAAATTACCACAGAAAGGTAGAACTCTTGACCTCATAGTGGCAGGAAGTAGAAACAATCAGCTTAATGAGAAGGAAAATACACATGTTTAATACTGATCTGAGGTCATGGTAAATCTCCAGATTTTTTGTTTGTGTGTGTGTACAGTCTGCAAAGAAAAACAAAAGACTTGACATTAAAGCAAATATTGTTATAGTTGAAGCAAATTATTACTATAATATCTACCATTTCCTGGTATAGGACTCCAAATTTTGTTGGGTATAATTTTGATAAATGCTAATTATTGTGAATGAAATTACTGACGTTGGATGTCTCTAGCAGGTCGGGGTTTTTTTAATTAGCCAGCTTAGTTGTTGCTTGCTCCTTCTGTCCTCACTGGAAACAGGAAAGATGCTGTTCTCCTTGTAGCAGCTCTGTGAAGAAGTGTGTAAAGATGAGTTTCCTGTCCCACCCATCCAGAGTCACAGAGCTACATAAGCACATTGTAGAGAGGACAGAATAAAGTTAAACAGCTTCTGACACTAAAATTTGGGGAGCTGTCTTTCCAAACTCTTTTATTTCAGTATAGCTGTGAAGGTCTGGTGAATGGCTGGTGTTGAAATCAAAACACTTATTACTAATAACTGCATGGCTGTGTTCACATTTTCTTATGATCTGTGATTCACTGGTCACAAGTGGCAAAGTGTGAAGCCACTCAGCCATAGCAGTGGCCACATCTGCTGTGAGCCAGGTGGCCCAGTTGTACAGGCTGGGACAGGCAGAGAGAAGGAGCATCCTTCTATGCACAGAGCCAGGAGAGCTGCTCCTGACACCACTTCCACAGCACAGCAGATGATGGACCGTTGTCTTTTCAGCTTCAACATGACCAATCTGCAGATTTTGAAAATTTTTCTTTTCTGGGGTTTCTGTTCTTTTGGAGGCTTCCATCATCAGTAAAAAAAAGGGCTCCAGCTCTACAGACCATAGGTGTTTGCTGTCCCCATTTTGGGAGCATCATAGGTACACTGGTGCATGTGCTGGGACCTGCACAGTCTTTGGAGGAGGAATGGCCTCAGCTGGTAATAAGTGAACCACATTACAGAGGTATTTATACTTTAGAGAGGTATATACAGATGAAAGCCTACTGAATTTTGATTCAAAAGGTAAATCTCTTGCATTAGATATAAAAAATAGATAAAATAACATTTGTTATGGATAAAATAAGCTTTGAGCAAAGCCAGGTTTATAGATTCAGTGTCTTTTACCTTCAAAGCAAAAGATAAAATGTCAGCATATTTTTAGGGGCCAGAATAGGTCAGAGTGGGCACAATTCTGGCCTTGCATGGGTGGCAAGTCAGAAACAAATCCAGTCACAATTTATTATTGATTTTTGAATGATTCTCTAAAGTATTTAAAGGCCTTTGTTATCTGTTTGTAATTATTTCTCTGTTTCCTTTTTTATTATCCCTTTGTTAGCATTTATTTGCTGAGGTATTAAGAGAAGACCCTGTGTTGGTGCAAGAAATTGCTTTGTCACTATTAGAGATGGAAGCAGAGGAAGAGAAAAAGTCAGGCAAAGGAAAACAGTTCTTTATCCTGGATTCCTTCTCCACTCTCCTGGACCTTGTCACACTCTGCCATTGCCTGATGAAGGTGGCAACAGAGAAGGCATGGTTAGCTAGGTTAGTGCTGGTTTAGCTGAGGTGATTTCAGAGAGGTGCAGTTTGTAAGGGGAAAAAATTACTTCTTTTAAATAGGTCACCTACTATAGTTGGAAAAAAAAGCAGAGAAAGGGAGAGTGCCTGCATTTTTGTTGTGGGAGCTGTTTGCCTGCATGTGGAGATGGGGAAATAGGTTTAGTTCCAAAAGTTAAGGCCATGCTGCTCCTCAAAGAGGAACTCCTTGACAGCAGAAACTCTCTCCCAGTGAAAATACCAAAATTCTGTCAAAAGGAGCAGGCGGAATTCACTAATCAAAAAACACAAAGATGCATCCTTCAGCTAGGTTTTACACACTTAAATATTTTAACAGCCTTTTGATGACAGGTAGTGCAATATAAGAAGAGGGACACAGGAAGTGCAAGTTTTGTTCACCACTAGAGGTAGGAAAATATCAAAATTGCTGTAGCTCTGCTATCTTCACAGTGATAATGAAATAAGATAGGCAAGGGAAGTCAGTGTCATTTATGGAGTTATCAGCTGGAGGAGATGACAATTTGTATGGGAAGACAAAGAAGATAAGGACTGAGGTAATGCGGAGACTACAAAGGGAAATGTTGAACTGCTGTCTTGGAGGCAGGTTATTGGTGAAAATTCTTCTTGTTTAGCTCCATACTGCTTGACACTTTTATTAATGATGTCAGTAGAAAACATAAGAAAGTGTTATTAAATCCAGGACATTGCAGTGCTGGCAGATAAAACTGATACGGAAAATAAATGGAATACCTTGCAGGAAGAACTCACAGTTCTAAGGATTAGAGCAGTAGAGAGGAGATAAGCATCAATAACACAAATCTTAAAGTTATGAATAATAATAGAAAATTCTCCTGTGGGCTTTGAGCTTATTACTTGGAAACAACAGAGGAGAAGAAAGAACTGGGTGTAGAGCCAACCATGGATTGTAAACTGCCAGCATATCACAACTGTGATGGGCAGGAAAGCCATTATTCCTTACTGTGAGTCAGGCAATGAGTTTATAGATAGAATGAAATTGATGCCTGTATGTGGCTCTGGTAAGGTCTTACCTGCATTATTATGTATAATTTGGATATTTGTGTTCAGGTAAGATCAATACAGCCTGGAATGGGGGCAAAGATGATATACTGGCATGCTGGGGCAAAATACAGGACACATTTTACAAAAGCAAGTGAAATTGATTGGCTTGTTTATCCTAGCAAAAATGAAGGCTGAGAGAAGATAAGATTTTTCTCCATAAATACACCAGAAAGATAAGCACTGAGAATGGAGGGAAGCTATTAAACTAAAGGCCAATTTTGGCAGCAGAACAAAGGGATCTAATCACTGTGAATAAATTTAATCTTGAAATTAATAGGGGATTTCTAAGAATCAGACAACTAAATTCTGGAAGTCAAAGAGCAAACAGTAGAAAACTAACGGTTTTAAAGTGGGGTTTGATTCATTTATGGAAAGGATTTGTGGGATGTGATTGCTTGCAATAGCAAAGTTGGGTGTGTAGGATAGATGACATTTCAGTCACAATTTTTTTGTCTTAACCCTTTCTCTAATTTTCCTCTTAAAAATTCAGAGTCTGTATCAAAAAGTCAGCAGCATTTCTTTTCAGCAGTTAAAAACCTCGACATCTTTAAGATATGTGAACCATGACCATTCAACTTAGTTTAGTGGAAAATCTAATTTTCTGTCACAACTCTTTTTCACTGAAAGAAGAACTTGAACTATAATCTGACACGTGGAACTTTCTTGACCAAACTAACAAACAAGTTAATCTACTTCAGCCAAAAAATTCCATGAAGCAAGGAGGTCTCTTTTTGTAGGGGGATAGAATATAAGAAAATAAATATAATGTAGAGAGTAATCTTACCCCTAAGGAGTTGCAGCTGGGCCAATTAGCAAAGATTAGGAACAGGCCTGAGTTTAACAGGCCACAGCTGTAGCCAATGAGAAGAAGAGTGCTATAAAAGAGTGGTTGGCTAGTTGAGAAGGGAACTGGAGTCAGTTGGCTGTTTTGTGAAGGAGAAAGAGTCAGTGCTCTGAGGAGCTGTCCATGAGAAACACCAAGAGGATATGAAATTTTGTGCTAAGGAGACACAGCATGGAACTCCTGCAATAAGATGACAACATCTTTTCTTGGTTGTTTTTGTTTCTTGTTCGTATATGCAGTTTTGTAATAAAATAGAAATTCTAGTTAAGCTGCTGCTGGTTGAGCTTTTCCTTCAATTATACACATGCATATGTACAAACACAAATATTTTCTGGTAATTAATAGAGAGTAAGCTTACACTGAAACTTTTCACTTACCTTTTTTTCATGAAACCTATAGGAACTTAGTATCATGAAAATTCTGTCTCTGTATCAGATTTCATTAATACTCACCAATTTCTGTAGAAGTCATCTAGAGCAGACAGATGGGCAGTCCAGATCACTGCCTGGCTGCATTTCTTTTGGAAGAAGACTAAGAGGACATACTTATCTGAGGGGCTTGCTTACAAATCCCTGAGAAATAGCAGTAAATTGTCATTTTCCAGTATGAGAATGGAGTGGAAAGTTATGACAGAAAGTAAGATCTCAGATGCACATATAAGATCAGTAAGCATAACATTATCTTCATTTTAGACAAGATGGTTAAGCCAGTCTAAATATTAATATAAACCTATACAGCTTATTTAATGTGGTACTTGGAGGTGATGTTTTTACATCTTCTTTTCATGTGATGAAATTCACAGTTCATTACAGTATGAACTGGTAGAGGCCTAGATTCAGACTGAAACATCAGAAAGGTTAGTGGTCTCTTTTCCTGTTATGCAATCTTAAATGTAGCTAATTTATGGATTCCTCTATCTCATAAACCAGCTTTTGTCAGACCTGTCACAATTACTGCCATTACTTGATTGTCTCTCCACTCCTGGAGTGGGAGGTCATTTGCAGTTAAAAGTACACATTTATATTGTATGTACTGTTCCTTTCAGCCCCATAGCTTCTCTTTGTTCCTCAGTGTTTCCCCACTTCACAGTTTCTCAGTATTTCTTTTCTACCATTTGATGAAAAGGGACATCCTTTGGTAGAAAACTAGAGCTGGACAGTGCAACTTTAGTCTGAATTTTGCTTCTTTTTGGTTTTGTTTGACACAGTCACCTTTTTAATATATTTTATTATTCTCTCTTTTTTCCCTTTACATGACAACAACAAGCTGATGTGTGCACTGATGGCTGTCCTGTACAGGGTCTTTATATGTCTATACTGGTTAATTGACAGCAACATTTATAATAATAACACAGAGCTGTTTGTTTCAAGATCCTAGAGTTGATTTTGGCTGTGCCTCATATTCTTTATTCATGCACATGGTGACTTTCATGTATTATTTTGTCTCCTCTAGTTTTCTTTCCTTTACTTTGTAGGCAGAGAATGACATCTGATTTTAAAAGATTAAGACCTATGTTTTCTAGGTCCTGTTTGTGTTTTTATCACATTCTCACAACACAGATTCTCTATGACCAGATTGTTTGACTGATAAAACACCTGATGTGATGTTAGGAGGAAGCAAGGGAGTATCTTACTCCTTTGCACTCTGTACCAAAAAGTCAAAGCCTTTTCTTCTGACATCTTCTTACACTATATGAGATGAAGCATCACAGACCAGATCAATATTTCTGTGGCCTTACATCTGAAGGAGTGCAGTGATGGATCTCTAGGGAGGGAATACTAAAAGCAGAACAGTGCCCAGCTTCTGACACTTGGTGCTTTAGAAGTTTCCTGAGCTAGTGGTTGCATCCAGACCATGTGTTTACTGTCTGCTGATGCACTGCTCTCATAATTCATTAGATGGGGGAGGTTTTGTTAGGGTTGTGTCATACTGCAGCTATCTAGAATAAATGTTTCTTACGGTTTGAAATCCCTGTTTTAATGGTAATAATGTGTATGAGCTCTACTTGTCTGTTTAAGTTTCCTCTCTGGCAGTCAGTCCTCTGCCCAGTTTTTAGTCTACAATAATGTTATTAACATCTCTGCCAAAGGTTATCCTTCTAAATAAGAACAGTTAGCCTATTTCCCTTTGTTTTCCCTTATGACATTACAGGCTTTCAACTGGCTGCCCTTTGTGAGTGCTGTCTGTGTCAACTGAATGGGCAATCCTGAGCCAAGATCAGCTATCTGGGTACAACAAGTGTTTGCTTTGTATCCATCACACCATTTCAGATGCCCAGAAATATTTTAAGTTCAATGCAGGAGTCTCACTGAAGTGAATGTGATGGAAGCAGATTTTTAGACGTGGATTGTTTACAGCCGAAGGAAAGTTAATTTTTCAAATGCATCCATGTGGTTTTGGTTTTAGGTTATATAAGGCGCTTGCAGTGGAAGCAGGTTTGGGGGAGTTCCATTTCTCCATTAATGAATCATTCTAAAGTCAACCACAAAACATTATGAGAACATATTCCTTTTCTTGCAAAACTTCTTTGAAAACCAAAGCATCATCCTAATATCACTAAGTGAAGGACTAGAGTGATCAATTCCATTACTATTCTAAATCTAAAGGGGGAAAGAAATAAAAAGTGTTTCTGAATTTGTTACAATTTTCCTTTTATTCTCAGTTTGGCTTCTTTCTGTCATAATCCATGTTGATAAATAGTTTTGCTTATATTGCAGATATTTTCCATGTAGCTTACCAATAAGCATTCAAGAAAATGACAATCATATTGGAAAGATTCATGTCTGTACAAATGATCATAAGGCAGGAGAATGATTTAATTTGCAGAATAAGCAAAAATATGTGTATTAAGTTATGAAAGAAAATTACTTTAGTTTTCAATGGGGTTTTTTTGCATACTTAATCCTTTCCTCTTTGTACAGGTGTAGTAAAACAGTATCACAGACTGCCAGGCCATGGCCATTTCTTCTTCAAAGCTTTCCACAAGGTCTCTTTCTTGCCATCAATTCAGTCATGACTTGTACGTTGCAGCATGGTGGCATGCAATTAAAAATTTACCAAGGAAAAAGAAATAGGTTTTATTTGGTATCTATTTCTTTCCCAGCCTGTTTGCACTTGGCTGCAGTCTCTAGTACTCTGTTCTACTGACTAGAACTGAGCATACAACTCAACACAAATATACAACTAAATGCAAATGAATGAAATGTTTCCTCAGTCTCTACATTTAGTCATTTTTCAATGATAACAATGCATACAAATATAACAGAATGCCCTCCCTTACTCCTCCTTTCTTTAATTAAGCTGCTGAAGTACTACAAAACAGAGAGCAGTTTATGTAAAGTGAGCAGCAGAGGAAAAGCCTAACACATTGTTTTCCCTTTCCTTAGCTCTTGTGTCTATCTGGAATAAAGAAGATGTAATTTATCCTGGCCTGTCAAGTCATTCAGAAAAATGTTCTTTGGCAGACATTCAGCAAGGCTCCTTGCGCTATTGGCTCCAGCCTCCCCATATCCTGGACAGAAAGGTTAGCAGCATTTTCTTCCTCATACTGCCCTAGTAATAATGGGGTTTGTCAGACTTGGTCCTCAGAGTGTATCTGTTAATTCTGTTTGTAATCAGTTGGGTGGCAGTCCTGCACAATACTTGGAACAGCATCACTGATGGCTGCAGGACTGTAGTGGGTGTGTATTAGCACATGACATAAAAATAAATGGTGTCACATCAGTGATTTATTCAAAGTCTATGAGTTAGGTTAGCGATGAAGCATAGCTAAAAATACACAAGAGAGGACTGATGGAGGCTGGAGATGATTTGTGTTCAAAAGGCACCGTGGAATCTTAAAGCCTGTGGTATGCAAAACGCTAGCAATCACAACCTGACCTTGAAATGTGCATTCTTCTGCCATGGTGAAACCATGAATTCCCACTGCTTTAATTTGTCCCGTCTTCCAAAAAGAGAAGTATGATCAATGCTGTTTGCAATGGGAAATCTCCATGCCAGCTTGATGCCATAATGTTGGTTCAAAAGCTACCTTCTAGGGTTACCAACTTTGTTCTTCCTCATATATGGTTTTCCTTTTTTTTTTTTAACATCCTGTATTTAATGCATGGTGTCCAGGAGCTTCCCTTGCTTTATACATGCCAAGTTTTTGTAGGGCTCTATGCAGCATTATCTTACACAGCTGTTGTGTCTCTTCCAGAGACAGCTGCCTTACAGTGGTGAGCTAAGTGATCTCATGTGCAATATAGAATTCATAAGCAAAGAGAGATTCTTTGGGGCTTGTTGTGCCTTCTCTGTGCTTACACTGCCATCCCTTTCTATGCTCCTTTGTACACTTCCATCTCCCCTCAGCTCCCTCTTGCATCCCTGATGCATGCTGTGCTCAATCCCTCACCAGCAGGGAGTATCCTCAGCCCATTCCTGAGTGTAGGAAGTGCCCATGGTTTGCTGTCTAGCCAGGCAAGAAACACACTGTGTTTTGCAGCAGGTCTGTAGCTGTGCATGTGCTGAGTGCCTGGCCGTGATGCTGGGAACCCAGCTGGCTGCTGCCTCCTGAGAGCTGAGCAAGCCAAACAAAACAGCCAGGGATCAAACCCTCCTTGCCTTTTCCATGAGCAGGGAGTTCGCCTCACTAGCTGAATGCTGATTTTGCAAAACTGGAAGGAACTTTTTACCCTCAAGACCTCTCTTCTTATGTCAAGTGTATTTAAAATTAGTCAGAGGGTTCAAAAGTTGCTGGAGATGAACCAACCAAGGGAATGAGGCTAAACCATTTCCTCTGTGACACACCACTAGTTTTATTCTGAGTTTAAAAATGAAAAATAGATGTTATTGTGACGTTCCATTGTCTCATTTTGGGTCACTCCAAGCTGTAGTGTAAGGAGGGGAGGGAAAGACTCCACATGCACAGCAGCTGTGACTGGCAAGCTTCAGAGCATGAATTGCTGTTCCTAGAGCATTGTCCTACAGGCTGTCTTTCCTTAAATTGGAGATGATTGTAAAGGAAATTCTAGGGTCTGTACTGCCCCCAAAGACTGTCAACTGCACCAGAACAGACTCGTTCCACTACTACATGGTTTGCATCCTGTCCCAGGACAGTGATTCTGCACTATATGGTTGAGATCCACTGGCCCAAACAAATTGATACCCTGACAATCCCCCAGAAAAAAGCCTAGTGCTGTGTAGGCAGAGCTGCCTGCTCACTGCTGAGCAGGAACCTTCCCAGCACTGACATGCAGCTTTTGGCAGCACACGGCCCATGTCCCTGGGGGATGCTGCACTCTGCAGCTGCTTGCTGGGCACCCAGGCATTGAGACCAGCTGTGCAGCCTCCTTGGGCCAGCCAGGGTCTGCTTCATCCAACAGACTGCTTTCCATTCCCTCTCACAGACACGTCTCCATTTCTAATCAGATCCTGCCCTGAAGTTTTCAAGGGGAACTGAGCAAGTGGTTGAAAAGAATTGATCTTCCAAACATTTGGAGCTCGCTTACTGTCTAAATGCAGAATAGTTTCTTTGCCACAGAATGGAAGCAACTCTCTTTTTCATTTTCAGATGTCTCCTCACCTCTGTAAATCATTTAGTGGCTGATGCATCCATTCTGAATCAGTTTTTGCTGATTTACTGTCAGTGGGCATTAGCTAACTTATCACACTCACATACAGGAGAGAATCAATACAACAACAGAGGCAGTGATAAGGTGGTCATGCATCTGTTATTCGAGTAATACGTAAAAATGGAACAAATCTTGTAAAACCTCTTTACACAGGAAAAGGAGATGGATTCAGGATGTCACATGCTGTGTCTGCACTGAGGCACCTGCTGGTGCCGTGAGTGATGTGGTTGCCCACCCAAAATAGGGCAAGGTTTGTGGTGATCCCCTTCAGCCTGTGTGAAGGAAAGCTGTTTGTGTGAAAAAAAGGGAGCTGTGTGCTCTGCAGCACCTGCCAGGGTCTGGCTGGTTGATAGCCAAGACACATGGGCTGTGCCATGAGGGGCACAGGCTTAACCAGGCCAGACTCAGTAAGTCCAGTGCAGTAAGTCCTCATGCAGACCAGCCTGTCTGACAGTGGTCTAGGACCTTCAGAATGATGAAATTCCCTGTATTTGAAACCTCAGTGCTTTACTATATAGCTTTAGCTAGAGTACTTACAGCTTTACTATATTGCCTTTGTTTATAGGCTGAACTATTTCTCAGGAAGACACTGCTCATGTCTGCCCATTTACTTCTAAGGCAATTGCTGACTCTTGATTTTTAATACGTTTTATATTCCTTGTGCTCAGAAGAATTGTTCTCTGGGCAATAAATCAATTTTCCACAACAGAGCCAAAGTGTCCTTTGGTAGACCTATATGCAAGCTGCCACTAACCCAAGTCAAGTTAGTACTTAGTTAAGAGAAGGAAGTCAATTCTCAAAAACATGGCTTTTTTTCCCTCTTTGATCTTTCTCTTTCCTCCTATACATGCAACAATAGTTCTCCTTGATCTGCAGTGGAATTAGTGTGCTTTCTTAACACTCCTGGACTTCAAAGTGCCTGTGACACTTTTGAAATATGACTTAAATTATTTGGAAAGCTACCACTTGTTCCTATTTGAAAATAAGGATTAGTTTTATATAAATATGCAAAACTTTCTGAGGCTCCTTCACACCAAGAGCCAATGGGACTTATATAGGAGTTGTGAGGGGATGAGTGTAGTTTTTTGCATTTGTGGGGAGACAAACTGATTTTCCAGACAAGTAATCTAGAAAAACAATTATTTGTACGTATTTGAAAAATGTGACTATCTGTAAATATTCATATTTTATTTGCAGCTGATTGAATGTTGAGAATGTAGTTTGATTTATAAATAGGGTGCTGCCTCTAAGTCGGCTGCTGCTACAGTTTCATTACGCTGTGCTCAATGAGAAATGTTTTTCTTCGGTGACTTTCAGTAATCCCAGTGAATTATTATAGCATAAAACCAGAGTAAACAAAAACACACAGAATTTCAAATCTGCAATGGTTTAGCAGGAAGAGCTACCAGTCTTTATGACAGCAAGCGCAGAATTGATGTTCATGGTATTTTAGGAATGACATGTTAACCCTAACAAGTCAGAGCAGTTCAGCAGATGAAAGAAATTTAAAAATTTTGGGAATGAAATAGAGGATTGGCTGCTTTTATGACATTCAAGACCCGGTTTATGGGCTTTGGGCAACCTTGTTTAGTGGACAGTGTTCCTGCCCATGGCAGGGCTGTGTAATCTCTAAGGGCTCTTCCAACCAAAGCCATTCTATGGTTCTATATGACTCCGGTTTCACATTAAAACCCATGGAGAAAACTTTCTGTTAACTAAAGGGGAAAATCCAGATACCTTTCAGGAGCTTCTAAGCATCATCAAGTTTACAATTGAAAACACTGGAAAAATTTTGACAAATAATAAGTGAGCCAAAATAAGGCCATTAAATATGATTTTTCTCCTCCTGTAGAACAGAGCTTGGTCTCAATAGTTTTATGCCCACTTACTACCTCCTGGCTTTTACATGAGGTACTGTGTACTAACAAGGTACTGGCAAGACATAGACATATTTTTTAATATTATTCAGTGCTGATTAGCTGGAAATTGATCACAGAACTCTGTGTGCTAATTGAACCACGTGGTTTGAAGATACAAATAAAAGGGCATTCAATGTGTCTAGTTTGGCCCAGGCAGACCCGTGGTTCCTATTACTACCTTAATGTCAGTATGAAGAGGTTTTTTGGGGTTTTTTGGTTTGTCATTATTTCTTTCACCATATATTATTCTTGCTCCTAAACTATTTCCAGCCTAGGTGTGGGCATAAATTCTGGTTGTAGTTCTGCTGATGGGTGCATAACTGCTCTGGGCTTTTGCATGTGAAGTGTCCAACAGTGGTCCTAGCTAGAGAGGGACACTTCATGAGAAAAGGCTCCTCTAATAAATATTTGTATAAATATTTTAATTTTAGAAGAAGATGTGATAGTTATTTTAAAAATAAAAAATGTAAATATACAGTTATGGCTATAGATTTTGTCTTTTGGAAATTCTTATTTATCCAGTGTCTAAAGGTGAGAACATAGATCCTGAATTAAACTACTTGTGATTCTGAATCTTGTGCTGACTGCATTACAGGTTAGGCACAGCCTTTAAGAATTTACCAGGTAGTGAAATCAAACTTCTTTTACACAACTCCCTAATGCTTATTCTGTTTTGAAAATAGCCAGCATAAATTATTGAGTTTAATGTACTCCTAAGGTTTTTGCCATCTCAGTACGCTTTGTGAGTGTACAAGGAAATATCTGCAAGCCACAGGCTCTTTTGGGGAAATACAAGTGATTTTGTGAACAAAACTGTATGAACCAGACTTCAATAAAATAATTTTAGGTGTCTACAGGGCCTGGCATACTGGTTGAAATGTTTTTTAATGTTTAACCTCCTTATGATTTTAGAGTTTCATAGTTCAGATGTTTGTAATACTGTACATAGTCTAGAGGGGTTTTTAAAATTATATGAATAGAAAATGTTGCAAATGTTTTGAGTGCATGTAAGTCCTACATGTTGGTAAGAAGACAATATTGTCTCTTTATAGGGTAAAGTTCTGAAACTCAAAAGAAGAATTATTGTTGAATATTGCCATAAGTATATCTGATATAGATGTTTACTGTATGCCTAATAAATGTTTAATATAGACCTAGTACAGCCATTTCCATACAAATGCATCACAATTTAAACCTACCTCTTGTTCTGAGGTCATCTTTTCCATGTGGATAGTATGAACTTACAGACTCTTTATTCAGAATATTTTAAATATGCTGTAAGCTGTTTTGCAAGGTGAGGAAAAGAACATTTTCAGTGGTTTAGTGGGATAACATAAAGGTAGTACAAGCCATGCTGAAGAGTAGGAAATATGCCCCTTGGTTTCTTTATGAGGAGAAAGCATTGGTGGTGGGATGGTAAGCAACAGCACCAACACTTTTTTGGTACTTCAGCAGAAATACCAGATAAACATCATTGATATGAGTGATAAATTGTAGTGGAAATAATGTGCAGTTGATCAGAGAATGAATAAGTGGGATGTGCTATCCTGTGAATTCAGTATAACTTGTAAAACTATTTGTGAGAAAACATAAGTTCAAACAGAGTTGGGCTTGATTTTATTTTTTTAACTCTGTGTTCATATATAAATGTTCAGTATTTATTGGTTTTATTCCCAGATAAATTTATGTTTCTGAGAGCTTTTTCTTGCACACAACATCTTGAGATTGAGCCTAAATGGCAATAAAGAAGAAATTAAAAACAGAAATGGGGCTTTTTCTAGTCTATTTTCACTAAGAAACAGACCACACTTGGCATAACCCCGTAGTCTAGTTTATGTGTGTCCTTTCTAGGGTGTGTAGCCTGTGGTGAAGCCACCTAGAAGTGCATGTTCCACTCTATCAAAAGGCTGGGCCAGAACATGGCATGTGGGCAGCATCCAGGTGCCATTTCACATGCCCAGGTATGGAAAGGTGCATTTGAAAGATGCAGCCTTTGGAAACACCTTGGCAAGGAGTGCTGTGAGCAGGACAGCTGCTCCAGGAAGCTGTGTTTTGCAAACAGTGTGGGTTTGTGTCACAGTGCAGGCACAGACTGCCTGCATCCCAGGTAACAGGAGGGGGGTAAGGCCACACTGAGGGGACCCCAGGCAGCTTGCAGCCTGCGGTTGGAGTACAGTTGCAGCTGATGATGCAGTGAAGTCTGACTCAGGGTCACACTGTCGAATCCCCAGTTCTGCAATTAACTCATCATCTTACTCAGCTCCTTCCTGTCTCTGCTGCCTTATTGTAACTTAAGTATCAGCAGCTACCACTAAGTGGCTACTGTGTTAATCTGTGGATTTTTCTAAAGCACTGTAAAGACGCATGTAAGATGAAAAGCATTAAATCTAAAATTTGTCTTAGTTCTTAAATTCCACCTTCACAATTTTTATCGTGCTTGTCATCACAGTACAGAGGAAGCATAGCTTGTAAATTTGGCCATAGAAGATGCCAAGAATGTCCATACAGAAAGTTCAACAAAGGTATAGCTTATCTGGGTTTATCTGACACTCTGCACAAAATTACATATTTAAACTATACTTTTCTTAGGCTGTGTCATTGTATGGGTATGCTGTGCCCAGCATGCCCTGAGAGATCAGCTCACTGGGCACCACTATGGCCTAGTGCTATATATATATATCTATCTTAGATGGTGTCCCTGTCATCAGAGAAAAACCCTGCAGCTAATGCCAGGTTTGCATTATGTTTGCAAAAGTGTTCCTGGGGGCCAGAGTCCTCAGCCAGTGCATGTTGCTAAATAAAGGTAAACACATGTCTGTAAAGAGAGTGATAGTCTGAAAGTGCCTTGAGCTGTGTATTCTGCCAGTCTTCAGGCAATTTTTGGTGGATGGAGAATGTCCACAGAGTCTCCTGCAAAAGCCAGCACACAGAGAAAGAAAATGTTGAAAATGTTCTTGCTTCTAATCCCAGCACAATGTGTATGGGAAAAGCAAACAGATAATCTCATTTTCACTTCTTTAATGATTTTCACTTCTTTAATAATTAAGCTTAGGTAGTGAGGGTTGTTCACTCTTTAAATTTTATTTATTTAAGATTTAAATGAAACCTGTTAATAAGCTGCAGACATGTGACTCGTTGGAAGTTAGGAAAGGAGAGAAAGAGCACACAGCAGCTTAGGAGATGACCCTGTATCAACTGCTCCTTTGAGAAAGCACAATTTTTTGACCATGTCACAAGGATCTCCTTCCTCAAAACTTGTGTCTAGCAAGGCATGCCCTTCTGCTGACTCCCTGTGTGACTGTTAGCACCAGCAGACAGATGGGTTTAGAATCAGCCCCCTTGCACACTGGTTTTGCTTTTGGTCATCCTGTTCCCCAGCAATAGAGAGGCTCAGCAGGGAATACAGGAAAACACGTGTTAAGGTTCAGGCGGAAGTTTGTGTTGAGGCTGGAATTTGTAGTTACAAGCCCAGCAAGCTGTGAAAGTTGAGAAGGTCCTTGACAGCCCGCCCCTGCTGTACCAGTTGCAGGCATGTGGAGCTTACACCAGTTTGGGGTAGCTCTTATCTGGCTGGTAGTTGCTGGAAAGTAGCCCCATCACAGGCTTATTGTACAGGGTGTTTTCCTTCCTTTATCTGCCTAGCTTTGTTGGGTGTTGTCTAAGCAGCTGTATTTTGTCTCAGACTGCCCTGAGAAGCTTTTAAGCGTTATAGTATTTTATGTATTATCATAAAAAGTTGCACACAGGCCATTCATAGCACATTTACTCTTAGATTTAGAAAGAGTTTTCTCTGAACATAATAAGAGAAGAGATAATAGTAATCCTAGAGCAGACTTAAGTTTCAAGGTCCTGCTGCCCTTACCTCAGATTGTTTCAGTCTGTGGCTTCAAGAGTCTCAGTGTCCTCCTACCCTGA
The DNA here is from genome assembly GCF_000277835.1 of Geospiza fortis. NCBI lineage: Eukaryota > Metazoa > Chordata > Aves > Passeriformes > Thraupidae > Geospiza > Geospiza fortis. The sequence continues at coordinate 3,381,770 of NW_005054306.1, forward strand.
ACTCATTTGGGAGTTAGGACCAAGAGTGGTGGTTTGCCAAAATAACTCTTGATAACCATCCTAGTTTATCAGCAAGGACTGAATCAAACATGATTTATCTGTACCAAGGAGCTGAATTCAGCTGCAGAACATATCCACCTGCAGTTCATGCCATGCACTTCCTGCTACTCTTGACATCACAAGAATGTCAAGTGAAGAATAAAGCCATGGTGCATTTCAGGAGTATTCATCTTGGGGCAGAGAAGGCATTCCAGGTCACTGACTCTGCTAGGATGATCAAGGCAGAGATCTGCAAGTCCTAATGCTGTGCACCCTGATCAGATACTGGTTTGTGCCTCTTGAACCTGTAACTTGTTGGCAGCAAGAAAATATTTCAGTACCCTATAATATTTTGTAGATTTCTACTATTACGCTTCTTCAAGGAAATTAATGGGTAACTTAGAGATGTTACACATTGTCCTTCTGCACTTTAAAATGAAACATCCAAGAAACTGACACATCCTAGAAAATACATGTATAAATATGAATGCCATTTTATTTCTTTAATAGCACTGGTTTTTTTGTGGGTTTTTTTAAGTTGCCTGTTCTTCTCCTGCTTTGACACTTGCCTGTATCTCTCCATCAGCTTGTGGCCCAGCCACACTCACTTTCCTATCACTTGATATGCTGCTTTTCTGTGCTTCAGGTACAAAGGAAGCTGAGATCAAAATCTCACCTACTGAAGGGAGGCAGATGTGAGGATGTCCAGAGAGCAGTGAATGTGGGAACAGCTGCAGTATGGGAACTGGGGATGGATTCAGTATGGGTTTCAGGGACCTCTGCAGCGTGGGGACCACAGCAGCATGGGGACCCCAGCAGCACACCTTTCACACCTGCATTCACCTGCCCTGCACAGGCTGCCACAGAAACTGGCGCTCATGCCAGAAAGGCAGCTGTAAGTTGCTGGAGAAAAGGCTTCAATTAAGAACTGCTCCTATCCTTTCCACTCATCTGGTCTTTTAGTCATCCCTGCTTTATCAGTTATTACCAGTTAATGTTTCATTATCTGTTTTTTTTTTTTAACCAAAGCCAAGAAGCACCTTGTAGACAGCAACTGCCAATTAGTTATAATGAAAGCAGAAATTTAGCTTCCAGCTTGCCTGCATTTGGAGGGCTGTAGCAGCAGTTAATTAAATTGCTTTCTTATCTTCTGAACTATTCTTGCTACATGCATTTCTGGTTGCCAGGTGCTTCTGGGGTGAGCAGGCCCTGCCTTTCCTGTCTCTCTCTCCCTTCTTCCCACTGATAAGGAGCTGCAGCTAGGTGGATGGATGCATGGGGTGGATGGATTGATGGAATAAATGAGTAAATGAATGAAGAAATGAACTACTGACTGCTGACTCTGGGTGAGAAGCAGAAGATAGTTATAATGTAGCTCTTTCTGGAAATATATGTATGTATTTCCATAACAGTAAAATTAATTGATGTTAATGGGAACTGTTTGAGAATAGCCCATCTCACTCTAGTCACCTGTATCTGAGAAGATTCCCCTGATCATCAAGAGGTGCTTCGAAGGGATGATTTGTTTTGTGTCCTGGAAGACCCTCTTTCTCTATCCAGGGACTCAGGGGAGGTGCTGACATTGCCAAAATCTGTGTTTGGTCACATGAATCCTCTTACTTTCTGAATTTTGCTGTCTTCATGTTACATAGAGTTGAGCTGCAGCAGGATGAAGGAAGGACTGTGTGGATAGTAGTCTGCTTCCACCCTTACTGGCTTACCTAGGTCATGAGTGTCTCTGAGTGAAAGGCAGAAGCACTGGGTGCAGCAGAAATTTTACCTTACAGAGGACAGGAAAGGAGTCCCACGGCACCTGCTGTCTTAAAAGTAGATGTTGGAAGCAGGATGAAAGAGGACAATGTAGAACTGTGGGTTTAGTGTAGTGGTGCCATCCTGTTCTTCCCTTCGCCCAGACTTTTCCTTTGTTCCAAGATTTGGCATATGAAACTAGGCCAAAGCTCTTTGCCATACATGTTTTAGAAGTACTAGTCACTCTGTGAGCATGACAAAACATGTGGGGGGTGGGGGGGCTCGGGTTTGGGGTTTTTTTTCACATAATGTGGAAAATCCATTCTATTTGGGATTAAACTGTGTTTTAGCTGTTTCTTGGGAAATGGCACTGCAAGTCTTTCATCTGTTTCTGGGTTGATCTAGATGCAGTGGGATGTTCTTTTCTCTCTGAAGAAGTCAGGTGCCACGTCATAAGAAAGTGATAAAGTGTTGGGACTTCTCGGCAAACATGGCTACAGAGAAGTGTACTACAGTGAGGTGGAGAACAGCATCTGTGACAGGCAGCTCACAGTCCCTAACCACCAAAATCAGTGAAGACACAACATCTGGACACTATATGTGCTTCTGCCCTGGGTGGAAACCCTGCTTGCCCTGCCTGCTCTCACTCTGCTGGTATCATTTATGGGTTGTGATGTAAAGCAGAGGAAATGGGGAGTGTGAATACCAACCTCACCCTGAAAAGGATCTGGTTTCCTCAGGTACGGTTTGTGCTTATCATGCTTATCATTCTTGTGCAAAAGTTAGCAGGTCACAGCTGGTTAAACAAACCCTGCCTAATCATAATTTCCGTGCTTACAACAGGGTACTTAACCTTTCATTACTCCTTTCCACCCAAATCAAAGGTCTAATTTTTTGCATTCAAATTTACTTTGTTCTTTTGTCAGTGTAAAAAGGAAAAAGGAAGACAATAAAACCCTGGAAAACTCACTTCAAAAAAACCTGAACTTAATCTCTAAGGTTAACTGATGTCTCTTATTTCAGAATGTACTAACTGCGTATTGTACTTCATCTACATGTATATGAAGACAAGAAATGGCATATTGTATATAAAAACAGGATAATGCATTTTTTCATGTAATAAATGTTTTTCTTCACATCTTCTGGCAAAAAAGCGGGCTGCCTACTAGTAACTGCACATCACATTTTAAAATAATGATGCAGATGTGTCCTGTCCCAGCCACAAAAAGCACTTTCCTGGAGGAAGAGACCCTGAATGCCCTCAGTGCAGTAGCTCACATACTTGCTTTATAAATTAGATGCTTTAAGAAAGTTTCTTCCAAATGTCATTCAAATTCAGCATGTTCTGAAGATCTAACCTTTACCTTGTACTCTACACATCATAGCTGATCCATGTTATGTCTAAAATACACTTGCTTCAAACCTGAGAGACAAATCTTATGCTCAAGTAAAAGTTTAACTAAAATAAAACCAAAAAACAGGATTTCTGGGAAGTGACAGGCACAAAGAAGCCTCAAAACACTACATACATCTAACTCTTTGCAGTAACTCCTTCTAACCCCAAACATGCTCCACTGTCTAAGTATGGGCGCACATTCCTGAACTTGTGGATAATGACTCACGCTAACAAAGTGCTGGTCATGTACAAAACACTTCAAGAGAAGGTCAGTATTTGTTAATGCTAACAGAGAATTTGTTCTAGGCACTAAGCCATCCATGGCTTTTCACATGCATTACAATATGGCTTGCAACAGGACACAGGGAAAAAACAATTACAGTCACCATCTGAATGCAGTCAGTGTGAGCCACAGATGAGGGGTTTCGATGCAGCTACAAAAGGCATGCCAAAGGAAGCACAGCACTGCTCTAACACAGCTCCCTCCACACCTTTCTCCTGGCACCAGCCAGGGCAGCCAGGTGTTTCTGGCCACCTCAGCCTGAAACAAAGACTGCATTTACTGCTCTGCTTAGGGTTAGGGTTAAGAAACCCACAAAGCCTAGAGCTCCAGGACACTGGAACCACAATAGGCATGCCAAGGGAAGCACAGCACTGCCCCAACATTGTTCCCTCCACACCTTTCTGTTTGGAAGCAGGCACAGTAAAAGGCTGCTTTTACTGCTCCACTAAGGGTTAGGGCTAAGAAACCCACAAAACGTAGAGCTCCAGAGACACTGCAACTACAAAAGGCATGCCAGGCCAGGGCTAGCACAGCACTGCCCCAACATTGTTCCCTCCACATCTTTCTGCTTGGAATCTGCCTCAACCAAAGGCTGCTTTTACTGCTCCATTTAGGGTTAAGGTTATGCTTAGGGTTAGGGCTAAGAAACCCACAAAGCCTAGAGCTCCAGGGACACTGGAACTTCAAAATGCATGCCAAGAGCAGCACAGCACTGCACCAACATTGCTCCCTCCATGCATTTATCCTTGGCATCAGCCATGTGCTGGCCACCTCAGTCTCAGCTCATGCTCCTTTCACTGCTCCACTTAGGGTTAGTGTTATGCTTAGGTTTGGTCTTAGGGACTGATTTATGCTTTAAGAAAACAACAAAGACTAGAGCTCCAAGAATACAGGAATTTTAAAAGCAGAAGTTGCCTCTACAGATACTCATCATGTTCAATGGCCAGTGCAAGGTAAGGCAGGGACACGGAGCGCACTTCTTCTCTCAGGAGGCAGTAACTGCTATACTGAATCTCAGGAATCACCACGAGGAATCTCTTGTGTGTAGGACTGGGACATGCTGAGGCCAGGGCTGTCCCACAACTGTCCAGTTCCAGGATGATGCACAAGCTGTTCATTCCACACAGAGAAATTGTATCCCTGACTTTCAGCCTTCCTGCAACCCAGTCCTGCTCTGTCCTGGAGCTGTTCCCTCAACAGAGTTCATAAATTAATTAGAGGCAAAGACCATGGGCTCCCAGGATTGGACTGGGTATCTTCCACTCTGGTAGTAATGCATGGGAGATAGCACTGGGATACAGATACTTGGACACCAGAATGGAGCAAATCTGATACGAGCTCTTTAGGCAAACACACAATTTTTCTGTGATGGATTCAGACTTGGCAATATAAAATGCCTTGGCCTAATAAGGACATACCCAGTGACCATTGTTTCTTCCCTGACCCATTGCATGACAACAGTGTTTTTCAGTGCCTACGTGCACAGATTTCACCCTCACTGTGTTACCTTGCACTTTCATTTCCTTTCTCGAGGTTTCTGGGGACAAGGCTTTTTAAAAGTTCCATTTTCTGCTTTCAGAAGAACCTCTCTGATGGCAATCTTTCAAATTTCTATTCTTGACTGCTCAAAGTTGAGCCAAGTGGAAGGGTTAAGAAGAATTCTGCTACAATTCATCTAATGGGCTTCCCAATTTTCCATTTATTAAAGTACTGTATTTAACATTGTTTATGGAACCTGAATTACAGGGGTGGGTCATATGACTGAGAAGAATGCACTTGGAATACAGCATCAGCAAACAGGCTGAACTGATATTGAAAGAGGGGAAAAAACTACTGTATTGAAGCAGAAGGTAACCCTCAGGCCTTTAGAGAAAAGCAAAAGTACTTAGCTAATAATAAGCAAAAATAAAGAAAGGCAGAAATTAAAAAAAAAAAGGAAAGTAAAAGAGGAGGACAGGAGGAAAATGCATGGACAAGGCAGAGACTTTTCTTATTTTTCATCTTTTCAGTCACTCTGGAATATTCTTGCATCCTTATGGCTCACAAAATTCTTTGTAGAGAAGAATTGTATTGATACTCAGTCCTCAGCTTCAGTCAGCTCTATTCTGCCTTTAATGTTGCTTCCACAGAATCAGAAAAGGTCTCAGCAAGTTAAGTGATACAACCAGATCATAAACCCTCAGCAAATGTTTGCATGCCTCTTAGCCATCCTGCAACCAGCTAGTACTTGAGTCAAGCATTTCTGCCACATTCTACTGGAAGTCACAAGGAAATGTTTTCTTTGCTTGTTATCATCTCATGAGATGTGCAATGAGACAAGACATACGACAGGCTATTGTGCAATTGCAGCGTTACACCAGGATTGTTCAGAGCGTGGCACAGGGAAAAAGGGTCTGTTTTTTGACTGAAGTGGGAACTCAAACGCAGCAGAGATAGGGATAAAACTGCACAGAAGTTAAATCCTTTCTTTTATTGCTGCTTTCCTCAAGTGGATCGCATCAACACCATCTCTGCTTGGTCACTGTGAAAAGTGCTGTTACAGAAATCTGCCACTCCTTTTACTTTAAAAATTGATCCTAGCATTTGTTTTCCATCACAAACAGTTTTAACCTCTCCCCATTCTGTGACCCAAATCTTTATGCAGTTTCTGGTAGACTCAGGGGCTCCTAGGAGCCACTCCTCACAAACACATCCAGAATGGAAGTACTTGGTGAAGTACAGCCTGGAAGTACCTTTCCTCTCCTTCACTTGGTTTTAGACAGTGACCAGCCTTTTCCTCTTCCCTTGGTGCTGAGCAGCTCTTGACAAGAAAGAGCTGGTCTTCTGGTGGAGTATGGGGTCTCTGCTTTCTCCAGAAGTCTGGAGATACCAGCAGATCCTCAAAGGGCATCTGCCACTAGGGCTTCTTTTGAGACTACTCAGGGTTTATGAGACAACACTGTTCCCTTTGCTTCTTACCAGCTGGTCAGGAGAAGGTGAGGGCACAACTCAGATCTAGGTCACTTATGTTCACAGAGATTTGGTTGCAAATATTAAGAGGAGTCCTACACACAGAATTTGGGTAGGACTCCTCAGTCCCAAACAAACTGAGCTGTCAGAGATACCAGCTTGCTCTGAGCTACCAAGGCCTGACAGTCAGTGTGTTCCTCCACAGCATGGCCATGGCTGCAGGACATCCTCCAGGAGAAAGTACATCACCACCAGCTCTGCATGAGCAACTCTTCAGGCTGCACAGGCACAGCTGGGGAGGAAGGGAAGGTCTCTGAAGGTCTGCTGTCAGAGCTTCACCAGTAATAGCAAATCTTATAACTGTCAGCACACAGGCTTTTGTGTTACAAACACAAATGGGTTTCAAGTGTTTAGCACCATGGTTCTAAAACACATATGCCCATGCATAAAAATTGTCTAGCTCTATGACACTAGAAAAATGCTAGGTATAGGTTTATTATCAATAAAAATGCTCTTTTCTTCCTGAAGAAAGATCAGATGAGATGCAAATGGTTTTGGACAGAAAGGGGAGAGATTTTGTCACTTCTGTCCTTTAAACAGACAAAGACAAGAAAAAAGATAGTCCTAGTTTACTTTCCTCCTGTGTCATAGAATCATCTTGTCTTTTTGTCTTTGGACATAACTACAAGGCTACTGTCTCACTGTACTTGTATGTTGTAATTTAAATTAATTGCACTGTTGATAGTGACTGGAAAAAATCCTTCATCCATTAGGAATATCCTCCAAGGAAAATGTATGTGTGCCTAAAAAAAATACAGATGACTTTTGTAAATAAGAACAACATTCAATTAGTTATGGGAGTCCCATCTAATATGATGAGGAAAAGGCAACTCAGAGGCCGCATTGATATTTGATACGTGGTACACTGCGCTCTGACTTTGAAAGTAGGCCAGGTATGAGAAAAGAGAGAAGCATTTGTTATCAATCCTTGTGAAAAAAAAAACCCAATAAAATTAATTCCAGAATATGTGTCCTATCAAGATGCCGGACTACTGCTGCCATGGAATAGCTCCCATGTCTTTACCCAGCCACTGTCAACCATTTATTGTTGGTCCTACCTCAAGGGCAGCAGGACATCTTATTCATCAAAGCTGTCCAGATTTTGCATGCCAGTATAAATCCTGTTTCTCAGTTATGCTAAGTAGGTATCATGTGTCATTGGGCCTAAATCAAGGCAGAAAATTGTATCCCTATAAATCATTGTTTGGGAAAAGCATAATTAGAGGTGAAATCATAGTACCTAGCATTGGATACTTAGTATAATGGCACTAGAATGAAGAAACATGAAGTGAGCATGATTACTTAAAGCTGCCTATTAGCCTGGAACATACTAGTATTGCCAGAAAGACTCATCTTTACTTTCCCTAACAAGACACCAGGTTTTTTTGCCAGTGTCATTCAAGGTGCCTTTGAGCACACAGGTGTGTATTTTGGCATTATGTAACTCCATTTGATGCTATATCTGAGAAAACCACTCCACTTAAATATTTTGTACACAACCATGACAGACATGTTGATCAATCAAAACTGCTGCCAGGCAGTAAGAGAGTTCAGAAGGGTAATTAACCAAAACTGAAAGTTAGTACCAACACCAACATCTGTCATGCAGAATAATTCCATTTTGGTGACATCAGTGTGATTATATTCTGTCTCAGATTCTTATTATTCTCTATATAACCTTCTGCAGAGAAACTTTCTAGAACTCCTGATGGAGAATCAAGTTAACAAGCTGTGATCATGGGAATTTTTTGAATTAGCTGTTAGTAGTTAGGTTCTTTGCCCCATGTTAGGGAAGGAGTAAGCAGTGCAGAGGACAGTGTTCTCTGAGGAGCTCAAGGCAAATGGAGGAAGGAAGAGTGCCTCTGAGGGTAGGCTTTACTCACCCTGCAGCTTTGAGCATCCAGGAGCTGTGGGAGTCATGGCTGTGAAGCAAATGCTCTCTGAATCACAGAGTTACTCAAGAGAGGCAGCTCATGGTGCATCCTGTCTGTAACACTCTGGTAGGCTGAAACATACCCTGAGGACTAAAATGTCTCTCGGAAAAGAAATCAAAATGTTTGTATTAAAAAAGGAAGTAAGGTGACTTCAAAATTCTCCAAATGCTCTGTAACAAAAAATTACCTGCTTTTCATTTTAACCCAACATGGTGGCAACTAAGAGGGATAGTGGCAGACTTGATTACAACAAATAAACACAAATATTAGTGACCTAGATACATATTTGATAGTGTCTCTGACTGTGGACGTTTACAGCAAAACATGTCTGAGAGGAATGCTCACAGAGAGGAATGTTACTGTAGCAACTGACTGGATAATAATTCAGAAGCTCTACTGTCTCCTATTCCTTATATTAAGATAATTTCCTATATGAAGCAGGAGAGCCACTAAAGCTATCCAAAGTTTTCACAAGTGCCTGTGAAACTTTGGAAACGAAATGACAGGACTCTTGGAGTTGGAGTCCAAAGCCAGGTTTAGCAGGAGGCACTCCACACTGGTTTCCATGAGACCTAGACTCACACAGAAATGCAGGGGACATCAGTACCCAGCTAAATCATTAAAGTCCTCTTCCAATGCCGTTGTACAAGTGCTTCCAAGACCCAGCTGACTCATGCTTGGATTGCGCTGTGCCGTGCAATGCCGCACATAAAGTTTTATTGCACTCCATATGCATCTTGTAAATATATTACTCAACCAAGCTTAGACATGACTTTGTCATTTCATTGCAGCCTCTTTGTCACTCTCAATCCTTCTCTACTTCAATCTCATGCTTTTTTAAAAAAGAGTCTCTGTTTGACCAGTTCTTGCAATATAAAAAGCAATCTACGCTGCAACTTTTTCTGTAGCTGCACATCCTACTTCAAAAGGCCATTCTGAGGCAAGGATCTTGTTCTTTGTTTTTGTCAAATACACACAAGTGCTTCTAAACGTGACCTGGATCTTACATCAGTTGCAGGACTAGCAAGAGAATTACAGGGGCAAATAACAGCTTCTGGGATTGAATTTGGCAGAGAAGTTCAAATGAGGTTAAATGTGATTTAGTGTCATGCTAAGCCCTGGTGTGAAGAAAATGGAAACTGCACTGGCAACAAGGAACAAGAAAGATGAGTTACCTGAGATTTGCATTTTTTCTTACTTCCTATTAACACACAACTCCTTATTTGAGGAAAACATTTCCCTCATTAATTGTCTTTGTAGTACTTTCAGCAGGGAAAAATTGAAATAAAAGCACTAGGTAGTTTTATCTCCATGCAAATCTGCAGAAAAGTCCTCAGTCTACAATTACATGCAATTCCACTGGATAGCACAAGCATGATCATACTGGGTCAGAGCAAAGGTCCATCAGCTCAGAGTCCTGCCTCCCACAGTGATCAAAAGCAGACTCGTGAGAAGATTACAAAAATCTCCAGAACAAGCATATGATGGTATTTCCCACTGAAGTTCTCACGGCCTCCTCAGGCATTTCCTCAGCCAGACATGATTGCTGAATGTTTAATCTTGGTAGATTTTTCTTCCATGAGCCCGTGCAGGCTCCCTCTGAGTCCTATGAACTTTTACCACCCGCTGCACAATGCAGCAAGAAATCCCACAGCCTAATTATAGGCTATGTGCAAGAAACACCTTGTTGTTGTTGTTGTGAGCTGGTTATCTGCTGTTCACCTCTGCACCTCAGAATGGAAAAGACCGTGAGCAAACATCCCTTGTTTATCCCCTCACCTTGACTGACAATTTTACAAGGCTCCCAGTTGTACCTCTTGTTCCACCCAGCAACCTTTCACCATCCATGTGGCTCCTTTGGGAACCTTCCAGAGTTCTCTCTACTTCCACATGTGGGGACCAGAACAGTGTAGGCTTGTCAGCACAGATTTATCGAGTTGTGAAGTGGTGTTCTTGTTTTTATTTTTTTACCTACAGGGAATCAATTTGCTTTTCTTTTTATCACCACTGAGCTGAAATTTTGACAGACTTATCTGTTGTAATTCTGAGATTTTGGTATTGCATGGTGAATGCATTGACATTCTATGCATTGATTTGTAATGATCAAGTCAGAGGCTATAATTTTATATATTGGGATTGGTTTCTTTCCCCCAGGGGTATCATTTTACCAACACACTGAACTCTTCCTTTGAAAGAAAGTTCAACTTTTTGAAGTATGGCTTCTTGCTTTAATAATCTGTTTAATGATGCTGTTAAGCAATGCCAGCATCCTCTCACCCCTTCTTAAGGCTTTCTTCACATGTGGTATGCATTTCTTGAATGCTTCCAGTATGCCCCAAAGGGTCTCCATGCCATCTGCAAGGACTGAATTCCCCCAGCTAAGCCTTCTGATTTTTTTTGAGCAAGTATTCTCCTTTTTATGTAGTCTCTTATTTTGAAGTTGGTATAAGTAGGCAAGTTCTCTTAAGCATACTTTGCTAGAGAAGATTACAAAATTAGACACAGATCCCACAGAAAAACAAAAATATTAACTCATAAGTCAACCTCTGTGGCAGCCACCAACCTCCCTGATGTAATAAACTATGAATCAGAATATAAAGGTGATTTAATGCTCAGGGTAATAGGACAGCTATACTCAATATAATGTGTAGATTTCCCTCAGTGAGGCTTGTAAGGAACTTCAGCACTTTTAGTTAAATAAAATTAATGTTTTTAAGTGAAAGCAATATGCCTACACTTACAATGTACATATGATTATCTTGGAACAGATACCATGGACAAAATTTAAATTCATCTTTCCTACATTGTTTCTTCCTTTGTGAACAACTGAAAAAGGCACCTCTTTATCAAAAAGGTGCCAGTCCCATCCCCAACAAGTTGTAATTCCTACCATAATTGATGCCTGATTGCTGCATCAAACTGTAGAAAGACCGCTTCTCTTGAAAAGTTAACAGCTGGGATACTCTGCTGAGATCCAGTGGATTCTGGAAACTGTAAGAATTTTCTGTGTGTCTTGAAGTTCAGTCCCTGCAATCTCAAGAAGAGTAAATTTATCAGGTAAGTTGTCAGAAACTGCACATAAAAATATGTCAGTTTTGTAAACTCATTTTCCCTCCAGAGGTTTTGTATTCAGGACCTTCTCAATTTTTCATCCTCGCCTGTGATGCAGAAGAATCTGTTCAGAACCCCCTCAACATTACAAAACCAGGCTTTAAGAAAAGAGATTGTGGCAGGTAGAGAATTATGTGGATGCAGTAAAGTCAGGGATGAAAAGGCACAGTAATAGGAAGTTGCAGGCAACTCAAAAGAATGGTTCTTTCATTGGCCTTTCCCATTAAAAATTAAACATTATAAAATCCAAGCAAGGATGGTGGTAAATTCTCCTGACTATCATGTTAAGATTACGTTTGTCAGACACAAGCAGAATCATGTCCAGAGATGGCATTTTGCTTACTCCAAAGACCTAAACTAGATACTACTTGATTAGGGATGAGAGGGACAACGTTTCCAACAGTTTTTTAATGAAATACAATTTCAGCTCAATCCTGCAAGCTGCAGAATATTTTCCTACTGAGGTTCCAAAGTTTTTTATTCCCTCTAAGCTTAGGGAAAACTTCTCAAAGCAATGGGTCTCTGCAAGTCATTATCCTTACAGAAGCACCTGCTCTTACTTGGTGCTTGTAGGAAGTGCGCACACAGGGCTTGACGGCATCCCAAGACAGCCCTGGCAGAAGTGATTTAACTCAGAACTACCTGTTATAGAAACCCAATGTTCTCTCTGTCAGACTGGAGGGCCTGCCATCATTCAGGGAAGTTAAATGGTCTGATTTGGAGGAGAGGGAAATTATTCCTCAGCAGCAGCAACCAGAAAGATCTCTCGGTCATGAGCAATGGAGTAAAACTCTGCACAAAATGTGTGACAGAGAAGCAGAGCATTGCCCATATTTTCTGTTTTAAAAGTGTAGTAGCTAGGCACATATAAGATGTATTCCTCCTACATCTGGTTATGTGGTTTCTCACTGATCATTGAGCTCAGCCTTTTTGATTGTTTCAAGGCTCATTATGCATGCTAATTTACGTGAGCTTTCTCAGTCATATACAAATGAAGTTACTGATATGCACTTGATTGCCCAATGAGCACACACCACAGAACAGGAAAGGCTTTTTGTCAGAGAAAATAAACCCACTTCAAACATCAAACATTCATAAGCACAGTAGTAAAAGCTGTAACAAGTATTTATGATTCACTGACTCCTTTCTTCCTTCCAAAATGAAAATTCAGGAAGATAAACTCAGCACTGATAATAAAAACCTTACGTAAGAAGAAAAATACATAAAGGATAAAATCTGGAGATATTAAAAGACCAAGCTGGTCTTTTATATATTTTAGGCAATTATTGAGGAATTTATTGTTTTTATCAAATTGTTGTGATAAACTTTGCATTTTGTAACAGATGCCAGGACAAAAGGAAAGCTGCGCAGAGAAACTTGTAACTCCTGTGAGCAGCACCAAATGTACAGATATACAAAGAGGGGCATTTCCTAGTGACAGCAAAACAGTCCAGACATGCAGCACTCACACCCACAGAGAAGACGGTATGCATAAAATGCCATGTTTTGAAATTCCAACTCATTATACTGTGAGAATACTCCAGGGGCTGAAGAGCAGAATGCCAAAAGAGTACTTCAGTACTTGGGATGGGATTATCTGACATGACCTTGGTTTCCTAATTATCATACATCAAGTTTAACTGGGCTCCTGCAATCTCAGGCACGTCCAAAGGGACTTCCATCTCACTCACAATGAACACATTTTGGCTGAAGGTGTCTTACTTTGTTAGAGTGTCCTGCAGAGGCGTCCAGTGACACCAGAGGTACCAAACCTGTGGTGAGATGTTACAGTTACACACCATCTCCCTGTTAACTGCTAAAGGAAAGGCAGGCAAATCCCAGTCCTGCAGTTGTTTGACTTGAATAACAAGCCAAAGCTCTTAGGGAAACCAGTCCTATCTGTCTCCTTGCAGGATGACACACACCTCAGCTGTTTCACCCCTTGGAAAGGAAAGGAAATGACACATTTACTATAGCAACCCCAGCCTGCCATTTCAAATCTTCTGGTGAAGAGAAAGTCATCATAGGCTGATCAGATGGTTTAACAGGTGCTTGCTAAAGGTGGAAGAACAATTTTTGGACCATTTTTTCTATTCCCTGCAGGAGCAGACCTCCCAGGCCTGATGGGGGCATTGCTTTTCTGTGAGATCATGACAGATCTGTGATGCTGTGAACATGCTGTGGCAACACAACAGCCTTCCTCAAGTAAAATGCAGAAGGAAAAATAAAAAGGATGAAATTTTATCTTGACTTTATTCTTCACTTGACATCAATTTCCTCCTGTTTCCGCTTTCTCACTATCAGTATTTTACACTCTTTTGCACCTGAACCATCTGCTTAAGCACTCAGTATGCATCACTTTTCAACCCTCTTGCTCGCTCCCCAGTCTGGAGTCAGAGGCTCTGGATTAAAGACACGAAAGCAGTTTGGGGAATTTCCTAATTAAGCAAAAGCCAGGACATATGAAACCACATGGTAAAACGCATCCACCATTTAGGTGGGGAACTCTGAGAACAGCCTGCAGACAAGACAAAGGCACAATAAAACATTTTAGATGACTGTCCCTAAGTAAGCCCACCAAAGTAGCAAATATTTTTGCTTCTTGGGCCATTACTTCCAGAGACCAAATAAGACCTTGCTGGGATAGCACTGGGGATCCCAGAGCAAATTCAACCACTGGGTTTTGTTGAGGCTTTGGGTATCATTCCCAGCTGTCACCATTCCACCCAGTGTCACAGCTTCTGCTTGCCCAGCGTCACTGCTTGCTCTTACAACTGCTTTCTTCAGTGTTTACATTTACTCAGACACAGCCAGCATTCCCCCAGCTCCCACATGCCAGGGCCCACCAGGTGCCACATCCCTACTGTTCCCTGCCTTACATATTTCTGCAGAAATAAGTCAAGAGGTCAAAAGGGGCCTAGCCAAAAATTTCAGTGTGCACAGGGACAGGGAAAATACTATACAAACTGGTGAGCAGGAAAAAATTTAGAAACAGAAATATTTGGCTTGGTTTTGACTAACTCATATGGGACATTTAACCTAAAGGACCCTTTGTTTCCATTTACTTTCATTTCTACCTAAAAAGCAAGAGGACCAAAGGTTTGTCCCTCCCTTTGTTCCCTCTGCCTGGCAGCCCGACCCCCATGTTGCCTTTTTCCCAACTGGAAATGAAGCTCAAGATGCTTTTGGTAAGGAGGCAATGTAAGAGCAGATTTTTATTTTAATGTCTTCAGGGGCAGGTATGGAGACATGCCCACAAAAGCCCATCCTGCAGGGATAAGTACATTTTTACAGGTTGCAGGAAATTAACATAATAGATAAAAAGCATCAATTAGGAGGACAAGTGCTGATGTGATTCCCCCCCCAGGTCAAGCCCCTTCTCTGGAATCCCCCCTTTGGCATAGCTGTACTTTGTCCATGAAATGTGTCTTGAAGAGTTGTTCTCAGCCGTGGCTCCCAGGAAGAACCAAGATAGCACTGGGGCCTTGTAGCCCGTGGGGCCTGGAGCTCTGGAATTTGTTTTGTCTTTCTGCCTAGGGAAGGCCACAGACAATTACTGGGAAAACGAGTCACTAATACAATAGGCTACAGAGCAACAAATATACGTACAAAGAATAGAGAGAAAATATAAAAGGAAAAAAAGCAAAAAGCCTAAGCAGCATCACCAGGACCAACCATTATTGTCATCGTACTGCAGAAGTCCCACACCTTCTCTGTGATTTCTCATGGGCAACTCCTTGCAGCAATGACTCCTTCCTCAGAGCACAACCAACAAACTCCAACTCTCTCCTCACCCAGTTAACCCACTCTTTTGTAGCATTCATCTTCTTATTGGACACAGCCGTGGCCTATTAAGGGCAGGCCTGTTCCTAATCTTTGGTGATTAGTACAGCTGCAGCTCCTCAGGTGTGAGACTACCCTCTGCACTATTTTCTTACATTCTATTCCTCCACAAACCATCATGGTGAGCTGTGAAAAGCAGCAATCCCCTGCCCAGCCCCACTGTTCTCTGACACTGCTTTGGGGTTTTTGCCACACTTTAATTGATGCCCTGTGTCCACCAGGACCCCAGCTACTTCTGCTTCTGCCACCAATTTGGGGTTAGTGCTACAATTCAATTCGCAGCTCCAGGGGTCTGCTCACCTCTGCTGTTCCAGCCACTGCTCCAAGGTTCCTGCTACAGTCTCTTTAACCACCTGGAGTGCCACTGAACCCGGCTGCACCCCATGAGTTCGCAAAGGGAGTCACGCTCTCTTTCTCCCTCACGACTGAGCCACCATGACCGCTCGGGCCGCAGCGCCCCCTGCCGGCACGGGGGAGTCACCGCGGCAGCCCTGCTCTGCCAGGAGCCAGCAGCGCCCCTGCTGGCCGCGCCTG
>NW_005054306.1:3397730-3402044 GCF_000277835.1 Geospiza fortis
GCACCAAAGGGGGAGCACCTGCGGCAGGCAGAGCGCTGGGGCTGGGTTTTTGGCTCTGTTTGTGCTGCTGCTGTTGTTGTTTGTTTGCCTTGTTATACACTATAGACTAGTAAAGAACTGTTATTCCTTTCCTATATGTTTAGCTGAAAGCCCCATAAATTTGTAATTGTAATAATTTGGAGGAAAGGGGGTCATATGGTCCATTTCAGGACAGTTCCCACTTTTCTTGGCAGACACCTGTCTTTTAAACCAAGACAGGAGAGAGAAATGTTGGGGTAGTGCCATGCCTTTTATAGTTCCAGTCTCCTTGAAGGTCTAAGCTTTATGGATTTTTAAACTCTAACCCTAAGTGGAGCCCTTTGCTAAGGCCAATGTGCTCAGCAGCTGGGTAGTTTCACAGAGCAAAGTGTGAAGGGAGCAACATTGGAGCAGTGCCATGCTGACCTTGGCATGCCTTCTGTAGTTCCAGTGTTCCTGGAGCTCTGGGCTGTATGCTTTTTCAACCCTTACCCTAAGCATAACCCTAACCCTAAGTGAAGCAGTAAAAGCAGCCTTTTGCTGAGGCTGAGGTGGTCATTACATGGCTGGTGCCAAGGAGTACCAGCACAAGGTGTGGAGGGAACAATGCTGGGGCAGTGCTATGCTCTTTCACAGCAGGCAATCTGCTAAATGTACTGGATTCAAAAATCCTGCTGTTTCCCTCCTTCAAATCCCCGCCCATCTCCTTTCACAGATAAGAGCTCTCTAATTCCCTCTCTGTGCTCTGTGCTGACCTTTGTGTCATTCCACCAAGTGTTTAAAATGCTGCTTGATTAAAGCCATAAACTGCAACGAGGGATGTGGCTTGCTAATGCCTCCCATTTCCAAGAGCACAGTGATTGTCTGCCTTGGCTCTCAGAAGCACTTAGCAAAGCCATCATCAGATACCAAGCAGAGCAGGGATAGGAGCTGGACAGAGCTTCTTGGTCTGTTTGATCAACAGTGGTAGACATGTTCTTACCAGTGACCAAATTTCCCTGTTTTATGTGCTTGACCCCTTTGTATCTTCCCCTCACTTTTAGTTTTGTGTTGTTATAAACTTGAAGAAATTGAACCTTGTGGTAAGGCAGGACCAGCAAAGAAGAGACGGACAATCCTGACCCACTTGTAGGTTGAGTGGGGCTGAGGCAGTGAGCTGAGAATTAACCACATTCTGCATGGATTGAGGACAGGAGCAGCAGAAGAAAATTAATCAGAAGATGACTCTAGTGACATCTGAAAGAGCCAGACAAGAGTAGCTCTCCCCCCATGTCAGGAAAATTAAGATACCCTCTGTGGGGAATATGGGAGCTCAATAAATTTTCTTGGGAAAAGTAGCCTTGCTGCATAAAGGCAGCAAAGCCTTGTCCTGTGTGTCAGTGCATTGCTCTCAGCTCCCTGCTGGAGTTTGCAGGCAGGCTGAATTGGACTGATAGAAAATTACTTCTCTACTCCTTTGTGTTGGAGTGTTAATATGTTAGGCCTAGCAGAGCAGTTTAAATGTCAGAATTTTTAGCATTTTAGGTATGTCATGTTAGTACAATTACTGCACAGATGTGGGCAATTTGAGTATTCACGGACACAGACAGTAAAACAAAGAAAAAGAGGAAATAAAAGGTATGAAAAATGTGCCCTACTGTCACTCCTGGTGGTTGTAATTAGTGTACATAAATGCTCAGTTCCAAACAAAAGCCATATTCTTTTCTCAATATTTACAGAGAACTCCAATATACAACTGTGGGCCAGGTCATTATTGACAGAACTGGTCTGTAATGAAATTGCATTTTGGCTTTGATACCAGAATGAATTTGATATTGCTGCTCAACAGAGGCTTTGCAATCTGTTTGCAATGACATTTAGTTTTTGCTGTAAACATTTTAGGAAAGCTGAGAAGCACTAAGCTATAAAGCATACCCAGTGTCAAATCCCAGGGATTACTGAAGGATTGATATTTTGTGACAGTGATACCCTCTGATGTGTGGCTTTATTCTGGATTTTTTGTTTTGTTTGTTTGTTTTGTTTTCTCCCTCTGTCCCTGCAGAGCTCTGGAAACACAGGGTAAAGCAAGAAAATGTCTCAGTTGTACGCCCCCAGATAGTTGAAACAGTTGTTCAAAGGTTGATGGATAACCACCAAGAATCAGATACAGAGGTAAATACTCTGCATTTCTAGCTAAGCAACAGCTAAATCATGTTTACAGCTTTATTTCTTAAAGCTCTTGTCAATCAGCGACCTAAAAGAGAAACACATTTCTTAAGATTATGAGCTTAGATGTAGATTATGTTGGTTTGTAATAGCAGCATTGTCAGCAAACTTATGCAGTGCCCAGCTGCCTTCTGACAGGTTTATTTCAGCTCTCAGGACTGTAATAATGTGAAGATGAGTTAGGGCTGTAGGCTTATATGCAACTGCAATGCAGGATTGCAGGACTTTATTCAGAGAGTCAATAGTGGGAACTCTTCTTCCTGAGTCATTGCTAAATCAAGGGTCAGTCATGATGTTAGGAAGCAGAATTAGTTTCTTTCAGGGAAATCTGAAAAAGAAAACATGACTACTTCTGGTAAAAAAACACAAACCACATTTTTCAGTGAGAGAAGGGATGTTGGGGCCCAGCTGCAATCCAGTCAGTTTCTATGCTAGTGATTTAATTTCTTTACTGAAAAGTCTCTTTTAGCTTTAATTGGAAAAAACAGCATTACACAGTTGCAGCTAGAAGCAGTCAAAAAAATGACAAATCTGTTTTCCGTTAGTTCAGTGAAATTGTAGGTTGGCCACAAACTTTTACATTGAATTATTTGATTTTGCTTCATTTTGGTATTGCAGAAGCACTTTATTTACAATAAAGTGACCATATTTCATTTTGATGCATGTTGTACATAGCAACTCTTGTGACTCAGGCCACCCACAGGGTTTCTTATTTTGTTTGCCTGGGTTATTTTTAAAAAAGTCATTTACAGCAGTGTTTCACTGTACTGGGCTGTGGCATCACAGCCAGAGAGTGCAGCAACTTAGAGACCCATTCCATGATTTGTGAAAATATTCTTTAGCAGCAGCATCATTTACTTTACCAAAACTAAGAAGTACATTCAGAGCATTGATTTGTGAGCAGGAGAAGGTGGTTTCTCCAGGTGGGAGGCAGTTGCTAAGTAAAAACTAAAGCCAAGCTGTCTGGCTGGGAATTTGTTGAAGGGGAGCTGGGCTGCACAAGCACAGTCACTGTGCATCTCCGTGCTTTTCTTCAGGAGCTGCACGCAGTGGAAGGAGGTGGCAGCCCAGGTGACACAGCTCTGACACAAATTGGTGATGGAGTTCCATTGAATAGCAGCACTCAGTGGTCCCAGCTGGGACAGAGTCCCACTGTACAGACACGTGGTGACAGCCTTTGAGAAGGAAGGCACAGAGGCTCTGGGGCTGTTGCTTAGTCATGCCAGAAGGACAGGCTGAAACTATCACCAACTATCTCTGGTGAAACAAAGATAACCTCAAGGCAGAGATAGTGGCCTGCTGCTCCACAGTTCATGTGCACAATGGATATTCCACTGGTAACCTTCTAACATGAACTTCTACTCCTGGGTCTCTTTTTTCACAAGGTGTTGTCCCAGAGCAGTTCAGTCCTGTGCGTTGGCTGAGGCAGAAAACAGAAGTGGGTCAGGCACTGCAGGTCAGTACAAGATGTCTGCAATATGGCTGCAGAACCAACTACTCTGGAGCTCTAAGCTGGACTTTGCAGCTTCAGTTGTGTGTTTTAGGATAGCTACTACGTGTGGGTGGAATTTTGAAAAGAAGTAAACCCAGCCAATAAATCAGAAATGCTGTCTTGTGGAATCGTGACATCCATGTCATGTGTTAGGTGACTTGGAGGCAGGGCTCCATTAACACAAACTCCACTGCTACAAGCATGTCAGCTTCTACAGAAACCTACAGTAGGGACAAGACTGCTTGGGTTTCAAGGATGTTTGCACAGCAGAGTTAGAACACCTGCACTTTTAATTTCATTCCTGGGTTCCTACTCTAATCTAGCCTCATTACTGACTACATGATTTCAGTTCTTCTGTGAGATTCTTATCAGGGTTTTTTTGCTACATTATCTCATTGCTTTTCCTTTTTTCCTTTCCTCCTACATCCTTTTTGGCAACATTCCTTCTTGCCTGACTTACTGTCCTGTTCCATATGTTTGAAAAGGCTCAAGTTAGAGAGAAATGAGAAATGCATGTGAGGTTTCAGCTGGATGGAAAGATACAGGAGGAGTCATTTGGACTTCCCTGTAGCCTGTGGGCAATGGAGTCTCCCTCCACT
>NW_005054306.1:3402054-3417289 GCF_000277835.1 Geospiza fortis
CACTTAGCCAGCCCACCACCACCAAATCTCTGTGTCACCTGTGTTGTACTCAAAGGAAGTGGCCCATGGTCACCAGCTGCCTAATGTCACGGCACTCTGCTTCAACCTCAGAAGAGACATCCCCCTCCCAGTTCCACTTCTCAACCTCAGAAGAGACATCCCCCTCCCAGTTCTACTTCTCACTATCCTAAAGCAATTAACAGAGGCCACTGCAGGTCTGAAGAGCAAACTCAGATGATCCAAGGAGCTGTTAGAAGCCACAAGAAATGCTCAGGCATGATCAATTAAAATGGGATGGCAGATACTTGAAAAACTAAGTATCTAAAGAACATATATAAACCCCATGGGTTGTTCTGTTATCTCCAGTAGTGTCTTAGGATTCAACAAACTTTTTGCTGATTTTGGGAAAAAAAAGCCCAAATCAGAGGAAAGCTAGTGCTGCTCTGAATAAAGACCACCAGAATTTTTAACCAGGGCTAAATCTCTTAGTAATGTTCTTTGTAATATAAAACAACAACAACAACAAACAAACAAAACCAAACAAAAACAAAGAAAATCAAACCAAAAAACCCCAACCAACCAAACAAAAAAACCTGCAGAAAATTTCAGCAAGAACCCAGTGTAGTTATTAGCATTTACTGCTTAGGTCTGGCATGCAGAGGTGCCAGGCAACCTTGGAAGCAGACTGTGCTGTTGGCTGAGCCCACAGTCTGCAGTTGTGCTTCTTTCTTATCTGAGGTGTATAATATGCCAGGAATGACTTCTAGCTTCCCTGCATTGTGTTTATCTCCTTGAGAGTGCTGTTCAGTGGTAGGAGAATGACCAAACATTTATACCTAGCAATGACCTACCTATGTGAAATTTCAATACTGCCATTTAAATCTGTTTAAGTTCTATCACATACCTTCCTACTTGGGCTAATCTGTGTGCCCTTTCTGAGGGCAGCTTGATTGCAAAATATCAACAAATGGAACACACAATTGTTTTTATCATATATTAAATGGTCTGTCTGTACAAGCTTATCAGAAAGAGCGTATTTGTTCTGGTAAACACATTACCTCACAGCTTGCAGAAAGAAACTTGGTCACAGTTGTTCCAACTTTCTCTCTGGAGGCAGGGAAAGATGCCTGGGAAGCCAGGCTCACTGATGCAGCAGAACCAGGTACAGGATCTTCTCCAAAAATTGGATTCCCTAATCCTGCTCCCCAGTCTTTCTGCTCCTCTGTTTTCAGCACACATTTCATTCTGTCAACTCTCAAACCTACCAGTGAGGAGATCTTTCCTTCCTGATGACCAGAAACAGGCATTTTAAGATCATGTATGAAATTTACACATTTCACAGAATCCCAGAATTACAGAATGGGTAAGGTTGGAAAGAACCACAGTGGATCATCTGCTCCAATCTCCCGGCTCAAGCAGTTGTCACTTTCAAATATTGATCATGAACTTCCTGCTGCTTCCAGGGTGTCGATGTTTCTATTCAACAAACAGAGAAAAACAAAATGGATTATTTCATATCATCAAAGGATGATTTTCACCAAGCCACTCATTTAGGAAAATATTCTTGCTATAATTAAATGGGTATCACAGAGCATATTCTGAGCTCTGGACTGTTTACTCCTAGGCTGTGGTATCTGCTCATCTCTAGCTTTGCTCATTCACTTTCCCTGCTATGATAGATGGTGGGGCTGTGCCATGGGATGATTATGGAAATAACTGCTCTCAGAGCCCAGCTCAATGACTGAGAGGAAGAAAATCTTGGTCTCAAAAAGCAGGTTAGTAAAGTAAGGGATGAATATGAATCTCTAGTGCAGAATCTTTTTGTGACTTGTGTCCATCTAAAAGTACAAAATAAGAGAGGGTACTCAATCAGTGTTTCTGTTCTGCTGTATAACTCACCACAAGTGTAGCACTCACAGGAAAAAATTGCTGCTGCGTACCAGGTGGATGAATGTGTGAATCATTTGTCTCCTGCTGCTAGAAGCATCTTGTAAAAATGTCTGGTGGAAAAATAATGTACCTTCTCTGAGAGAGATGTATTCTCGATGGAGCAGGTACCACATTACAGAGAGTGATGGAAGCTCTTTTTAGTTATAGCAGAGGGAATACTTTGGATATACCTCAGCTTGTAATATTCTGCATTATTTTTCTTGGAAACTTTATGTCTGCTGCATAATTGTATTGCTCACTCTAACAATGCCTTTGTTTTCAAGTAGTGCACTGATTTCTTTGTGGCTGCATATGTTACTACTTTGCAAAAATAAGACATCCCAATGTGGTCTATGCTGGCCTGATTGGGACCACAGAGCAACTACCTGCATCAGATCCTCAGAGTTTTGATTTGATGGTACATGAGCCCATTAATGTCAATAGTGACTCTAGGAATATTGTCATTACTTTTGCAGTTCTAAGAGTGAATCCAGTTTTCACCAGAGGGCCTGATTTTTCACCATGGTGCTGATACTTCCATTAAATACATACATCCCAGGACTGCCAACAGATTGCCTGCAAATGACACAATTAAAATTCAACTTTTTTAGTGCCTGGAGGCAAGAAGGATATTACTCTGTCTTCCTGATACATTGATTCTAGGAAAATAGTAAAGAAGAGACCATCTGGTTGTAGTTGAGAGACTTTTGAAATCTTCTGAGCGTCGCTTTCCCATATGTGCACACTCCATCTCTTACAGGTTTGTAATTGCAGGGCAAGTCAGATGTCTATTGCCTTAGCACTGAAGCACAGTGATTTCAAGCACAGTGCTTGAAATCAGCAGTGAAGTGAGAAGGGACCAGTCAACAGTGTGATGGGTCTGAAGGAAAAGGTTGACTCTGAAAATAATGGTGACTTGAAAGAACATTTTTCTAAAGCAAGGAAATGCATCTGTGTGTCAGTAAGCAAAGACGAGGATAATGTGCTGGTTGAGCTCACTGCTGCTGTTACTGCATTCTGCCTGGGACACGGGTTGGGTGAGGAGATCCATTACCAGACTCTGTTAATTCGTGACTTCCTGTCTTGAATCTTTGCATGTTTATGCCCCAAGTGCAAAAATGTTGGGCCCTTAGAACCTGAATAACTACATGTATTTGAATTGGATTGGGTCCTAACCTAAAAACTCTGCTTTCAAACTGTTCTGAATGAAACCACCACCATGCTTTCTACACAGGTGAACATCAGAAATGTTGGACTTGGATCTGAGGAAGTATAAATGTGAACACACATTCAGTCATAATGTCAATGCTTTCATGTACTGCCATTATCCCTTTTCTGGGCAGGGGAAAGAGACTGTGGTGTTTCAGTGACACTGATAAATGTGTTGATAGGAGTTTTATCTTCTTCTTGTGCAGGCTGGTCACATAAAAGAATGAGGGCAGAATCCTTTCTCACACTAGTGGTTATTTAGAATAAAAAATATATTTAACTTTTTGTTTTGAAAAAGAGCCCCCAAAACTGATCCTCTGGGAATTATAAACTCAAGCCTGGAAAGTTATTTCCAAGCCTCAACTTCCAGATCAATTTCTTTTATAGTCAAACATATTCCTCCTCAGCAAAGTTCAATTTGTGCTGAAATTATGGTAGTAAGCCAGTGAATACAAATGAGATCAAATTGATAATGGCAATATACTTCTGTTTAAAGCAAATATGTCTGCAGCTCTCTCAAGCAGAGGAGCTTGCAAAGCAGGGTATAACTGCAGTGCCATCAGGGTGAGAAGGGTCTTCAGCACCCCAAATGTACCTGGGAGGTGAGCACAGCCAAAAATAAACAAGGAATCAGTGGAAATGGAAGAGAAGGCTGCAGGGGGACCTTGGTGTCCCCAGGCATGGGAGGGACAGTGTGCAGATGCAGCGGACATGAAGAGTGGAGAGCTCCCGTGCAGCACAGGGCTGTGTTTGAGCAGAGCCATGGGAACTCGGTGGGCTGCTGCCCACCACGGCCAGGGGTGCTTGCAGGGTGCTTAAGAAGGATCAGCAGGGAAGAAGAGGAGTGAGGATTGTGTTCTGTGCAAGGGGCTCATTCCCTGCACAAAGCTTGTGAGGGAGTGTGCAGAGGCACTGCTGACAGCCTAGGAGTCAAGGTCAGAGGAGGGAGGAATGTTAGAGAAGATTAATGACTGTGGTAGGGAACCTGTGACAGTATGCCTGGTCAAGAGAACAAATTAGATGGATTTGTCTATAGAGGGATAAGGAAAAGTGGTTTTGATTTGATTCCTTGGAGTTCATCTGGAAATGTACTGGAAGGGGAAAACAGCACTGTGAAAGCTGAGGCAGTTCCTGGGTAGCATTAGGGATAATATCTTAAGAGCAAATACTAGAGGAGCCAACTCTGGTAAATCCCTACTTCTGCTGCTCACAAACAAGGAAAACCACATGAGGCTGTATTGACTGTGAAATTATTTCAGGATCAGGAGAAAGGTTGCAAAATTATGCTGCAGACTCAGGACTTGGGACTTCAGGAGAGTGGACTGTGACTTATTTAGGGAATTGTTAGGCAGATTCCCTGAAAGACTGCCAAGAGAGGAAAAGTGCAGAAGAAAACTGGTTGATTCTTAAATAAAACTGAGATTTCATAACTAGCTACGCTGTTATGCAAGAAGACCCAGGAGTTTAGCAGAAATTTGGCCTTGCTTGCCTTAGCAAGGAGCTTCTTGAGGAACTGAAATACAAAAAGAGAGATTGCAAATAGTAGAAATGTGGGAAGGCCACAGAGCTGGAGTATTGGAGTTCAGACCCAAAGTGGTGAAATGAGGAAGGCCAAAGCCCAGCTGCAGATAAAATTAATACGGGGTACAAAGGCTAAGAAGGTAAGTGGGCACTGAATGGGAGACCTTCTCTGCAGAGCCACTTCTGCCAGGAGGGCCAGAACCTCCAGCAGTCCTCCAGAACCTCTGTAAGAGACACCTTCCACTAGACCAGGCTGCTCAAGGCCTTATCCAATCTGGCCTTGGGCACTGCCAGGGTTGGGGCATCCACAGCATCTCTGGGCAAGTCTGTTTGGAACAGTGAAGAGGAAAACCTGGTGACTATACTTTTCATGAATCCACTAATTTTGTTTTAACTGAGGACACTGTAATTAGGGTCGACCAAGTATATGAATATAGTGTGAACCTAAATCCCCATTTGGCATAATAGTGTTCAATACCTTTAGGAGGGCTTCATTTTGGAGGGGTTCACTGCTTGCTTTCTGGGATTAAATTTCTTCAATTTTTCCCATTCACATTTCCTGTTTTCCCAGAGACGCAGTAATAGAAATTTATTGCCAAAGGCTGCACTGGTTTATACTGCAAAGTTTGAGCATTTGAAAGTTAAAAAGTGATATAGAGTTGCATGCTTTCACAATTGTGTTTACTTCCAAACCATGTTACTTCCTGGGGAAATAATCCTTTTGGGTCTTCTCTTAACAATGTCTTCTTTAGCAGGAACAGCTGCAGCTCATGCAGGATGAAAATACCAGGCTTAGCAAGCTGGTGTGTAAGCTAAAGGCTCTGAACTGTTGAAAGCAAAACCCTCAGAAGGCACAGCTCTCTGCTAAACTCAGAGATGCTGCAAAGATATTTCCTTACCATTTCATCTCTTACCATGTCTAATTTTTTGCAAAACTCGTGGTCAGGTTGGAGGGGCCCATGGAATAATGGTGAACCTATAGGAGATCTTAGGTAGAAATTCTAAACTTTTTCCCCTCTGTCTTACAGGTATAATGGTGGTCTTCAAATGGAATGAATGTGAAACAAATCTCTGACGCTTGCTTGAAGCAAGAGTTTAGGAAGTGTGTGTAGCCTATAGTATTCCTAATTCTGTCATTGACTCAGAAGATGAACTATGACACTGCATCAAAATTTATTATTTCATAACTGACCAGAAAGTATGAAAGGGAAGACAGGCAGACATGAAGTCAAAAAGAACTAGATTGTTGTTTGGGAAGTGCTGGCATTTGTCTTCTTGTTTTAATTGGTATCTGCTTAAATGAAGCAAAACACAGCATGAGGTTTATGAATCTAATGAAAGAAATACAAGATTAAGGACAAAAATTACTAAATTAAACTGAAGATGGATGGAAAGAAAAGCACATCACTGCTGTAAATGAAGATGATTAGGATTGCACAAACAGGCTATTGATTGTTATTGTGGCTAATTAGCTGCACATGTCTAACTAAGGAAAGCAGAATGGATCATATTTGTTAACTTTAAAATGGTGAAAAAAAATGGACTTTGTGTTCTTGTCATTTTAAACCCTAATAAAATGGATAGACTTAGTTCAGCTGTATCAGGGAGATGCTAAATCATCAGAATATTTTACTAAATAGCTCAGTCAAAAAATGATTGTATTATTGCAAATTGGTGGATTTAAATAAGAAATGAGAGCCATATTCACAAGATTTAAAAGGAAAATCTGAAACTGAGAAAAATTATTGGGGGAATTTGGTTTTTTTAAGATTAGAAGCTAGCTCACCTCACTGTGGCAGAGCTTTCTGGTGTTTGACTTTGGAATGGTCACAAAGATTTAAGAACTTGTATTTCATTGTCTCCCACTCCAAGTGCAGAGGATCCTGGACCCTTCTTTTCCCAGTTCAAATGGCTGGGAAAGGAGAGAGGGCTGCTCAATCTGTGCCTGACATAGTAAGATGTATATATACACATATTTCTGTTTGTATTTAAAAGAAACAAAAAGACCTTGCCTAGAAGGAAAACAAGCTTCATCACACATATTTTTGCTTTAGAGACAATGAAGGGATAAACAGATTAGTAGAGGGACAAGTCCTTCTAATGCACGAGAGATCAAGTTTTGCATTTCTCTGAGCTTATTTGCACACAAGAATTTGAATTGCTTAAATGTAAATATAATTACAGATGTGCAGTTGTAGGAAACATCATCCTACATTTTCCCCTTTAGGGGACCCCTCTTGTCCATCCTCTTCCTGTCCCTGCTTTATAAAAGGTCCAGCTTTTGTTAGAAGATAGGAACAATTCAATCCCACTTTACTCAAAACTCTCTGAGATTTACCTTTCCAGAAACTCCTGTATAAAAGAGAGAAAATGACTGCTCTCATATTGTTTCTGTTATGAGCTTTCTATTTACAGGAAGCTCTTCAAAACAAAAAAGAGTGTCTGAATGCTGCTTTGTTTGAGAGGCAGCTCATGTCTGTGAGGAAAGCTCTTGCAAAATCTCAAGCAGACACTGTCAAGCTAAAGAAATGGCTATGTAAACTGGTATCTGAATTCTCCTCTCCATCTCACTTGCTTTAATGAGCAATTTGCCTGCTGTTATTCTGTGACAGAAATGGATTAAAGACTAACTACACAATACAATTACTGGAGCTGGATCTTCATTTTATGGCATTGAAACAATGTATTTGTCTGGGGGTTCTCACCATCCCAGGCAGAGAAAACTAAGGAAAAAACCGCAGCATCTTGGAAGAAGTTTTAGTCACATACCAAAATGACACCTACAGGTGCTACATTTACATCTGTCATCAACAGTGCTGGATGTATGTTTTAGTAGTGCAAAACACCCTACTAATATTTTATTCCACAGATTTAAAAAAAAATTAAATTACAGATATTGAGGTTATTAGTCTTCTACCTAATCATTAAATTTCAAGGGAACATTCAGGACGTTACCATTAAAACCAGAATATATTAATTACATGGTTTTTTGGTTGGGTTGTTTTTTTTTTTCAATCTGAACACCTTCATGGATATATCACTATGCCAGCAAGCTGCCTTTCGCTTCTACACATGGCTGCACATGCTGAAATGCCCCATTCCTCAAAGTCAGACTGAAAAGCACACCCTTCACTTGCAATATACCTAATGCCAGGCAACATTGCTGTGTGGAAAATAAGTCTTGTCAAACCAACCTCATTTCATTCCACTGATAAAATTACCAGTTAGATAGATAAACATTATGCTAGAGATGTAATATATATTTGGAAGGGCTGTGTGGGTTAGCTGCACATAAATTTTGTATTTTAAATTTCAGTATTCACCATGTCAATAAAAATGCTAAATGGATTGAGAGCTAGATTTTTTTGACATATAAACCACAGCATTTTCATTAAATTTAGTTGGTTTCTGATGGGTTTTTACAAGGGTTGGTAGCAGAGCTATCAGTATACATTTTTGTCAGCGGCTTGGAAATAAATATAAAATTACAGATGATAAAAATAACCAATGACATATTTGGGGAGGAATGTTAGTGAATTTGATAAGGCACATACAGTGAATAATGATGTGGGCAGAGCAGGAGGACAGAATCACACAGGTAACTCAGTAACTTGGTTCTCCCTCTGAGAGGTATTTCAGTGCCTGCTTAGATGAAGAATAAGAAAGCAGGACTTGTGCAGAGCTGGGTGACTGAATCCCTGGATAGGACAGGGAATTTAGCAGACAGATGACTGGCTGTGTAGCGTGGTACTGGAAAAGATGGATGCTGCAACCTATTAGTTTACAAAAAGGGGAGCAGTGCAGATATAGTGAAAAGGAGTTTGTAGCTCTCTGTACAACACAGAAATACTGCTGTCAGAGTGTACTACATAAAACAGATGAGAAAAAAAATGAGGGAGTACAGTGAAGAATTCCAAAAATTATTTGAGGGCTGCAGGAAATGCTCTCTAGCAGAGGGCTCAATCTGTTTAGCTTATCTGAAAGAAGAGTGACATGCCTACAATCTGCAGATAATAATGTTGAGAGAGATCAGACATTAAAAAGTACTTAAGGAAAGGTGAAGCTTCAAAGTTGAGGCCAGAAAATTTGAAAAAGGGGAAATTAGAAACAATGTTTTTAAAATGTGATTAAGCAATGGCAATATGGCAATATGGAGTATCATCAAAAACAAATGCCTTTTTGGGAAACATGGATTAGCCAAACTAACTTACTCATTCCAGTACAAGGGTAATGAAGGTAAAGATGATATTCAAAATTCACATCTGGCAGATTGATTGTGCCATTCTGAGCTTATCAGTCTGTGAAACTCCAGCCTTAGTAAGGCTGAGAGAGCTCCCCAGTGAAAAATGCTTGGGCTGTGACTGCTTTAAATTCTTCATGCTCAGATTTTTCTAAGCAGCAGAGTGGAATTAATAAATTGGTTTTCTTCACCGACAAGCTGTCAATTTACTTCCAGAAGACCCACTTCATCCATCATCTTTCTAGCAGCAGTTTTTGTTGGTTTTGTTTTCTTTTGGTTCCTTAACATAAGCTTCTGGTTCTTTCCTTTCTTTCTAATTCCTTTTTTACCATTATGATGATGGAATTTACCAATAGCAAGCTTCCAACCTTGCCTGTACAGGAGGGCTTGTCCTGATATGGGTGGCTTGTGATACCATTGCATTTGATTGAAGTGCAGATTCTAACATGTAGCGATACTGTCTGTCTACAAGCTGTGTACAAACACCAACGTTTGAAAAAGCTGTGCTCATTTCCCCCCTCTTTCCTTTTTTATACATTGTTTTAAAAACAAGTTTCTCGTGCAGAACTGAGGCTGGTTGCAGAAAGCAAATTGCAACAGAATGAGGAAACTGGAAGCAAATGAACTTTTTATTTGCAATTGGATGAATCCACATGAATGTTGTTTTGAGGCTTCTCTCTCTAACAAGCAATGATATAAACACAGCATTCTGTTTCTAACTCACCCTACCCTTCCCTTGTGCTCCCCGTTTTCACAAGCAAGATTTTATTTTGGGTTTAGGTCTGAGTGGGTTTTTTAGATACTAGGATAATTCAGATTTGTTTACCAATTCATTATCTTCAGTACCAATGAAGACTATGTGGGATTGGGTCTCTTCATTCAGCTCAGCTGGGCATGACATCTGAGGATTGATCATTGGAGTTTAAAAAGAAATCAAAAAGATGGGTGTGGGAACTGGGATTAAATAATTAACTCTGAAGTGTTTCTAATTGCACGTTTTAGAAACAAAAGCTGTTGGAAGTAGTATAGAGGAAGTTGCAAACAGCCAAGAACTTCCAAGAGACAAGTAATCTGTGCAATGAAAGCTAAAAACATGGAGAAGCTGTTTGAAGAGAAGAAAAAGAGCAGAGAGTGAAATGCCTCTTTGAGACAAGCTGAAAAACCTTCTAAAACATACTGTACTCAACAAGAATGAGGGCAAGAAAGAAAAGCAGCAGATACACTCTTAATGCTAGCAGAAAAAGGAAATATTAGCATGTCTGAAGAGATGTCTCAAGTTTTAACACTGACCACATATCTGAGTGTGTCCCTTCAAGTGTCTGAAGTTCAGAGCCATCTAAGTGTGCTGGATATGTCTTGCAGAAGGAGCCTTGGCACTGTGCTAGCCCCTGCCTGCTGGGGCCTCTAGGGTCATGGTCTTCTTCTGGTGGCATCTGGGGCATCAGGCTCAGCATGGCCAGCTGGGCAAGGGAGGGGATTGTCCCGCTCTGCTCTGCACTGGAGCAGCCTCACCTCGAGTGCTGGGGGCAGTTTTGGGGGCCACAATATGAGAATGCTGTTGAGCTGTTAGAGAGTGTCCAAAGGAAGCTACAAAGATGGAGGAGCAGCTGAGGTCACTTGGTCTGTTCAGCCCAGAGAAGAAGAGACTGCAGGGAGACCTCATTGAAGTCTACAACTTCCTCATGGGGGGAAGAGGAGCAGCAGGCACTGATGTCTTCTTTCTGGCGACCAGTGACAGGTCATGAAGGAATGGCCTGAAGTTGTGTCAGAGGAGGTTCAGGTTGGATATCAGGAAAAGGTTCTTCACCCAGAGGGTGGTTGGGCACTGGCACAGGCTGCCCAGGGAAGTGGCCACAGCACCAAGCCTGACAGAGCTCAAGAAAAGCATTTGGCAACACTCTGGGTGTGACTGTTGGAGATGGTGCTGTGCAGGGACAGAAGTTGGACTCA
This sequence comes from Geospiza fortis, assembly GCF_000277835.1. NCBI lineage: Eukaryota > Metazoa > Chordata > Aves > Passeriformes > Thraupidae > Geospiza > Geospiza fortis. Next base: position 3,412,904 of record NW_005054306.1, read on the forward strand.
AGGAAACTGATGGGTCCCTTCCAACTCTGCTAATCAATATTTTATGATTCTATGATTTTCTTTCTGCTACTTATGAGGACCATCCTGTTGACCCTGGGACAGTATCCTTGCTCTAGAAAATGAGCAGTATTCTCCATATGTAAGAGGTAAACTGCCTAAGAATTTGTGAGATGCTGGTGCAGAGGGAATGGGTGTGCAGTGTCAGACAGAACATGCTGGCAGCCCTGGGGAGGCTGAGAGTGGTGTAGCTAAAGCAGCAGCTGGCTGGGTTTGGTGGATCTGGGGGATTTGGATGTGCCCCAGCCCTCTCCCATAATGGTCATTGTCATCACCAGGCTAAACAAGGAACTTTGGAGCCTCACTTGGACACCGCCTCCCTGCCAGGGCCATGTTCCTGGGTCTGCAGTGCCTGTGACATTTTCCAGGCAGGGCTTTGACACCAGTGCTGCAGAGCTGACAAACTGCTGTCATTTGGCTTTATCTACTCTGCATTGGACATGAACTCTCTGCCCTTACCTCTGTTTCACATTGTTTCACATTCTCACACATTACAACACTGTTCCCCAAATTCTGGACTACCAAATGAATGTACTGGGAAGGGAGCTGCTTTAATCCAGCCAGACCTCAAAAACGGCATTAGTTTTCATTAAACTGATGCCATTGTACTGAAGTGATGTATTGAGTCTAAATCTTAGTGCATATTTGCTAATAATTGATTTAGTGTAACTGAAATCAGATCCACTCTCAAGATTGTCTCCATGTGAAAGGCGCTATAGAGCTTTAACTGCTTCAATTTAAAAACTGTTTTGGCCAAGTAAATACAATCTCTGTGTTTAGCACAGTTGGTAGAGTAGGCTCTTGGTAGTGAAATGTGGAGTGCTTCTTTTGTAGTATAGCCTGCAGAAAAAAAAATACTGTTTGGAAACTACTTGATTACACTTTAACTAGATGAATCCATCTACGACAATTTTGCTGCCTCAAAAGCCTCCTTACCCTTGCTTTCTTGGTCTGTTGAGAAAAAAGCTTTCTAAGTGTGTCTGAATGTCTCTCCCCTAAGCTGAGCAAAATATAGTCTGTCTTCAATCTTTTCCAGCATCAAGGTGAAAGCATGAATTGTTTGTTTTCCAGAGTTAGGATGACAAATGCCATTCTGCTGGAAATAATTTCTCAGGCTTCTGGCATGTTTTCTAAACAAAATCATATGAGAGACTTTTATACAGCCACAGCAGTTGGTGCAGACACATGAGGCCACTGATTTCATAGGTGTCTACCTTTGATGAGGCCCTGAACTGTTTTGCTTTGTTTAAAAAATAACCCTTCGAGAGATCAGAGATGTCAACAGCTATATCAGCCTTTGAGGAGAGCAGAATAGAAAAGGGTAACTGCAGTGCTCATGCTTTTATTGCCACACAACAGTCCTAGCACCTATGTGGTCATTAACACCAACAAATCTCAAATATAAATTTAGTTAGCAAATTACAGTCTGTGTAAGAGGTGAGGGAAGAGGTGCTGGTTTTTTCCACACACAGTTGTCCTGCAAATGGATGTAGGGCCTTGTCTAATTAGGGTTATCTGAAGAGTACAGTGAGAAAAAGGCCTCTTTATTGTTTTTATCTTCCTCCAGCAATGCCTGAAACACAGATGTCCTCTAAACAATGAGAATGCCAATTTGCACTATTCATGCTGTACTTTGCATTCAGAGGGATTATAGGTATGTTTAGCAAAGCTGTAATTATGGATTATTTCAACCAGAGAGAACTCATTCACTTGAGTGCACAAGGCAACATCTTTCCCTTTCAGTCTAGGCCCCTGCTTTGAGGCAGAGCTAGCAGATGATGAATTTTTGTTGCTGCCATTAATCCTTTTACCACCTTTAAGATACAATGTCAGTTAACCCAAGAGTGCAGTTTCAAACAGGAGACAGGTTGATGAACTGCAATGCCAAGTTGATGATCTGGAAGTGCGGTTTCCCAGAGGAATGTGACTGCAGGTAAAGACAGGTTGTGAGTTATGTGTCCCTGTCTCTGAACACCTCTTTAACCTTTGAAGGAATAGGAACTTAAGCCAAACATAAAAGACGAGACAACATGCTCTATAATGAAAGCATTTAGGTAGAGGAGAAAGACGAAAACCAACCTTCAGGAAAAGTCAGATAACTCAAAAGCCATATCTATGCTGTCTGACACCACAGCTGCTGGAGCAGCACAACACACCCAGTTAATAACTTTAAACCATAATTTGTGTTGTCTTTTGCTTTGTAGGGATATCATGGGAAATAAAAGAAGAGCTGCATTTAGTGGGGGAGGCAACTGGGAGACAAAGGATCCCAAGTGGTAGGAAATCAGGCTTCAGTAGTGGTGCTGTTCTTGGAACAGCTTACTTAGAAACCATGTGGGGCAGTCAAACAAGACTGCATCCTTGTAATTCAGCGAGATATATGCCTATGACTGCAGGAATTTTTTAGAGGCTTTCAAGACAGCAGTGAGAGCTTGCTAGCCCTTAACTGAATTAACCTGGAATTTATACCTTTTAACAAAAATCTTTCTTCTGTTTATTTATTTCAGCTGCTTATTGTGTATCTTTAAAGGTAATGCTTATGTAATTCACATAGATTTAAAGCTTGTTTAGGGATTCCTACCCCTACCTGTCTGAAGTTTCTGCTTTTTTTCTGTGTTATTAAAATCCTACTGTCAGTCTGAATAATGCAGGCAGAAAAATTGATGGGCAATACCAAACTCCTAGTAAGTTAAGTAGAGAGAAAAAAACTCCAATGATCTTTCAAGGTCCATTTCTATCCTATAAAGAGTATAAAGTACAACAAATTTAATTACAGCTTCCTCCTGCAGGAAAATGTTAGCTGCTCCTGCTGCAGGAAACTGAGAAATGCTCATTAGCACACTGCTGAAGACAAGACACAAAGCAAATCTGGGAAAATCAAGATGGGAGATGTCTTTACTTAATGCACAAATATACTTCACTTCTCTGACTTTAGGCCAATCAAGCTCAGGGGAAAAGTTGGTGCAAAACTTGTAAGTCACATTGATGCCACTGAGCACAAGCAGAGCAGCTGTGATAGGAGATTTTTTTCTCCTGCAGTGAGTTACTATTGTTAAAGATGATGCAGAGCTGGAAAAATATTGTTAAAGATTATGCAGAGCTTGGACTTCTCTGTGCTCAACACAGGATTCCCATCAAACTCTAGACACAGAGCCTGAAATGCATTAAAACCCTGCAATGTATTGTAGCTACCTTTTCACCTGTAATATTTTTATTCTTATGTCTCATATTTAACTGATACTGTGAAATTTTGATTTCTTTCCATTTCAGAAAGGTAGAGGGAAGTTTGCCCAGCTGTTGTCCCACAGTAAAAACAGTATAAGAAGTAATTTTCCAGACAATAAGCCAATATTGAATGGCTATTTTTTAAGCATTAACACTAGTACTTCTGATAAGGTTTGCATCATGTAAAGGTTTGTCTTTACTGATAAATTGATTTGCACTGTGCTACTGACTTGACTTCAGCGCTATAGTACTTGGCCAGATCTATCTACATAGGGGTGGCAACTCTTTTGTGCAATAGCTGTGTTGTGACTATAAAGGCAAAGGTGTTTTTGAAACAGATTATGTCAACTTCAGGAATTGCCCAGGTGGACAAAGACTTCAGCCAGTTTGTAAGAATAATCTACAGATTAGAGTCTGAGCTGTGTCCTCTAGGTATTTTCTCCAGTCCTTTTCCTTTCACTTTCACATCTTCCTCTTGTTGTCTTCTTGTGTTGCTGCTCTTCTTTCTGGGTTCATGTGATGTTTGTGTAGGCAGCCCTCTCAAGCAGAATGTGTGGACCCCTGATGCATCTGGCCAGCCTGGGTCCTTGTGCACTCTGCCCAGCTGCTCTCCTGCTGCTTCAGCAGAAGGACAGAGTCCCTGGGGCCTGCACCCTGAAATAATGCCAAAAACAGCTAACCACAGCTAACATCTTGGAGCATATCTGAGAAGTGTCTCAATTAACATATTAAGTGCAGGATTACAGATACACTGCAAAAACACCCTCATCTTTTTAGCTAAAGTTAGTGGGAGATGCTAACACAGGGTGAGGAGCAGTACAATCACATCACATTGCACACAGGTATTAATCAGGGCTAAATCACATCAAAGCTGACAGCGAGCAAAGCCTTTGAGTCAGTGGGCATTTTTCTTGGTAGCTGAAGGGTTGGTACTAAGGGGCTGCATCTATGTTTTTCAGAAATTAAATTGAATACTGGAATTCACTAGGGCATTTGATCTCACTGGGAACAGATCTCCACTTTTTAACAGGTCTCCATACATTTTAATCTTGGCTTTCAACAAGACCAGAAAACACACAGTTGTGGAGAAAATATTTTCATATA
>NW_005054306.1:3417315-3428583 GCF_000277835.1 Geospiza fortis
CAACGAATGCTGATACATTCATTACTATGAATTGAAAGGGCATGTGGTGAGCTGTAAAAATTGCAGAAAATTTCAGGTTTTGTGAGTAGTTGCAACTATTTGCAAAATTTTTTTTCTTACCTTCTGTCAAGATCATCCATAAATTGGTTTTTGCAGACTAAGCAATATGTTATTCAAATACACTATGCTGAATGTTCACAGCTTGGGGTTACTTCTTTTGTTTTTTTTCCCTCTACCCTAACACTCTTCTTAGAGGTCAGAAATAACAGCTTTTGCATTTACTTCAGCTCTACTTTAACTCTGCGTTAGTAACTCTTCAGGTTTTGCAGCTCAGGTACAAGCTGTCAGCATTATCAGCAATATCCTTTTAATTTTGACCCAAGGAGCAGCAATGACACAAGAGGAAACACTCCGAGACCAAAGACAGTAAGTAATGATGGCATTGATAATCACTTGATATGGTTGCAGAATGAGCAGATTTTTTGCTAGTCTGCAAGCTGTGATTTGTATACAGACCCAGACAGGTTTCATGTGGACAATAAATTAAAGCCCTGTGAACATTTATCTTCAAGAGCAAGGTGACAATATGAATCATAAGTAAATGGGAAAAAGAAGTTCCAAAAACTGACTAAGGAAAGGGAGAAGGAAGGAGGTATTTAGTTAGCAATGGTCTAAAAGGTAATTTTTTTGAGTACTGTACCATGATTAATGGAAGCTTTTATATGTTACTTATGCTTCCAGGTGCCTAGCAGATGGAAGGAGAGAACAGCACATAGGATATTACTACACCTAAATGAAAAGTCTCTTCCTACCGTCATCACGTAGCTACAGCAACAAAAGCTGGTCCAGAAGTAAACCTAAATGTATTTTATAATCATTCCAGGTCATTTTAGAAAATGCCACTGAACTGACAACATTGAAGTAAAAGAAGAAAAACTTGACACATAAATCAAAGAGAGGCAGTAATACTCCAGTGCTGTGCACATGCCCTTCAATGCGTCTGGATGCAGCGTTCAATACCAGCTCCAGTCATTCAATCTGCTAATCCATTTTAGGTACTGGGTGATACAGAACTCCCTCCTGAGCAGGAGCAGCACTTCATGTCCTCCCTTCACAGACAGTGCAGCACAGTACAGAAAGGCAAGGACATCAGTTAAAGCTGAAAGGCTTCCTTTGATTGTGGTAACCTTGGAACATGGTGGTACAAAACACAGCTAGGTGCTTACAGAAAAACATTGATGTCTGGTGTTTTTTGGGTTTTTTTGTTTGTTTTTTTTTTTAACTGGTATCCTATTGCAACCCTTGCCTACCACATCCTGCCCAACGCAGTGCTCTCACCCCCAGAGGCTGCTGCCTGCACACTAAACCTTTCATGTCTGTTTAAAGATGACTCATCAAAAGTGCTGTCTTGACCTGCCCCAGCACCTTCTCTGCTCTCCACCTAGAAAGGGAAATAAGTGCAGCTCCTTCCACAATGCTACACTACCTAAAACAGAAAATGTTCATAAGTATATCTGCATTTATCTTGCATTGAAAAAAGCTTGCTTTTATAGCCTAGCCAATAATGGTCTCAGAGTATCTTCAGAGATGCATCAAATTGTATTGCAGCTTTTGATCAGCGACAATACTAATCTATGTGTCTTTTGGCATTATCCACATGCCTGGATGCTTGTGAACACAAACAATCAAACATTTAAGCACTATTTTTATAAGTAAATAAGACCTAAAATTAAATTCAGGCGAAATTTAACAGCATTGCATTGGTTAAATACTGATTAAAAGAACTCAAAGTTGCATTAGAAATGCTGCAGTACGTAGAGATACAGGATTCCTAGAATAGGGTTGACATCCTTCACCATTACTGAAGCAAATTTTAATTCATGCAGGCTTGCTGCTACATTGAAACAAGTAACTTTATTCCCAGAATGCTGTGGGATCAGCTATCAAATAACATCAGTTCTTTTTAAGGTATGCAATAAATGAAGGACAAGGTGAGTGATAACTATCCAAGGTCACTTGTCACTAGAGAAGCCATCAAATGTGATTTTAGCACACTCCAGAAACCAAATGCCAGTTTGGAAGTAGAGCAATAGCATCAGTATGAAGCACTTAGGTGCCACTGCAGGAAGCTCCAGTTTTCCTTCATTCCCATACAGCCTTTGCAGAACTACAGCTATATTTTTTGCAATTTCTCATCATATACAACTGAGTCATGTCAATACACCTTCCTGCTTGATACACTACCCACGTAAGCATCAAGGTCACAATGTGAAACTGAGGTTTCTTCCCCCAGAGCTGGTTATCATTTCAGTCTGTCAGCAACCACAGAACTGCAAACCCTCTGTTCTCTTGCTCAAGCATACTGATAAATTCCCTGGCATGTGGGGACTGAGGGAACTGGCAGATGAAAATGCTGTCCATCATATTTGAGAAGTCAGGGTAGTCAGGTTTAGTTCCCACTGACTGGAAAAGGGGAAATTTAAATTTTTAAAAACAAAAACAAAAAAGGAAGGCCCAAGGCCCACAGGCTGGTCAGTGTCACCTTGGTGCCTGGCAAGAAGATGGAGCAAACCCTCTTGGAATCTGTGCTAAGGCACATGGAAAATAAAGAGGCAATTGGTGACAACCAACACAGCCTCATTAAGGGCAAATCTGGTGGCTTTCCACAATAGGGTTTACATCATTGGTGGGTGAAGGAAGAGTGACAGACATCACTTACCTTGACCTGCTCAAAGTATTTGACATTGTCCTGCATGACATCCTTGTCTCTGAACTGGACAGACATGGATTTGACAGACCCCTGGGTGGATAAGGAATTGGCTGGATGGCCACACCCAGAGCTGCAGTCAATGGCTCCAGGTCCAAGGGGAGAGCAGTGATGAGAGGTGTCCTCAGGGCTCGGTATTGGGAGCAGCACTTTGTCTAACATCCTTGCTGGTGACAGACATTGGGATCAAGTGCACCCTCACCAAATTTGCCAATGACACCAGGCTGTGTGGTGCAGTGGACATACTGGAGGGAAGGGATGTCATCCAGAGGGACCTTGGCAGGCTCAAGAGGTGGGACTGTGCAAACCTTGTAACATTCAACAAGGCCAAGTGCAAGGTCCTGTGTCTGGGTCAGTAAAATCACAAAAATACAGGCTGGGCAGGGAATGGACTGAGAGCAGCCCTGAGCAGAAGGACTTGGATGTTTTGGTCAATGACAAGCCCAACCTGAGCTGGCAATGTGCACTCACATCCTTGAACAACAACTGTGTCCTGGGGTGCATCAAGGCAAGTGTGATCAGCAGGTCATGGAAGGTGATTCCTGCTCTCCACCCTGCTCCTGTGAGAATCCACCTCGAGTACTGCATCCATCAGGAGTGACTCTAGAGGTTGCCCAGAGCAGCTGTAGATACCCCATCCCTGGATATGTTTAAGCTTCATTCAACCTGGCCTTGCAGGTCTAGTGGAAAGTGCTTCTGCCCAGGGCAAGGGAGTTGAAACTAGATGATCCCCAAATTCCCTGCCAATAGCAAGCACTCCATGGTTCTGTGCAATCAGAAAAGAAATAAGGCTCAGAGAAGTACCTTTGTAATGAAAGTTCTAACAGCCTCTGTGCAAACACAGACAGCAGCCCCTCTTCCACCTGACATCCAGTATTACAAACTTTGCTCAGAAAGAGCAGTATTAAGCCTCACAGGTTGTTACAGGTGTAACACTTAATGCACACACTGCTCCTCTTTGGCTTTAAGCAAAAAACAAGAATTAAGCTAACATGGAAAAACATGACCTAAATGAAAATTCTTTTTGAGATAATTCCAAATCTGAATCAGTACTGTTAAATACAAAGTTAATACTGTTTTTAGGGGAACTAACTCTTCAAACCTTGCACTCTTCCTCTTTCCCTTAGTATTTCTCAATTGCCATGGGAAACAGCTCATCTCCCAGTCACCAAGCAGATATTCCTCTTGGGGATTGCTCACATTAAAGAAAATTCACAGGTAAAATTCCATTCAACAGATTTTATTTATCAATTTGGTTTTGCAATTACAACTGCTTCAGTTTTCTTCCACTGAAGACAAGATACAAACTTTTACAGCAACACTTGCAGAGAACATTCTTAAGGTAACAGCTTGATATTTGCACAAATTGGCTTCAAGAAAAAGCCAGCTAACTTGAAGAGTCACTAAGATTCAGTGCCTAAAACTGATTTAGGGGCAAATACAACTACAGATCTATGAGCTACCTTCCACTTCAAAACACAAAGCCAAGAAAAACTGCAAGTTGTTACTTCAGATTTTTTGCTGGTACACAGCACACATCAGCTGATACTGCATTTCACAAAGGAGTAATTACTTTCAACAGTGAGGCAGCCAAGTACATGGTGAAGATGTATAACCCAGCCTCCCCTCCCCACAAACAACTAAAAGGGAAACAATTCAAGCCACAACTCTGAACTGTGGAATTACACCTTGCAGGCAAGGCTAGTGAGCAAGAGGTGTGTAGTGCAGGCCTTCCAGAACGTGACTAAATTGATACAGCACAAACTTGAGTTTTTCAGATAGGCATTTGTAAATGCCAGAGATCCTGGGCTTCCTAAAGTCTTGGAAAATAGCAATTGCTGGCACCACAACAAATTTAGTAACTAAGGCAAGGTATCCCTTCTACCCTTTAAAACAAAATTTGAGGCAAACAAGTAAGCAATTTTAAGGCACTTTAAACATTATTTTTAGTTTGCTTTACCAGCATACTTTATCAGCAACCTAAATCAGGATTAGCAAAGCTCATAAATAAGCATTTCAGCAACATTTCACAGAGCAATCTCTTTGTGGCAATGTTTTCCATGCTCTGAAGTGTTCTGTAGGACTTTTCTGCAAGTTTTCCAAAAGAGCCCTTTGAGGCCAAAAGTTGTACACTAGGTGTAGTTTGCCTTGCTGAGCTGAAGGCAAACTGTCATATTTCAAAAGAGTATTTTGTTCACTTCAAAGCACAGAATACAAGCTCATGGATTTTTTTTAACAAATAAATGTAGTAAAATAGCTCTTAGATAGGGAAAGGACAGATTTAAGCGATTTCACAATAAGGCCAAGGATATATGATCTAGCTCACACACATACTGTTGCTGAAAACTGGCTGCTCACTGCTGTTTTCATAAACCTGAGCTGATTGTCTTATTTTTGTTTAGAAAACCAAAAGCTAATGAACTCAAAGATACAGTACTGGTGAGTAACCTCTGCACTTTGTAGCAATTTGAGTTTTCTATGCAGCACAATAGAAACAATGCCATTCAAACTAGAAGAACACAAGAAAGCAACACTGTACACCAAGTTTCCAACTGAAATGCACTTAATTTGCTTCATAATTCAAGTCCCACTGCCATGACTATTATCTTCTATCAAAGCTATTTTTGTATTGGGTGCCAAATTCCAGTCAAGTCAGAGCTAGTAAGACAGTACTACAGATTATCCCAAACTGATGATCATGGGATATCATCAGAAGCTATGCATTATGTGCTACCTCCACTACTTGATTTTATCTCTACTTCTATTTTTCCTGTGGGTTTGTTTTCACAGGTGCTCAAGTCAGTCTGCATTGGAGATGACGTACCTTTGATACTCAGATCACATGGCTGACCCAGCCAAGAGAGGAAAAAAAACCCCAAAAACCTGAACTATTTGGCTGAATAGATTTCCTTAACCAGTTCACTGCAAGGTGATGCAAACCTGAAGCCAGCAAGGGGAGAAGGGACAGAAAAAAGCTGTAGCCTGTGGTCCCAGGATTACAGCAATCCTGACTAGGATCAAATCAGCAGATCCTCTGAATGACCCTTAACTGCTCCCTCAGCAAGCAGACATACAGGAGGGTAATAAAGGAAAACAACAACAACTCAAGCTCCTGAAATTAATTGCAACTAGTTTTAAGAACCGTTTGAATAACAAAAACATCAGGATTTCCCAAACATCAGTATTTCAAGTATAAATGTGAGCTGTTGCCTTTTTATACAGGGAGTGAACTGAATTATATCACTGGTTTTATGGTTGGTCTTTGCAGGCCAGAACAAAAGGTAAACAAGCCAAAGCTTCGGTCCGTAGCTGAACATCGCTGTACCGTACTCCTCACTCTAAAACAAAATCACTAAGGGACAGTTATTCTAGGGAAAGTTTTCTTTAAACTGGAATGCTCAAGTCACATGTATTCTATATTCCTATGTAAAGTAAATACTTAGAAGTTTTATTTATCTTTGATATAGCTGGGACATGCTTACAGCCTACTGAAATTTAGTCTTTTAAGGCACTAATATTTATTTTCCCATTAGAGGGATTATTCCTACATCCACCCTCAACATTAATTGGAAATGGCATAGGAATTCTGTTTGGAATGAAGTATTTTATGAGGCAACTTTTATTCTTGTGTAAAAAAAAAAGAGTTATGCTATTCTGTTAAGACATTATCTAATTCTACATTTTTGTCCATCTTTCTAGCAACACACTCTAAGAGCCATAAGCTACTACAAATGCTATTTCACTCCCTGAAATCAGTCACTGATAATTCACATCTTGATAAAACTGAAGGGATACTGTATCAGTTGTTTATATTAGCCTTCAGAATAAGTAATTTTAAGATTGTCTACTGGACAGTGTTGCCACTGAATAAGAATCTCTGAACATTCTACATTTGGCATATCAAGAAAAGTCCCACATCAGCAGCCACTAAAGGAAAATAAAACAGCCATTAGAACCCATGCAGCATATTGCAAGTAATCCTGTTGAAGAGATTCATATCACTTCTTGCCAAGTATAATGTTGCAAAAATATTCATTTGAAGTCTTCTTTTAGAGATTTAAAGGATATTATGAACTGCTGTCTTCCACGAGCAACAGAAAATATTTTGGTTCAGTGAACTACAGGTGTTGGGCTACTAGTCCATTACCAAGGGGCAGGTCCTAAAGCGTGTGGTAATTTCGGTCTTTAGATCTGCAGAATTTGTACAGAAAGAAAATAACAGCCTGCAGACCCAGAACAAGGACAATTCCACCTATGAAACTTGCAGCATCAAACGTAGATTTGCGTGGAACAGGTACAGGAGCCACAGTAGTAACAGTAGTATTTGAACCTGTTAAACACCAAATTAGAAACTGTAAGTGCACAATGCTCACAACAGTTCTACAGATTTTAGTGCTGGATTCCTTGTATTAGGATTACTCAAAAAATCCAAACACCAATAAGAAAACAAAAAATAATCAAAAGTGAAGCCTGAATTTAGATTACTGGTACTGAAATTCTGATTAAACACTGTTTGTACAAGGCTAGAGCTATTTATAGACAAACTGCTCTGGACCTCAAAACTGAGCAATACCCAGCTGGACTTTATTTGTACTTCAAAAAGCCAAAGCCTCCCTCCTCTACATAGAATATATTATTGATATGCCCACATTCAAGACATATTTTCCAGTCTGGAAAACTGGAGCTCTTTGCTCCAGTTTTTTGGGGGTTTTTTTGCTTAAATTTAACACAAATTGTTATCTTCCATCTACTGTACTTTACCCCAAGAGTTAGGCTTAAAAACCAGCTGAAGTCACAAATAGAAAGCTGGAAATAACAGCCATCTGCTGATGGGTAGTTTTAAAGAGTTTTGCTTTGTGAGACTTTTTCATGAAATACTTAGGACTGACTTGGAAATAAAATACTTCAGCTTATTCCCATCACTGTAGCAAAATTTCATTTAACAAAAACAAAAAAAAACCCCATCCCATTATTATGCTGCAGAAACAAAGTATGACCTCCCAAAGACAGGGGAGTTAACAAGGGACTTTCAACCACAACATTCAAGTCATCCAGCTGATCTCATTTGATCAACGTGTTTCTGACTTTTTACATCTCACCAATTAGCTCTATTTCTCAGGCTGTATAACCTTGCTACTTGCATACATCACCTTAACAAAATTAGACTTGCCATAAAGTTAGAAGTGACAACACCAGACACACCAATACTACTTTAATGGTGTCACTTGGTGAGTCTTTCAAAATAATGCTTAGAAAGTGACACTGATTTCTGAGTAATTAACACTTTAATTATGGCAGTTGTAGCGTTACCTGCAGCAGTGGATGTGGTGGTGGTGGCTGAAGTCACGGTAGTTTTAGGCAGAGGAGCATGAGTAGTTGCATTGGTGACGTTGGCTGTTTGAGAGAAGACAGTACATACTCATCATCAACTCCAAAGCAAAGTTTGCAAGCACTGATGTTCCTATACAAATGATTTTTCCTGTTTTGCTTTAACAAGGATAACCTTTGCCCTCAGTCTGTATCCCACACAATTTAGGTGGCAAACTGCATGGCATTAAGCCAAGGTTCTGCAACAAGGATTATTTTCAAACTTGCATACTACTGTTACCCAAATACTTCAAGGTTCTCCATAGATCAGTGATTCTTTGTTCGGACAAAATGACTTTTTCTTCAAGCACTCATATAAATGCTGGTATTTGAACAAGAATCAAGAGATCTGTTTCAAGACAACTGAGAATCTGTATCAAGGCAAAGGACTTCCATTAAACTTTCATTAGAATCAGTTAGTATTAATTGTACTAAAAAAGTACCTAATTTAATACCTCTAGACAGGAGATACACTCTCTTTCTTCTCCTGTCCTCAAAACACTTAAGTGCGAATGCCATCACTGGAATAAAACCACTCACTGAAAACGAAACTGTCTCCTAAAAACTTTCATAATCAAACCATGTAAGCTGGGTCTCTGACCTCTTCCCCTCCCCTAAAGATTAGTATTACTAAAAATTAATCACTATTCCACTAGGTGCCCAGGACAAGTGTCAACATCCATGGGTTATTCAAAGCTAATCACCCTACTATACATTAGGCTGTTCTGAGCCTAATCAAGTACCAACTTGTTACCTCCCAGCTCCCTTGATTAGCAAGTTTTTAAAGATTAGGTGACTTTTTTAAAAGGAATTTCACCATAGTGATGGCAGAGAAATTTTTGAAAAAACAAACAACCGAAAAAACCCTAAACTCCTAAGAATTCATAATTAGTGGCAATTACTAATCCAACCGCCACTGAGCCAATTTTTAACAGAGAAAATGCTTCCTGCCAACATAACTAAGAGTTTTCTAAAATTCACTTCTTCCAAACATTGGAATCTTTTATGCATTCTGCACATCAGATTTTTAGTAGCCAAGCTACTACAGTGAACTTTGGAAGAAGCCCGTCTTTCCTGTTATTCACCAGTTCCTAGTTTCCTGCCGCTCTTGAGTTCAGTGCTTCTGTATTACCTATAGGAGTATGAGGTGTGGTGGCAGAACTGGCTGTGGTAGCATTGGAAGACGCCGTGGTCACATTGGAAGATGCTGTGGTGGCATTGGAAGACGCGGTGGTGGCATTGGTGGGTGTTACAGTGACATTGGAAGTAGGTGTTACAGTGACATTGGCCGCAGTAACACTGGTAGGAGGAGAAACTGTGGAAGCTATGAAAAAATAAAGTTACATTAGAGATAGTATTGAACTAAAAAACAACCCAACAAAAACATCATCAGTAGGCATAGCTTTAGGAATTTCATACAGCACTGAGTTCTGCTGTAGTTTGAGTTTGAAATTACAAAGCTTTTGAATCCACCATACTAACGTCAAAAGTTGCATGAGTGAATACATGAAAAATCTTGTCACAAGCAGCCCAATCAAGCCAGTGTTCAACTGGCAACTCAAGATTCCTCAAAGCAAACCAGAGTGAGAAGAACCCTATTGTCCAAGAAGAAACTGTGCATGCTTTACACAGGAGAGCACCAGGTATAGAGCACTGCTTCCCAGTCTCACTGAGACTGAACCTGAGTTTTAGGTAAAGCAGCCAGCTACAAATGCAGTAGAAAGCAATCAAAGTATGGGAAATAAAGACAAGAACTTGGAGAAATGCATGTACACATGCATAAAAAGGAGAGCAGAAAAAAAGTCAATCTATTTGTATTTTGATCGCAGCAGAAGCCAGCAATCTAACCAGTCCAACTGCTTTTTTACATCAATCTCAGGCCAAACATTGTTACCTTCAAAACACAACACATCCACTAACTGGATCAAGTAAGAGCTTCTCGTAATCTACAGCTTTACTGCATTAGTTTTAATTGAGACTTACTCATACAGACATCATACTCCGCAAACCCACATACAACCCACAACTCCTTCTGTTGCATGCTCTCCAGCACATTTCACATCATATCCACCCACTCCAGGCACCTAGGGGTGACCTTTCACTTTTCTCCATGAAAGGAATGCTGCTATCCACAGATCTCTGGCAGGCAGCATGCTCATTTACCTCTCAAATAACAATTACAAGTACATTAACTAACTTCAGTATTCTGACAACCTGAAGTAAGGCCATGTGGATTTGGGCTTTCTTTTGGTTATGGCTCTACTATCAGGTCAGAAAGGCTGGCACATCTCCTTTCACATAAGATATGAAAAGAACTTTGTGGGTTTGCATCTGCACTTTGTGAGGTGTGCAAGAGCTGCCCCATTCCCTTCAGGAAGGCAGCACTCAAAGCGCTTCAAGAGCTTTATGACTGCTTCTTGGTAACAGATTTCAGGGGGGAAAAAATCAATCAATTATGATGGACATGCATCTGAGGAACGATCGCAGCACACACAATGGCCTCTGACAAGTGAATAACCTTCACTTTTGTAGATTCCTCACTGGTATGTGGAATATTTAGCACAGCACATCTCTTAAGACAGGAAGACATTAGCAGAGCCAACTTATACCAGGTACACTAGGACTTCTAACTTAGTTTCAAGAACAGCCTTCCCAGACTAACATGGGGAGGGATCAGATTTGCAAGAGTAAAGGATGAGGAGATGTTTTATCAATGAGCTGTTAACTTCAGAATCCGTGGCAAGGCCTCAGTCATTGCCTCAATGACACCTCCTGCTGTGAAAGGCTCTGTGGGGTCTTTTATATGGGATAACAGCAAGTTCCCCAACTCTGCCCGTCAGCAGACGCCTGCTCTTCACTGAAGGAAAAAAAAAAGGAAAAAAGACTCTGATACCACGAACTCAGCTTTTCAGCCTAGCCAAGATGACGTTTGCTCCCAAGATAAACCCGCTGTACTGGCTCTCGCACAGGGTAAATTCGGATACTCCCCTTACACTGGAGGAGAAAACCAGGAACCACGGGAGGGGTCTGTCCTGCCGGCCCAACAGTGCCCTCTCCCGTCGCAGCGGAGCGATTTTGTTACAGCAATTTTGTACTAGCCCCCGGCGGAGCAGTCCCGAGCAGCCCGGGCTGCC
>NW_005054306.1:3429734-3450639 GCF_000277835.1 Geospiza fortis
GGTTTTTCCAGCGCGAAGGCGGCGGGGCCGTGCTGGTTTGCCGGTGTCGCATGCGGGGGTCGCGCCGGGCCCAGGGGAGAGAGATGCTCCCACCGGCCCGCACCAGCTGCCCTGGCCACGGGCCACAGCTGTTGTCCCGTCCCCACACTGCTCCCCTATTTCTACCGTGACAAAACAGCGAGTTGTACTTAAATTGTACTTAAATGGTAGTAAAAATGAATCGCACGTGAACCGTAGCAATCTGCACTTTGCAGTTGCAAAGTGTTGTCCAGCGGTGCTCCCGGCAGCACTAGTGCCATCACACGTGGAAGCTGCAAAGCGGGAGTTTGTGTAGGTCCAGGATAAAATGGTTGCAGTATTAGAAGGGAAGTGTGGCACAAATTGTAATCCATAGCTTTACGGCTGCGCTGTAGAGAGCACCTGGAGAAGGCTCCTTGGTCATCCCACCTCTTCTTTTTGTGAACTTGGCAGTGTCAGGTTTGCCGTTGAACTCGAAGGATGTATCCAACCTAAGTGACTTTAAGAATCAGTGATTCCCCCCAAAACACTGGGTAGAGTTCCTCCTATGCCTATCACATTTTCTCTGTCCTTTGTTTCTCCCTAAGGCAGCTTGAGTCAATATATATTATCATCAGTGGACCCTCTGCAAATAAAAGTTTATTTGTATAAATCTGCCTCAGCATTTTGTGTAGTGCCAACACAGGTGAATGTTGGGAAACCAAGGCAAACATTTATGTGTGCTTCTATTCAAGGAGAGCTAAGCTAGAGCTATAAAGCAAATTTTATTATGGTCTAGGTCGAAGGACAAACGGAAGAAAAGAGTTATAATCAGGACAATTCCCTCTTAGTTCTTCTAAGTGTGAGCTGGACTTTGGCAGTAAAGAGGAAACTGCCAAATAAATCCCTAGCTTAATCTTCCCGTTTTACTTTCTTGAAGGTGTTCTATTGCCATGAGACCAATACAAATGCAGAAGTTTTAAGTCAAGCTACCTGTCATGGTTACTGTGTTAGCTATGGAGGGGCCTGTAGGGCTGCTGGTAATACATAATTTCGTACAGAGCTTTCTGACAAGGTTCTGTGCTGTCATACATTGTGGTGCTTTCTGCTAGCAGGCAGGATGGCTAATGCTTTGCCTTCCTGCAAAGAAGCCTGAGGGAGAAAACTTAAAAAAGAAAAGTCTGCAAAGACACAAAAGAGAATCAATTTTGTGATACTTTAGTTATCTCTCATTCTCCATTTTCACTGGAGTGGTAGTGTAAAATAATTTAGTTATTTCTACAGTATGATGAAAGTTTCTGGCCTTTTAATAAGAAATACTTTTCACATGGATTATTAAAATATGATATTTCTGTTCTACTTTGAATAAACAGCATAAGTTGAGGAGCAGCAGAAGTAAAAATTGCGATGTAACCAAAATTGCAGGGAGCATGGAATAAGGGAGTTTTCTATGGATTCCACTCATCCCTCCCGGCCATACCTGCAGAGATTTTGATGTCCTTCTGGGACAAGGGTCTTCTGCTCAGATCAGGGCTTGATTCAGAGAGTGTATTGGGATTTCACTAGACACGTGGTATTATTTGAACTCAGGTTTTCTTTTTTGCAGGTCTTGTGGGTTATAATGTTAACTATATCTTCAGCAGTTATCAGTGTTTTATGAGGGATTGCAGTGGCAGTTCTGTTGATGTGCTGGACACATGAAGTGTACTGGTTTCTGCAATCTGCTTTCCATCAGGAGTGCATACTAAAAATCTCTTCTTTTGTGAAAGTAATAGGACAGTTAAGTTAAATAAGATAGAATACAAGACTCTAATCAGCGTTTATGTGTATGGAAAAAGTGGGAGAAAATGAAGTACATTGAAAAATAGAACTAAGACTACTAGCAGGGGCAAGAATATCTCCACAAGCGAGTGAAAACATGTTTATCATTCTGGGGGCTGGTGGGAATCCAGGGAAAAGATAAATGTGGTTTGTCTGTTTTTTCTTATAGTCAGCATCTTGGGACTTTGTTGCAGCATACAGTCAGCAGGATCATGGCAGTCTGGGTTGCTGTTGTTGGATTTAAAACACCACATTCATCACTGGATTCAGTTCTCATTGCACTGTTATATACTTAGTGGTTAGTAAGGCATTTACCTCTGTTTTGAATCTATAAGGAATTCCAAGCACTGCATTACTGGAAAATTATGTAAAATCCTTGACAAAATGGGCAAAACCTAAGAGTCTGCAGATGCCCATTTTAGGGAAGCACATTTGAAACATAGCAAATGCCCAGCATTTGGAGCAGATTGTGTTGTATCAATTGGTGCTTGGCAAGATGTGATAATGGATTGAAGAAATTCCACAGGCGTATAGAGCAGTTTGGGATGACAGCAGTAAATGAAAAACAAAATTTAGTAGATAAACTGAAGGGAATATATATTTCCTTCATTTTGTAAACATTGGTTCTCATTTCCATGCTGTCATTTCAAGTGCATGGAAAGAGAAGTGCATATGAAATGTAAATACATGGTCAGTGTTTTAGCGGGGGAAACACAGCATCTAAGGAGGTTTTGAGGTCTTTGTTCCAATTGCATAATGATGCATTACTGTATCCTGGTGCCGTTCACCAGAACGGTGAATTGTTCAGAAATAATGCATTGACTCCTGTGCCCAGAGCTTTGTAACCTCTGTTTGTCCTTGCATCCCGAGGCAGGCATGGCGGTAAATCCCTCTGTAGGGGTGTGTCCAGCCAGGGCTGGATACAGCCCCAGGCACATCCAGGGTGGAGCATGCCCTGCTGCATGGCATCAGGGGTGTATTTAAGGTGTCTGCGTGTCTGTCCCCAGCAAGAATTCTGAGTGAGGACATTGGCACCTGCACTGTACCAGCTGCTTGCCTGAGGCAGGCAAGGTGGAGCTGTGTTTGGTACACAAGAATTCTTTGTTACAGGTACTCACTCAGCCCCACCAGGTGGGGTGGAAAGGCTGTTTTTAACATAAGGAACAAATAAAATAATAGAGTGGTTAGTGATAATAAAATAATGTTAAAAATATTTTCTTAAGTCTTTTAGAGGTAGAGATACAGGCTGATGCTTTTAGCCTAAGGTAAACCAGAGACATGACATGAGAAGAAAAATAGAAGGCAACAGGTAGGGGTAAGATAGAGTGGAAAGAATAAACCTTTCACCTGTGCAGCTGCAGCCAACCAGAGAATGAAGACAGGCTGATTTAGGTGACCAAAGGAAAATAAGGCTAATGTTTAGATGGAGTTCTTGCAGCAATACATCCATTTACTGTATTTTTAATGTGCATTTTTTTAGTTGGTGATAGTGTGATACAGTGGTGGGCTTTGGCCTGTGTCAGGGCAGGAGCATATTCCCTGGGAGTTTAGCTGTGTCCTTAAGGCTGGCTGATAAAAATGCCTTGGTCAACATGGGAGGTTTTCAAGTGAAGGAACTTCAGGAGAGTCTCCACAACTTTTTCTCAGTAGTTTTTGTTCTGAGGCTCTTGTGTCTGGCCCCTGCTGAGATGTAACACCTGTGGGCTGCCTGTGCCTGGCCTTGGGTCCCACTCACCTGATGGCCTGGACCAATGCTTCTTCCCACACAGCGACTGAGATACAGGCACAATTGAGCTCTGTTGGTCTGGCCACCCATTACTGCCTCTTAACGTCCTAAATCTTATCAGAATTACAGTATCAAGATTTTTTCTATGAAGTTTGTGAAGTCATTCCACTTACGCATTTTCTTTGTGCAATAGCTGTACTATATCATTCTGATCCATTTGATGTGCTGCATAGTTTATACTATCAGTAAAATTCTTTCAAAACCAGTCCCTCTGAGTACCTTTTCTTCCTCCCTGGAACTGATGGCCAGAAAATTCCCTGGAATTTTTTGTCTGACTTATAGATGGGGGTCACTAATCCACTTCACAGTGAATTAGTGAAGGGTATCCCAAGCATTAAAGTATGTGAAGGGCAATAGCAGAGAGCTGTAGCCACGATAGTCTAAAGAGGAAGGTGAGATTGGTCTGTAGGAAGATGAAATATGTTGTCAGAGGTCTGTCTGATGCCATGAAAATGAACATATACTTCAGAGATCCCAGGGCTTCCCCAGATCCGTGTGGAGTACCCACACAGCTGAGGAGCCACACTAACAATTTCTGCTGGCTTTAGCAGCCCTCCTGGATCAGATTCAGAAACCTTCTGGCCTCAGATTAGGTAAACTACCTTGTAGATAATGACTTTGGCCTCCAACTTTTGTCTCATCAGTGCTTGAATAAGTACGGGGCATGATTGGAGCCGACTGTCTGTGCTGTATTAACACAATGTCCTTGTGCTTTTAACACATACACCTGTGTAAAGAAAACTGGTGTGTAGTCTGAGGGCTTCTTTCATCACTTTTCATTTAAAGCAGTGTCTAAGAGAGTGTTTTGCTGGAGTAAGAAGCTCATAAACTTAAAAGAAAACCCAATAAAGCACAGCTTGAAAGATCCCAGTTTTTCTTACAGTGGTGACACATTACATAAATGAAACACTGTGTAATCTGGTAAGATAATAGTTTTCTCAGAATGTGTGTTGCTGCCAGCTGTTCTTTATAGAAGGGAGTTTTTTAATATGGTTGCTGGGAAGGGAACTTCTCCAAACCCAGCAGCTGACGATGAAAGTCTTTACCTCCCCATTTGCCAACTGCCCTTGAATTTCCTGACTTTATGGCGACCCTATGGCTTGCCTCTGGACTTGCATGTCCTCTGGATGCTTGTGTGTGCTATTTCTCTGGTATGGCACTCTGAGAGGCAGTCACTATTCCTAGTGACTTGATCAGAGATGTAAGTTGTAGCAGAAAATATGTAATGAAACATCATTTTGGGTTAAGATGAATATTCCATTTCTGTTTCATTGTTCATAGCCTTGGACTCCAACTTGCAGGCACTGGGGAACCAGGCTTGAAAAACACACTTGTTTCTTTAGGTGACCTCTTAATACAGGATGAAAGATTTAACCATGCTTTTTTCTGGCAGAGTGTCCTGCCATGACCAATGCAAATACAGTAATTATGGCTTGCCTGAAGAATTGTTTTGCCTGAAATTCAAAATATTTCCTGGTTTTACCCTTCTCTTCTCGTTATAACTTTTTTCATGTGGTGTAACTTCATCCAGTTGTCCCCTGCCCAGTTCCCATGCATTGTTGTCCTAGATCCTGTCTGCATGACATCCAGCTGGACATCCAGCCATCATCCTTGTCACCAGGTCTGTGACTTTTGGCACAGCATCAGCTTTCTGGTACTTGAGGTGATGAGGCATTTGCCTGCCCTCAGAGTTACAGTGAACATTGTCCACTGCCAGAGAATGAGTTTCTGGGCTCTGACATCTGCTCAGATGAGGTCATTTGGACTCAAATCACATGCTGTGTTCTGCTTTGATCTCTTGTGGAACACTGGAGACACTGGGGTGGCAGCCACAGAGCAGACTTGCCGGAGGTGACCAAACCAACAGCAAATAAAAAAATCAATTAACTGGCCTCCTAACATTGTCCTTGATAGTCTTCAGAACTAAAATTGCTTTCCTGAACTTTAAACATCTGAATATAATTTAAAATCCTTGCAAGAAATAAGAGCCACTAACCTCTGTCTCAATACTGAGTATGCGAAACCATATCTTTTCATAGAAGTAGTCTCTGTTAGTTACAAAAAGTAATTTGTTAGGAAATGTGGGGTTTTATGAAGAAAATATCACAGTCTATTTTAATATTTAACCCAGAACTATGAAGTGAAAAAAATTACTCTCAAGGCAGATTGATTTGAAATGTTCCTACAGAAGATTTAATTCCTATATAATAGTCTGTGTATAGATTACAGAATGCTTTAGAAAATGGAAGGATGAAATGTGTTACAGGCTTCTTGGCTAACTGCAGATATACAAAAGTATTTTAGGTTAAATAATCTTCTTGTTTTGCATCATCACTAAAGAAAAACCTAAATTCCCTTGCTAAAATTAACACGATCTTCATCCTCAGAGCCTCTGGAGATCACTCTGGGTCTATGCCCTCTTCAGGCATTCAGTTAAACATTTGCTGATTTGCTAAATTTGCTCCCTTTTAGCAAGTAAACTTAAGGTCATTACTTTTCATGAAATCCGTGGACTTAAGCTCGGACAAAATCAGGTCTCTCCAAATACTTCCCTAATTCAGCCTTCCCCATCTTACCCTGGTGCTGTTCTGTGAGATTTAGCAGCTCATGCAGTGAGCCCAGGAGCAAAGGTCACTCACTCAGCACAGCACTCTTGGCAGAGCTGGGAATAGGGGTGGGAGAGCTGCACTGTGATGGTGTCCGGGTTGCCCTGGCACAGCAGGGCTGGTTTAGCCTTGTGTTTGCATCCCAGCTCTTTTCTTTGAACCTCCAGTGCACTCGGTTATGGCCTCTCCTTCCAGCCTGCATTTTGATCTTCAACACACCTTCTCCCCTGGAGCCATCCATGCACCAGCTCTGCACTGTGTGTCAGAGAGATCTTGCATGCGAACAATCACTGACACTGGCAGTCATTTAGGATTCTATATTTACATCCAAACGTAACCTTAACAGTATTGCAATAACTTTATAAAAGTATAAAAATAAAAAATATTTTCCTCTGTTTCACTGGCAGTAGTCACTTTCTTTTTAATTGAGACCATCTGCTATAAATAATTACTTAAATCTTCTGCCTGCTTTAGCATTTCCTGGTTTTAGCCTCATGCAGCCAACCTGATTTCAAGGACATTACTTTTAGTTTACATAGTCAGAGCAGGATCAAATATTTGGCCTTCACTGAGGCCGCAGTCCTACAAACATATTTTTTCTTCTTTTTTGTCTGACATGTCATTTTATCATATCAGTGCTTGTAACTATATAATCATATTAATACTATTTCCCATAAATTTTAGATGCGCTGAGATATGTTCATAGGTCTTTTTCTCTTCCCCTGCAAAAATACTTAAAACACCTTGTGAACATTTCTTTTTAAGACAAAAAAAAAAACGTTTCCAAGCCATTCACATGAGCAAGATGACATGGTTTTATTTTTGCTGTAAGTGAAAGTCATCATGGTCTGTGAAAAGCTGAGTGGGAAATAATGCTCTGCCTTACAGCAGGCAGTGTCCTTGATCACTTGCCTACAGGAAGGAGAGAGTGCCCATGGGATCCCTCTCCATCCAAAGCCAAGCTCTGCAGCCTCTGTTTTGTGTGGGGCCATTAAAACCCAGGCACCTGTTTCCTACTGACAGGCTACGCTCACTACACTCTTTAGAAAGTTCATCTTCACAATGAGTGCTGTCAGTTTTTGACTAAGTAGCCTCCAGTTGGCATTTTAGGAGAGGTGAAAATACTATGGCTTTATGCAGCTACATTTATTTAAAGAAGTAAGTGCTGTTCCATGTGCCCCAGCTAGAAATGGCCAGTACTTTTGAGATGTAGTCAGGAGACACTGTGAGAAGTGACAGAAGTGATTCCCTGTGAAATATCCTTCATTTCCTTCCTTCACAGCACTAATCTGAATCCTGAAAACAGTCCAGCATTTTGCAATCTGTGTGATTTTCAGGCTGTCCTTCTCCCACGCTGTGGGAGGACAAGCTGTGCCTCCTGCAGGCGCCGGCATGGCGATGGATGCCAGCAGAGCTCCAGAAAGCTTTGTACTGTATCCCATCCTGCCCCACCCCATCCAGAAGAGTGGTACCAAGCAAGGAGGATGCTGCAGGCATCCCTTGTCCAAGTGGGGACATCAGAAAATCTGAACAAAGCAGAGCCTGGAAAGTACCTGGCTGTCCTTGTTGTACCTTGTCTGTGTCCTTGTTGTACCTTGGCTGTCCTTGTTGTACACTGTGGGTTCTTTTTGCTTCCTCAGCTTTAGGAGGGCCTGGCTATAAGATCATGGATCCTACGCCTTTCAGATTGCACAGAGCCGGTGGCAAGGAAGCAACTTGAACTGAGTGTTGCTGGTTATGAACATATCCAGCTTTTGGTTTGTTCTCTGTAGGTTTGAAAGTTGTGCTATTTTGCTGCTGTTAAAGATGCTGTCTTTCTGTGTGGTGTGGTAACATGGAAACTACCTGTGAATTGTTCTCTCTGTGGTAATACTTAAATATTTTGTTCTCTTCCATCAAGCAAACTGCTCAAAGCAATATTCTTGTTTATTACGTTCCTGAAAATCTAAAAATTTTAACAGGCTAGTCCTTTATGTTAATCTACTGAGAACAAACCTCTAGTATGCAATTGCTAAAACAATGTTTTTCAGCTTGTGGGGGCAGAGCAGAGCCTGGAGGTTTTGTGAAACACCTCCCTGTCTGTCAGGGCCCACCTTGAGCTGACACTGAGCTCTACAGCCACAAGTTTGTAACCTTTGCTCCTGGAGATGCCCTGGCAGCTTCCTTGGTTTTGCCATAGGGTTTTCTAGCTTGAGTAACATATTTCTTGTCTAGGTAGGGCGCTGGCTGGAAGGTGATGTGAAACTGTGAGCTGTTTCTATGGTGACTCCTGTTGGCCGTCCCGAGGATTTGTTTTCCTTTGTGATGGATGGAGAACCTTTCATTCAGGAGTTGGGGGATGAACGGCTGTAGTTGTGGTGCTCCCTTGGCTGCTATTCACTGTACAAGTCCCTTTTACCAGCTCCCTCAAGCTCCCTTTCCTTTTCACTCTCACCTTTTTCCTTTCCCTTCCCCTTTTCAGAGGTTTCACTGAGTCTTATGGCAGGAAAGTCTGGTTTAAATCCATCTTTTAGCCAGTAAAGTAGATAATGAAAATGTCCCCATAAAAAAACACTCTGGATCCCTGTTGTTGGTCTGTAATGACTCTCACTAGAGTAGCTCAAGATACTGATCATGGCAATTCCCTATGGCTGCTTGTGATTATTGCCACTGTACAGATGGGAAGGTAGGAGGCAGAAAGGGTGCTCCAAACACAGGCTCAGCTCTGCCTCCCCTCATGACACTGCCAGTGGCAGAGGACAAGGCTGCTGTGAGCACAGTCAGGGCTGTGAGGGTGGGACATGGCTGGCTGGGGTGGGATACACAGCTTCTCCCATCCCTTGGCAACTTGCACAGGAGGGTGAGCAGGATACTTCTTTATCTAAATAAAATGACAGAGCTGAATAAATGGAGAGCAGATACTGAGTGAAGGATGCCAGGGTGCTCCTAGAGTAGAAGTTTTTTTCCAGGGTGAGGAGAAGCAGGCGATGGGAGTGAGAGCTGTGAGGAGGTGAAGAGGATCCTCCACTCTGGCTGGGAAAGGATTAATGAGAGAGAGAAGAAATGACTCTCAAGAGTGATGGCTGGGGAGAAGCAAGCATTAGGTGTGATTGGGCTTGGGGGATTATGGCAAGGACTTGACTTCCTTTTCTGTGGAGAGGAGCCAGCTTTGGGGTGGGGAGCAGAGGGTCCAGTGATCTTGTCATCCTCCATCACCATCTGACCTGATCACACTGAGCAGTCAAGAACCCCATCAAGCTCTCAAATAAGCTTTAAGGAAAGTGAAGAAATATTTAGATTTTATTTTTCTGTTTTTTTTTTTTTTTTAATCTGAATCCTCTGCTTGGAATCTGAATCCTTGGCCAGACTGGCCAAGCTGGAGTAACAGAAATGAAAGGCACTGGAATGAAAGTGCATTGATTTTTACACCAAGGTAACTGAGACCAAATGATGGTCTTTGTCTTCAAAGCTTAATCTCCCTTTAGGAAATAAGCAGGAGGCTCCATGACTGATGCTGATCCTGAGATTTCTTTGGTTAAGCTTCTTTCCTGAGTAGCACAGGGAAAACACAAGCTCTGCCTGGGGGATGATGATGGAGCTGGAGTCAAACCGCGCATGTGCCATGGCTCCCCTGTGTTCAGAGCTGCCTGGGTACATGCAAACTTTTTTCTACCTGATGTGTAAATCAAGTAAATCTACGGGTCATAATAAATGACAATTTCTACCCAAACAGAAGGTGCAAAAGGTGCAAGATGGGCTCTAGCACAAATACATTGGATAACATTGCTGGAAAAGAGGACTTGTAAAATTTTAAGTCCTTGGTGCCATCCACCTTGGAAACAATTCAACAGCCAGTCCTTTTTTTTCCAATACCAGCTTATGTTATGTTCTTGGAGATTTGTATGCCCTAGGAGCTGGGGCTTGCTCCTGTTCCAGGAGCCCCAGCATCAAAAAAAGTGACTTTTGCCTTTTTCTTTCCACTCCAGGAAGCTCATAGCATTTAGTGCCTCAAATCCCACACACCAGGCTTCCACCTCCAGCAGCTTTCCTGCTTGCCAGTGCTACTGCATTTTGCTCCATCCAATCTGGGACCTTGAGGTGGGAGCAGATTCTCCTCACAGGCAGACTCAGCATCTTGGGAAAGAAACTTTTCAGCTGCACTTAGCATTTCTGATCTCAGTGCTGGCTGCTGCCCAGCCTGCTCAAATGGTTTGCACCATTGCCAGTGGGAAAGCTTTTATATAAAGGAACATAAATAATTTTTAAAAGTGCTTTAACTGTCATAAAGTGTCTTAATGGGTAGCATTTAAACAGAAAATCCTAAATGCCTATGTCAATTATATGAGTTGTTTTTCTTAAATATCAGAAGTTAGAATGTTCTTTTTTATTTACATTTTATTACTCGATGCCAGTACAAGGGAACATTTTCTGTTAAATTTAGGTCATGTTTATAATTTCTCGACTTTCAGGGTTTTATATGAGATTCAGAACTCCCCTTCCACTCACAGAGTTGAGGTTGCTGGCAGCAATGCCTAATGCTTGCCCAAGCCTGAGAAGCTACCTGAGGTCCAGGAAATCTAGAGTTAAAGCTGACTTACTTCAGCTCCTTTAAAGGCATTTAAACAGGTGGAAGGTGTGCCTGGAGATCTGTAGCTAATCTTCTTCTGCATTTCTAGGTTCCTGTCCACAAAGGTATTTGAAGTTTGAAGTAGGAAGTGGGTGACCATCAGTCGTCATTTAGGCAAGGACAAGGGGCTGGTGGAGCTGAGCCTCAGGCAGGGAACATAAGAGGACTGAGACAAGGTTACAGATCAAAAAGTGTTTTCACTAAAGCAGTCTTGCTAATAGAAGCAGATTATAATTCAGACTGAAAACCAAACCTTTTTGCTTTAGGGAGATGAAAAGCAGTTCCTAGGTTGTTATGTGAATAAGATCAGATCAACAACTTGATTTTTGTGGAAATTCACCATTTGCACAGTCAGATAGCTGGGGAGACATATCTTCAAAAGTAGGACCATAAACTGACTCTCCTTCATCTCCCTTTCCAGGTATCTGCAGGGTAAATAAAAGTAATTATCAGAGACCATGGCTATCACAGGCATTTGTCACAGGCTTGTCAGTGAGCAGCTCAGCTGAGGTCAGAGACGTGGGTTGCCCATCAGCCTGGGGGAACAACTGCTTCCATCTCTGTTTCACTACTGAAATTTTGACAGACCTTTGGGCAGAGCCCTGCTTCCATTCCAGAAGACAGTCTCTCTATTAATTATTTCCTGCAGTGTGTTTAATTGCTGCTGCTCTGAGAAGGTCCAGCATCTCCTGCTGGGAGAGCTATGGCAGTGGCAGCGCTGAGCCATGGAAGCTGTGCCCCAAAGGACATCTGTCAGAGGGAGTAAGGTTAGAAGAAAGAAGGATGAAAATGCACCTGTGATTTTATGGTAAGTTAAGGCCACTAACTTGTCTAAGAAAGGAGAATTGATAAGAGTGAAATTTCTGTTCAGCTGAATGAGGCACTAAGGAAAACTGATCTTTTTTTTATTTTTTAAATAAGTCTGGTTTTACTACATTGTTTAGACATTGTCCAGTTATCATTAGTCCTCTACAGTAGCAAACTTGATATTAGATTGCTTTTATGGACTACATGGATATTATTCATTTGCTTCAAGTCCACACTACTCCCTGTGGCTTCCAAACTTGTGCTGGGGCTGAAGCCCAAGGGGTCACCTCTGCCATAAACTTGGTCACATGGAAAACCAGGTGCTGGAGCAGCCCCACCACCATCACTGCCACAGGCATCCATCATGGGCCCATCGTAGTCTGACCACCATGAGTCTGAGTCTGTCAACAGGGCCCAGTTCCACGGCAACATCAGACACCAGCCCACACCCTACCCTGCACTTCTAAGCACTTCCCAAGCCTAATGTAAGCAGATTTCAACTCTGTGGGAGGTTAGAAAATGCTCAAATTTCTGTTTTCCCCTGAAGGAAGGAAAACCAGGTTACACAGAAAGCATGTGGCAGAGTAGAGGACTGAAGCCAGCTCTTTCCAGAGCTCTTGATGGATGCTGTCAGTAATACTTAAAGGATGAAGAGAGTCTTGCTAATAGCAATTGCCCAGCAAAAAGTGGTAAGTAAAAGCAAACATGAGAGAACTGCTTCCCCCCTCCACTCCCAGCCTCCAGTGAGCCTCTGCTCAAAGATTTCCTAGTATCTCTCTCTGTTTAATTCCCCCTGGCAGCTCCTTTCCATTTGAATTTCCTTGCTTTTCAGGAAAATGTGAAAGTCTGGCATCCACAAATTTCTGTGGCAATGAGATTTACAGCTTAATTACACCCTGTGTAAAGTGTGTGCCTCCTTTTGACGCAGAAACTCCTACCCAGAGCTGCATTTGCTGGGCACTGCTGAGCCATCATTCCCGCCAGCAGCGCATGCACGGAGCCGTTCCAGAGGGGTCGCGGCTCCCGCAGCAAAGCTTTGTGCCAGCGCGGCAGCTTTGCTCTCTTCTGCCTCGTGCAGCATGTGCAAAAGCTGCTTTGTGGGACAGCTGCAGGTTCAGCTCGGGCTTCTGTCAGCACAGTGAGGTCAGGTCACTTTTCATCTCTGAGCACCGTGAACTTTCATGTGTCAGAGTCCAGTTGCAGATGAGACAGTTGTGATTTTCATGCAGAACAAACCTATGTTAAATTAAAAAAAATCCAAACCAACTCATTTCTCATTTTAATAACAATGCGCACTTTTCCCCCAACTGTATATCCCACTGGCTTTAGAAAGTGAGACATTTTTACATAACCACAGTGTGAGAACCAAAAAGCCTCTGAGCTAAATGTTGCTGAATTACAGTGTCTATAAAAAACCCAGACTGAGAAAGAAATCACAGGTTGCAGATGGGCCTCCTCCAGGTAGCCCTGAAGTCTCTCTGGTCTGGCTCATTGGTAGTTTCCTACAGTGATTCATTAGGGCAATGCTTTTTTAAGAGTTCTGTTGGGATTTGCAGCAGTGCAGAGACTGAAGAAGATCAGATTCTCAGTGTTTAGCTACCACAGCTGCTCCCTTGTCTGAAAGATCCATGCACAAGGTATTATTATTTTATGCAGAAAAAGGAGGCAGACAAAACAGTTTGGACAAGGAGACATGTTAAAATGGTAAGACAAGGCAGTTTTAGTTCACAGCCAGGTCCTGGATGGCAGCAGATGAGCTGAGGTATGACAGTAGGTAACTGCAAGCAGCACATGCAAATACAGGGATGTTTTGTGGGCTGTGACTGAGTGATGCAAAGGAAAGCCCTTTCCTTGCTCCTCTCAAAGGTCGGCAGCACAGCTGCTGGAGCCTCTGTAGGCTGTAAGCTAAGCAGAATCTAATTTTGGTAGCCAGACCATATGGCTTTTGCTACAGCCAAAAAAAGTCTATAGCAGCCTTATGTAAAGTCCAGAGCAGAAGCAGCATACGCAGAGTCAAATATAAAATCAGCTTCAGAAAATACTGTCTTGGCTATCTATTTTTCTCTACATCCATATTTTTAGATTGGGACAGATTAATACAACTGAAGTTTATTGGGCTTTTTGAAACATCTCTTTTCTCCTTTTTGCAGCACAACATTGAAGGATTAAACCCAGAGCAATCCACTACATCTAATTTTTAAAAAATCCCGAGATTGATGTCTTCATTTTGTCAACGTGCTTGAATTTACACACAAGAAATTCTGTTATTGAAATTTAATTTTGCACATACATACGACTGGCTCCCATTAATCCTTTTTCTTTGAAAAAATTACTTTTTTTTTTAACTGATAATTTCTCAACATTCTTACTGTCATTGTAGGAATAGTCACCTGACAGTCAAAGTCAAAAAAAAAAAGCAATGATTAGCCTAACAAGCGTAACAGGACTGTTTTTCTGAAAATTTATATTGGGTTTCTTTTATAAAAAGAGCATGCCAAGAACCACCAATTACTTGTTGTCTCAATCTACTCTGCTTTTTATTTCTCCACTTCTTTTCTCATCACTTGGTGATTCAGGTGCATTAAATTCTATTCAACAGGCTGCCAATTATGAAAATGACATGTATTAAAATCCTGAACAGGGTGACTAATATTAATTTTAGACTCTATTTATTACCTCTTTATGACAACATGATATTGTTCTGCAGGCCTGTTTGTAGTACTCAGATGAGGATAAATGTTCTGTGGGAGGCAATCGTTAATGTGAATTAGCTGGTGCTGTGCTGCACTCAGTTCAGAGAGGAAAAGAATTACCACAGAGGAAAACATGGAAGGCACACGATGTTGTGCAGCACCTTTAAACAATGATCCTGAAAGCCTTTCAAAGGTTGTGCAGCAATGCTCTTGGAAACTTGGAGTCCTTTGAAGAATGCACACATACCCTGACACAAGACCCAAGAGTTTTGCTTCTGTGTGATTCTTAGAGGCTTTTCTTGGTCCAAACTTCTCCACCTGGTGCAGCTGCAGCTGTTTCAGTTCCTTCCAGTCCAAAATAGCATCTGAAAAAAACCTAAGAAACAGAAGAGAAAGCAGACAAAATTAATGAAAAAAAAATTATACATATGCACACACACATGTATTTGAGAGACCCCTACATGATGGTACTAAAGCAGAGCTGCTAGGGGTCACTGAGAGACATCTTGGTGAAGGGCAAGTAAAATCACTGAATCACAGAATGGGTCAGGTTGGAAGGGGCCACAGTGGTCATCTGGTCCAACCTCCCTGCTCAAGCAGGGTCATCCCAGAGCACAGGGCACAGGATTGTGTCCAGGCAGCTCTCCCTCCAGTGAGGGAGACTCCACAACTTCACTGGGCAATGTGTTGTAGTACATTCAGTTACTCACACACAGAAATTCTTCCTCATGTCAGAAAAATTTGCAGGTCAGGGTAGAAGTTTGCTAACTAAAGCAAAAGTCTGCTTCCTGCTATTCCAAAGATACTTTCAATTAGGTAGGATTAAAATATTAGCCACAAATGACCAGTAAGCGTACTACAGTGAGATGCTGAGAATATGCCTGGATGAGTTTTTCCATTTGGAAAAATTGCTCGGGACAGATATGATCAATAGTCCCTCTGTTGTGGAAAAGCATTTATTGTTCACAGTGTTTTACAGAGGATCTGAAAAGGGATAGAACATAGAGAACTGCTTTAGCTCATGGGACTGCAACTCTACAAGAAGCAGACTAATTAGTCTCTAATGACTAAGTAAAATAGGTCCTGACATCATAGCTCTGGAGAGTAGGCATTACTTCTTCCTTCTCTGCTCTTAGGAAGAACCTGCAGCGCAGAAGGACTGGGAAAAAGGCCTGCAGGGATGGACTTCTGCCCATGTGAAGATAAGCATGGCCAGGAAGGAGCCTTGGCACGCCTGCTGTGCAAACCGGCCTCCTCCCAGGCACTCCCAGCTCAGACTCAGCTTCTCTGGGAGAACCATACTTACAGGATACTGGCAGGGACACAGTCTGCTCAGAGTTGGAAGACATGGGGAGACAGGAAACGTACCCAGCTGCTGTGCTCACACAGGCACAGGGTTGGTGATTAGGAATGAATCCCATACTAGCTTCCACAGTTAAGGTGAAGTGGGAAAAGACTGAAAAACTCCACATCCAAGCATACCAGGATAGGTATTAGCAAACACCAACCATGACCTTCACCATGATGACTAACCAGCTACAACACTGAAATGAGTCTTTCACAAACAAAGAAATGCAAGCAAAACTCTTTCCTCAACAACTAGCAAGATCAATGCCAGGCTCAATATCCTTAATTTTAACCTGTGAATAGGCATTCAGCTGGAAAGAGTTTGTGATGAGGTAGAGTCCTCTCCTTTCCTCTTAGATGCTAAGAGAAAATTACTATACAATCCCTATTAGCACTTTCTTTTCCTATTGGCAGGGTAATTTGCTTTTACAGCCCATATGAAATAAATACTCTGATATTAATTTATCAAAACCCAAGATGCTGGACTGGAAAGCCAAGCAGGGGAATTACACACATAACAGGCAAATACAGGCTCCAGAGTGTGTTTGCTTTACCTCTCGGGGATTTGTTTCAACTTGCACCTGGAGAACCAACCAAAATCTTCAGAAAAAGCCAAAATCTGATAAACTTGCATTTGGAAAAAAAAAAAAAGTGAGATCCTATTAGAGTTCAACTACACTGGGTAACTTACAAATTGAGCAGAGGTAACACACAATGGTGTTAAATGCTTACAAACCCAGATCTTTCTGTAGTCCTCTTACTGCCCTGCATTTACGTCTAAAACCTTAATCTCATTTTAACATAGAAAGCAGTGAGACGGATTTGTTAGGATTAGTCTATGTGAGAAAAAGAGAAGTTAAGGCGTTTACTGGCTAAGGAGTAAAGATATTTAGAGAGCTGTTCTGAAACATAGTTTCTAAGGGATACATTTTTTTTTCCTAAATCATTATTAGTGGCAGCTGGACTGAAAAACAAGGCTGAAGTGGTTTCCTTTCTAATTCAAAGCAATCCTAGACTTCAGCTGAAGCCTTAAAAATGCACACACAGAAAAAGGATTAATTTTCATCTTTTAACAGAAAGGCATTCACTAGAAAGAAAGCAAATGGTGTCCAAAAAGCAACATTTGTTGATATGAGAAGCCACGCCAGCTTCTTGAGTGCAAGCTACAATATGTGCTGACAGCTTAAGCAATGCAGGGTGCAAGATTAGTCATTGCCCTGCTATTCACAGCAGCTTGTTTCTTCACTGGTAATCTGCAGAAAAGCAAAATAGAATTCCAAACACCAAACTTCAAGTTCTTTAGTTACAGGGAAAGCACTGAGAAATCAGTATATGGAAGTGTCTCGTGTTTAACTGCAGCATGGAACTGAACCCTGCAAGGATAACTGCATAATGAACAAAACAAAGTTCAAAGAAGAAAAGTATTGAACAGTTCCTTGACTGGTAGCCTCAGAATTTAGCTTGTAACCTGTTTTTAAGCATTTCAGGATTTGTAAATATATGGCTGACAATGAATTCTGTGCAGGTTCCTGAAAACTTATGACCAGACAGTAGTCTGGCTGCACTGTACAATATTTTAGATAAAAGCAGAAGTTTTAGGATTAAACTGCCAGAATATTTACTGTAAGCTTATACAATTAATCAGCAACATTGTCATAAGTGTTGTAACAGGCTTTACTGTAATTATTTATCTGCTCTTACAACATCTAGACTTCAGGCTTCTCAGGCAGAACTGCAGAATATGCTGGTTCACTTTGGTGGCAGAATGGATGCCAATTTTATTTCTCCATTCTGAGAGGAAAGGTGAAAAGCCTAAATACCTTTGCATTGATTTATTCCCACTGTCTACCCTTATCATGATCCATTTATTTAAAAGTGATACAGTACTTTGACCACATGGAGATACTTAGCAAACTTCTGCAGCATGCAGTCAGGAGCAGGCCATGTAGTCTGGACTTGGAACAAAAAAATATAAAAAATGTGGGTAATTTTGCTTTTAAATTCACCATGTTTTTCAGAATTTTTTGTTTGTTGTAACATAAACATTCATGTAAATCACAATTGAGTATGTTCTTTTAAGTAACTGTGGCATTTTATCTGGATTTTAACACTCCAGTGCAAAGGTGTTACCAGTAGTCAAACCTGAAAACAGAAAGCATGTATTTTGGCAAGGCATTTTATTACCATGTTAAATCTTTTTTGTTAGCAGTCAGTCATTGAAAACAATCTGTACATATCTAATTTAGTCAACAAAAATAGCTGTACAACTTTAAGTGATGTGCCCCATTTATGTAACTTGTTAAGCTCTGAAGTGATGCTCTTCATTGTTTGAATCCTCACATAAACAATTGCCAGTCTTAACATATATTAAAGTAAGATTATGTTCTTCTCTCAAAAGTACAAAAAATAACACTTTAAATATACAGTGCCTCCTAAGCTTAGACAGAATCCTGTCAGGAAGAGGGTTTTGCACTTCAAGAGACAGTACTTTCAACATCAAGAGCTCTTCAAAGTGCTTGGCAGAGTGTGTGAACACTATCCCCACTTGCTAGATGATGAAATAAGGCACAGAGGTCAACTACCTTGCCCACAGTCACACAGAGAGTGAGTGGCAGAACTAACAGAACAGAATCTGTGGGGTTTCAGTTCTCCAGTGTAACCATCACATCTCATTGCCACTGTTCAAGTGCAATGGCTTAAATGTTTCTGAGGAGAAAGATGTGTACAGCACACAGTGAACAGGAGGGAAGATTCAGGGCTAGTTAAAGGCTGCAAACAGTTTCAACCCAAACCAAATGAATTTGGTAGTCAATAACTCATAATGCACTTCAGGGAATGATTACATAGAGAATTATATATTAACCTGCAGAGAGAAAGCTCATTAAACATAAGAAATATGGTGTTAGCTTTGCAAAAAGTACTGGTTGTCTTAAGCTTAACAGTAGCTCAGGTATAACGTTAAGTTTGTCAGAGAAGTGGTACTTTGTGATCCACAGATGTCCTAAACATTGTTCTCCTACCAGCCAGGTGATCTTCTCTGGAGAGTCACTCAGAAATGCAAATAAGGGCTAAATATCTCCTCAGAAGGCAGAGATGTGAATGAGGCACAAAACCCCACATTAATTGCTTGTGAGATACTTGTGAGGACTAAGTATGGTAAAGAAATACCAATCCAGAAAAACAAAGTAGTCTAAAATAAACATGGTTAAGGAAATTGAGTCACTCATCCAAAATCACCAAGAAATGCATCTTTGGATAGCTTATGTTGCAAAAAAACCACGTGTGACACATGTAATCCCTGCTGGGATGAGAAGCGTTCTCTGGCCTAGCCCTCTGCTGACAAACAAGCATTTCAGAAAGCCTGTTCCTGGATAGGATGCTCATGAGATGACTCATTTACTGACAGAGGCTGCTGATGGGATTCAGAAACAAGTACACTTTGATTCTGTTCTTCACTGACTTGATGGGAAGGACCTGTGTCGTGGTTAGAGTGAGACTGCTGACTTGATTCCTGAGCCAGCTGCACGTGCTGAGCTGGATGTGAAGATCCCGCCAAGTGGATTTGTTCATTTTGTCCTTGATGAGCATGGAGATGTTCTAGCGCTTCCTTGGAAAGAGTGATGACATGCATTTGTTCAGGTTGGGCAGCCTCTATTTGGTTTGCAATCACATTGATACTTTGAATTTGTTCTGCTTGCTCCTGCTGAGCTGAAAGCAACAAGTTTTGCAGCTGCTGCGGTGGCTGCGCCAGGAGTGCGAGGTTGGCAGCCTGCTCTGTGGTCATGCTGGGGGCATTTTCTGCAGTCACAATACTGATGCCTTGATTGTGGCTGGGCATGAAGTTGATGTTGTGTACTGCATCCGTAACCAGCAGCTGAATTTCCTGCCCTCCCGAGGTGGCAAGTTGGTACTGCTGCAGCTGGAGAATGTTTCTCACTTCTTCCGGATGAGCGTTTGTGCTCGGGGCGGCGCTGCCTTCCTGAAACTGCTTTTCCTTGCTGTGAATTTTCAAATGAGACTTCAGGTTGTCCAGACGAGCAAACTGCAAACTACATTCTGGGCAGGCAAAAGGCTTTTTGCCTGTGTGTAAGATACAATGTCTTCTCTTAGCACTGGAATCAGAGAAGGATTTTCCACATATATCACAAGAATATGGCTTTTCTCCCCTGCAAAAGGAAAGAACTTGATCTCATGAAAATATTCACTTTGACAATGCTGCTTTCTGAAACTTATTCTGTAATGAAACACTTAAATGATTACATTGTTTTTCTAAATTGTAAGTACTTAAAGGGTAGTGTTAAAAACATCCTCTATTTGATCTCCTGATTATCTCTGTTTGACTTCAAACTGTACAATCAGTATATACTCCAGAGCTACAGAGATAACTGCCTTCCTCTCATAAAAACCGAGGTACAAGCTCCATGCTGCTAGACCTTGACAAGAATGCAACAACTTTGCACAATTCTAAGCACTGACCATTTTAAGAACATTAATTAACAGTGTGGACTTAAAACCAAAAAGAAGTTTCCAAATCCTAACTTGCTGCCTGTGTCAAAAGGACAAGAAATTTTACTGGAAATGTTTTCTTAGACAACAGTTCTCCAGTGATGTAAAATCTAACATGTCTTTATGCAATGCACTGCACTGACAGGGGGAAAAGACACCTAATGCTGTAAAGAGACAGGATAGCTCACAGGGCAACAGGACAATGCTCCAACAACCTTGATACACCATGGCTACTTTCTGCTCTCAAACAAAACCTACAGTAAAATTTTCACAAAAATAGTATAGCAGTAAGTACACTGTCAGTGAACAGACACAAAACACCAAAGAAGACTCTAACAGTATCTTGGTGCATAAGCATTTAGGACTTCAGTACTTTCCACTACCATTTTTTTCCTTACATAGACTAAGCAAAGATGTCACGTTCTTAACAATCATTCAAAATGCAAACAAGTCCTGACCATTCTATAGTTAAACATGCACTACTTCTAGTTATAAGACTAGAAGTTACATTTTAAAAGAATGTAATGAAAATAAGACATACTTTACCTGTGAATTCTAATGTGAGTCTGAAGTGAACTTTTAGCTGTAAATGATTTGCCACAAATCTCACAAGTGAAGGGCTTCTCACCTATCAAAAAAATGTGACTTCCTTTTTGAAATAGCACTTTTCATCAATTCATTAAAGACATTCTGTATTTTACCATATACAGTATCAAGTGTGCACTGATGGCTCCTC
>NW_005054306.1:3450653-3459105 GCF_000277835.1 Geospiza fortis
AAATGAGGGTATAACATTTTAAATGTACACCTCTAGCATTTCTCTCCTTTGAAGATGAAGAATTAGGTGATCCAAGCCCCCAAAGCAACAAAAAGCTGTACCTATGGCACAGATGTGTGTGTTCCACGAGGAAGAGAAACACTCTGAAAAAGGCTGTCCCTGAACCCTGGCATTAATGCCACGTTCATGTGCAGCACCATCCACGTGAGTAAGCCCAAACTTCCAAAGCTGGAAAATTAATCCATTATCTTAACAACTTGCCTGGCTCTCTATAAGGCTCCATCACACTAGGTCTATGATAGCCTGGAAACACCAGTTAGAAAAAAATTAAATTATCGTGAGTTAAACAAAATATGAGTTTGTTTGGGGATTTTTTGTTTATTTGTTGGGGTTTGTTTTAGTGCATTTGGAATTCTGATGATAATTGAGTAGAAGCAGAGAGGCCACATTAAATTATAAGAAAGTTCATAAGAAACAGATACTACCCAACCAAAGCAAATCCTAATTCACACCATGACAAATCCTTGTAGCACTGAGGCTCTTTAAGACACCAGACACAAGAATCCAGATCACCACTGTGGTAATTCACACCATCAAAGCACACCAAACCCAGGGATTGGGCAGCAGCCAGTTTCCAAGGAAGCTTCCCATTTAGCACAGAACTGCAATGCTTACCAGCTTTCATGTGGCTTTGGAGGGCATGGATAAAGGATGAGAGAACAAGAAACATTTGTCAGAAGGGACCTCTGGTCACCCAGTCCCAGCTTGCTACTGAAAACAGGAGTAACTTCCCAAGTAGACTGTATTATTACAACACAGTGTTACCAAACTGCTGCCAAAGTAGAACAGTTGTATCTATGTGAACCCCTGTCCCCCAAATGCCTTGGAATTGTACTTGGCTTTTGGGATGGGACAGGTGAATTTTTATTTCTATATAATTAATACTGGTATCTTGCCTGTCTTTTCTAGTAGCAAAATATACTGCAAGCCATTTTATGCTAAAAATCAGCTTAGCTCATATATTTTTGCAACTTACCTTGCTAGTAAGCTTACTCTTCTCACTTCCCACCCCAAACTAATTTCCCACCACATTTAGAGAGCTGTATCAACTTCAGATACAAAACTCTTGTGTGTGTCAACACTGGGTTCTCAATACAAAATTATGTAACTATCACATGCTAGCACTATTCTGGATAACCAAAAGCTCCCAGAAGCAAAAGTTTTGACCTTAGCATATCCCAGAAAATTTAAATCTTTTTCACTTAGAAAAGAGAAGGAAATGAATGAAATAAAGTATGCTTGAGAATGAGTTATGTATTACAACTGCAAGCAACACACTTAAGAATAATTTGATTTTGTGAGGAAACAATTGCCACCGTTTCTAGTTACTTTAAAAGACAAAATTATTCACATGTCACCTTATGAACTTACGCTTCAAAGGGAAGTATTTTATGAAGTTTATGCCTTGCTATTATGAGAGGATAGATCAACATTTTTATCTCTGTTATCCACTGATTCATTACCAGCCTGCCCTCTAAATCTCTTAAAACATCCTCTGACGCACTTGCATTAAATCATCCCTCCCAGCCCATCTCCTCTCAACATCTGTTTTATTACGGCACTGTAAAAGGTAAATGGAAATAATTATTTTCCTGGTCACAGCACTTTTCATAAGCACCCATCCCTCACAGACAGAGGTGTCCAATTCATTTAGGACACACACTTTCTGTTGCTTATCAGCTCACTGCAATCCTGGTACATGCTGCATACAACTCTCCCAACAAACTGAATTCTCAGTCCAGGATTCTATCACAGGAAAGCTAACTGACATTTTCTGCAGCAGGTTTTATAAAATTGGGGAAAAAAGCTCTCTTCCTGTAATAGGCACTGCTTCTGTGCTGCTGTAACACAACTTTTTTTGTGCTCCTGCATTCTTGATGTCAAATCTCTTCATTAGCAACACAGGCATCATTATGCACAAGTAGAGCAGAAGTTCATGCCACAGAGACAAGTGTAATTTGCTTAACATCTTTTTGTCCCTGTAACTTCAAGAAAAAACAAACCACAAACCCCACAAAACCCAAGGTACAACATTACCTGTATGTGTTCTTAGATGTTTCTTTAGCTGAGCTGCATCCATGAATTTGCGACGACACTGGTTACATTCCGGCAGTGAACGGCCTTGTCGCAATAACAAAAAAAGTGTCAGTGCATAAGTGATCCCCTGTATCTCTTCAGTGATCTTTGTTAAAGCACTTTCCTGTAAAATAACCACTCTGCTATAATATAGAGATAAAACAAGAGGTGATTCACTGCCTCCTCCCTATCTCAACAGTCACACTTCTATTTCTCAATTTAGTATTACCACAGGAAAAGAGGGGACTGACACCTGCTCCTGCCCAAAACCACCTTCACTTGAAGCTTTGTAAATTCTAATTTTTTCCACCACTTCCTCTGTATGTAGCTCCATCCCATTCCAGAAGTGAGAAGAACACTTCCTAAAGCTTGTATGCCTTTACTAGTCCAAAGCAGTGGGCAACTACAATGCAATTTGCACACCAGGCAGCAGACACAATTGTTTATACAATTCGTAGCTTCTATATAGCATGGACAGCAGGGCTAAAATAATCAAGTTGTATGTCAAATACAGTGTAACTAATTTTTAATCATCACAAGAACCCTTCTCAACTAAACACTTTCCTACACATCACATTTACTATACACCATTATGTCTTTTTCACCCTATTCACTGTTACACCTGTCCAACATAGGACACATCAAGGTAGCAGAGACTAAACACATCACTGAGGAAGAACTTTCAGCCTAAGTCAATCTTAGGAGGACAAATCAGCACGGACTGTAAGCCAGGTCCTCCACTCAAACTTGTTATACCTGTGTGTAGTCGATAGTGGCTCTTGAGCTGTCTCTTTTGGCTGAAGTACTTCCCACACTGATCACAGGTAAAAGCCTTCTGCCCTGTAGAGAAAATCACCCATTAAAATGTAAGCCACGTCCGAAGCAAGTGTAAGGAAATAAACAAAATAGAAAAGTCAGCTGTGAGGAGCCAATTCAGTTTTGATTTGCCTCAACAATGCTTGTCAGAGGCACGTGGGAGAGGGGCTGCATTATGTGCCATGTCCAGGAAGCACCTAGGAAAAGATGGAGGAAAGTTTTGTCTCTGGGGAGACTTTTCCTGGCAATCAGTTCATGTGTGGCATGGGACAGGCAGTCAGCAGGGGAACACCAA
This sequence comes from Geospiza fortis, assembly GCF_000277835.1. Taxonomy (NCBI): domain Eukaryota; kingdom Metazoa; phylum Chordata; class Aves; order Passeriformes; family Thraupidae; genus Geospiza; species Geospiza fortis. The sequence goes on from NW_005054306.1 coordinate 3,453,901, forward strand.
AGACACTGTACCCCAGAGACACTCTCCAGTCAGATGGCAAAAGGTCTCTGCCAATGGACTGCACTGGGACATTGGACTGGGCCAATGCTCTCCTGTCAGCAGGTGGACTTTGGGAGGAGCCGGGGCATGAAATGTAACTGTGTCACAAGCCCCAGCGCTTTTCAAACTTGCTTTTTGGGTTGGGCTTTTGGCTTGGGACTTTTTTCAGACTGTGCTTTTGCTTTTGAGGCTTGGTGATTTGAGGGGCTTTTTGAAACTTGCTTTTGATTTGGCTTTTTAAAGACTTTTTGAGTCTTATGCTTTTTGCCCTGGCCCCAGTCTGCCTTTTGGCTCTCTTGCCCTCGCTGGCTCTTGCTCACCCTCGTGTCTGTGCTGCCTCCCTGTGTCCCTGACCAATGCCCTGCCTGCTTTGTCCCAGTGTCCCTGCATCCAACCCTGCCCACCTCCCAGCCAGCCCACTGCTGTGATCCTTGCCACAGCTGTGTCCAGGGTTCTGGTCCAGGGCTCCAGGACCTCCTGCCTGAGCACTCCTCACCTCATGTCCAGCTGCCTGTCACCAGAGAAGCTGTGCCCAGGCAGGCAGCGTGCACACCCCCCACTTCATGGACATGGATGGCACTCCCCGACCTCCAGTGGTAAAGCCCTCTTTTTCTTTCTGTCTCTCCTCTCTTTCATCCCATCCCTTTCCCATTTTTCTTCCTCTTGCTCTGTCTTTTCTAGCTTTCTTAATAGGATAACTTATTTTCATTTTGTTTTTTCATTACCAATAAAAGGTTCTCAGATACAAAGTTTGTCCCATTTGACAATATTTTGTTCCTGACTATCCATTTTTAAAAGAACTCCTTGCAGTTTCCCTCAGTGGAATGTGACACTAGCACACACAAGAGGGATCAGAGGTACCTTTTTTAAAGAAAGGCAAATTCTTGCAGCAGAGAGCTACATCTGCCTTGAAGTATTTACCTGAATGTAGGCTCATGTGCTCCAGAAGAGAATGCTTTGTTGTCAGAGCCTTACTGCAAATGGTGCACGTGTACGGCCGTTCCCCGGTGTGCATCCGCTCATGGACTTGAAGAGAATGCTTCTGGGAAAAGCCTTTGCCACACTCACTGCATTTAAAAGGGCGCTCCCCTGAAAGCAAAAGATGACATTTTTAGGCATAGGTGCATAATTTCTCACTAGATATTCTAAGCTGATAGTGAGATGCACTGCAATGGTGTAGCTACTGAAAAAATTAGTCTTGATTAGTGGTGAAGAGGCAAGCTTCACACAGGAATAAAATAATTCTTTAGCTATTGCCATATAATTCAGTGCTTAAACAATGAAATTATTAATTACACTGAAATCTAGGTGAGACATAAAGGTTCTGAGATCTGCTGACAAGAATAAAACAGCAAATACAGAGCACACCGTAATTTGGACCAGCACACTATTCTGGATATTCTTGCTGTAGTCAACAACCAACACCTCAATAGTCACTTGCATTTTGCAACATCCCTTAACCTAACCCAAAAGCAGCAGTCTGTGAAGGCCTACCTGTATGGCTTCGCTGGTGAATAGCCAAGAAGTGATTGTACTTAAATACTTTGCCACAGTCTTTACAGCGAGCCTCAGAACCCACACGCTTTCTTTTTCCATCAGTTCTCTTTGCCAGTCCTTTCTCATCCTCATCCCCAAGAAGTTTATAATCCCTTAGTTTGATTGATCTCCTTATTCTACGTTTGCTGTAACGGCTCTGAGTGCTCTGTATTCCTTCAGATTTGGGATCGTAGTTTTCATCTTTCTCAGCGGAAAGATCAACAGCAGCCTCTGAGTCACAAGCAGGTTCAGTTTCTTCTCCATCCTTCCTCACTGAAGCCTGTTCACTGGCAACTGTTTCTTCTACTTCAGTGTCTTTTTTCATATAATTTTGCTCATTTTGCATGGAGTTGTTCTCTCTCAGCTGCCCATCTTCGGTGGAATTTGCTCCTGATTCTTCCTCTTCTTCTTGGACAATCTTGATTTTCCTTGGTCGTCCCCGTTTTCGCTTTGGTGGATCATCATTCTTCCTGTCACTTGCAACAACAGAGGCTACACTTTCAGCTGGAGCTGGCAATGCACTACCTGGGCTGCGGCTTTCCAGGTAGTCTGTACAGGCCCAGACCAGGTCAGTTACTTTCAGCAGCTGTGCAGTAGCCAGGATTTGTTCTGTGCTTTTCTCACTGGCACAGAGGCAACCAGTGTAAATAAATTCTAGCAGAACTCCAAAGGTGTCTGCAACCATTCCCTCCAACATGTAAATTGACTGCCCTATTTCACCCTCATTTACAAACATCATTGAGAAGTATTCACTGCTGGCAGCCAGCAAAGCTTTATGGGCTCTAAACTGCACATTCTCCACTATCAGAGTAATGTCACAAAGAAAATCCTTTTTCCTTTGTTCCTCAAAATTAGCTAGAATGGTATCTTTGTGAGCTTTGGAGTGGATGATCAGTTTCTCAGAAGGATCAGTTGTTTTTGCCATTTTAATTATGAATATTACAGGAGATGCCTAGAAAAACAGAATAGCTTTAGTAAAAAATTATTTTAACAGTCGACATTATAAGACCCAAGTATCATTTGTTATACCAGTAACAGAGTTCAAGAGTTTCTGAAGCAATTCTGAATCCTCTGAGCTTTTGAAAAATCAACACTACTGCTGATATGGAATTTCTTCAAAAAGTATTTTAAAATCCTATGAAAAGGCTACAGATAGTTTTTTAGATCAGAATCACCGCCTATTTTTTTTTATCTCTGATGTACTGTGAACCCTGTATTATCTAAAAAAATTTGCTACCCTACCTTCTGAAACTAAAACAATCAGACAGAAACAATTCCCTGGTCACAGCTCCTTAGTACAGCACTGGCTTTGCATGGCAAGGCTTTGATAGCGGGGCAGTTACAGGGGTGGCTTCGGTGAGAAGCTGTCAGAAGCTTCCCCAATGTCTTACAGAACCAACACCAGCTGGCTCCAAGATGGACCCACTGCTGGCCAAGGCTAAGCCCATCAGGTGATGGTGGTATCACTTCTGGGATAACAGATTTAATAGGGGGGAAAGAAACGTGCACAACTGCAGCTGGAAAGAGAGCGAGAATCTATGCAAACAACAACCCTGCAGACACCAAGGTCAGTGGAGAAGGAGGAGGTGCTCCAGGTTCCAGAGCAGAGATTCCCCCACAGCCCCTGGTGCAGACCATGGGGAGGCAGCTGTGCCCCTGCAGCCCAGGGAGGTCCATGGTAGAGCACAGATCCACCTGCATTCCCTGGAGGATCCCATACTAGAGCAGGCTGATGCCTGAAAGAGGCTGGAAGCCTATGCTGGAGAAGGCTCCTGACAGGACCTATGGCCTCATGGAGAGAGGAGCCCACACTGGGTCACTGCTGGCAGAACTTGTGACCCCATGGAGAACCCAGGCAGGAGCAGACTGCTCCTGAAGAGTGCACCTGTGGAAGGGATCCAAACTGGAGCATTTTGTGAAGAACCGCAGCCCATGGGAAGGACTCAGGCTAAAAAGTAGTTCATGGAAGAAGGACTGTCTCCTGTGGGAGAGACCCCACACTGGAGCAGGTGAAGAGTGTGAGGAGTCAAAGGAGAATCAAAGACAGCATGCAATGAACTGACTGCAGCCCCCATTCTCCATCCCCCTGCACTGCTGGAGGGAGGAGGTAGAGAAAACTGGGACTAAGCTGAGCCTGGAAACATGGGAGAGGTGAGGTTTAAAGATTTGGGTTTATTTCTCATTATCCGACAGTGATCTCATTGACAATAAAGTAATTTCCTCAAGTCAAGTCTGTTTTGCCTGTGCTGAAAACTGGTGAGTGATCTCACTCTGCTCTTATCTCAACCCATGAAGTTCTATTATATCCTTTGTTCCCAGTTCCCCTGAGGAGGGGAGTGATGGAGCGGCTCTAGTGGGCACTGGTGTCCAGCCAGCACCAACCCACCACATTGGAAACAAAAAGGTCAACTGCAGTTTGATCAGTGCAGTTTACTCAGGGACAAGGTAGGAAATCCTGTAATAAATGATGCCATGGTTTATTTGAGGTATTAGGGCATGGGTTGGACTAGGTGATCTTAAAGGTCTCTTCCAACCTAGTGATTCTGTGATAAAAATTCATTGGTATCAATGTGGCAAGACTTCATGACCTCTTTTACCCCCCATCTATCCTTCTGAAAATTTTTAACACTTTCACTTTTTTAACACTTCAATACTTTTAACTTTACTAAGCCTCAGCCTAAGAAGGTAGGCAATACAAACACAGAAACAGCAGTTTTGAAGGGTTCTGTCTAATATAGGGCTCATTAAGGTATCTATTAATGATCAATTTGACTTGCTAGGCTTTTTCAACAGTAAATTTGCAAAAATTAATAGTAAACAAAAAAATCCATCCATTTCAAAAGAATCAACCAAATATTATGGAAGAGATATACCCAAAATGTCCCATTGACAAAGCTCAGCTAAAGATAATAGAAGTGTCACATTAAACACATATAAATTTACATATTTGGATTTAGTTAGTGCAACAGTTTCAATGACCTAAACATATGCTCCATGAAACAGCAGACACTACCTACAGATGATACCTAAATGCTACTGAGATGGTGAAAATGGGATTCTTTAGCCCTAATCAGCTACCGAATAGTTCACGACAGAGTCAAATTGTTTTATCCGGGAGCTTTAATTTCCGAAGCATGTGAGCCCGATGTTTGTCGCTGGAGCACCTTAAAGCAAAGCTGCAGGTGTGACCCAACCTGCCTTATCGTGCAATATAAGAATTCCTGGACGGCTGCTGCCAACTCTGCCTGCAGGCATCCCCTAACATCCACACGTGTTCCAGACAAGGTAGTGGGTGTTTTGTGAGTTCTGATCGCATGAAGGACGTCGATGTTTAACCAGGAGGGGACAGCATTAGTATTTTGACTGCAAAATCCAAACCACGCAACTTCCCTAAAACCCCCTCACCATTACAGAGTGAGGCTGTGCTCCGGCAGAAGGCCCCATGCTGCCGCCAGTGCTTTCGGATACACGCTCCGCTCCAGCCGTGGAAGGACTCAGGAGCCCCCGGGAGGTGACCCTGGGGGGCAGCGCACGGTCCGGGGCTGGGCCTCGGCACGGCCAAGGGCACCGTGCGGGTCGCCGTCCCCGCGCACCGTGTGAGCCCTTCGGGCCGCCCCTCAAGGGAAGGCC
>NW_005054306.1:3459158-3462265 GCF_000277835.1 Geospiza fortis
CTGCACTTCCGGGCCGGGGCTGGCACCGCGCCTGCGCTGCCGCAATGAGCGCAACACGGGCGGGACTTGGGCACGGAATCACAGAGCAGCCAGGGTGGGAAGCGGCCCGCATGGATCATCTGGTTCCAGCCCCCGGCCCTGCCCAGGACAGCCCCGAAAACCACACCGTGTACCAGAGAGCGTTGCTAAATGCTTTTCTCGAACTCTGTCAGGCTTGGTGCTGTGACCACTTCCATGGGGAGCTTGTTCCAGTGCCCAACCACCCTCTGGGTGAAAACCCGTTTCCTAATATTTAAACTAATCCTCCCCTGGCACAACTTCAGGCCATTCCCTCGTGTCCTGCCACTGTGCACCACAGAGAAGAGATCAGTGGCTACCCCTCCTCTTCCACACACAAGGACATTGTAGACTGCCATGAAGTGTCCCCTCAGTCTCCTCTAGGCTGAACAGACTAAGTGACCTCAGCTGCTCAACATATGGCTTCCCCTCAAGGGCGTTCACTATTGTCATAGCCTTCCTTTGGATGCTCTCTAGTAGGTTGATATCTCTCAACTTCAGACAAAAGATTTTATTTCTAAGATTTCATGGTTATAAAAACTGGCCCGAGAACGTGTGACGTTCGCAGACCATGTGGCAGCCATGCTGGTGCCTGATGGCAACATTCCATGTGTTAATCAGTGGAAATACAGGGTTCACACAAAAGTGGGGCGGGTGCCTTTCAGAGAAAAAAAAGTCTGCAGTCTGTCATCAAAGCCACGGGGTCGATCTCTTGGCTCCTTATAGGGCCCCCTCATGGCAGTCCCCAGGTAGGGGATGAGTTGGCAGTGCTCCACGAACTGCAGCAGCTTCTTCCTGTACATCTGCCGCACCGGCTCTGAGCTCCGGGGGTTGTGTGCTGCAAGAATTTAAGCAGCATGTTAGTGTCTCCTATAAACTTTGTGGAATTATATTACAGAAATTTTCAAAGGGACCAAGTCTACCTCTGTTAGCATCACCCATGTACAGATAAACGTCTTGACTGTTGGTGCCAAGCCAAAAAGATCAAGTCTGGTATTTCAGAAAGTTCCTGATTCCAAACAGCCATGACAATCAAAAGGATCAGGCTTTTCTAAAAGAAGACACAACAAACATGCCTAGCTGCTGTCAACTTCTCATTTCTCAGACTGTGAGATAGTGGTGAAACTCCAGGCAGTGACAAATTTGGGTAGTGTGGCACACAATCCAAAGTGGCACATCCTGAGGATAGCCCAGGTGAGGAATGGCTCACGCTGGGCCACTGTGTCCTTGGCACAGGTGTTCTATGACCTAAATGCTTTGCCTATAAGGTGGGCTACCTTATACATACAAGGAAGTCAGGTTTGATAAGCAGGACTGTGACCAACATGGCTTCATGAGAGAAAAGTCCTGCTTATCAAACCTGATTTCCTTGTATGACAAGGTAATAATCCACCTAGTTGACCAAGGAACACCAGTTGATGTAATCTTTTTTAATTTCAGTAAAGCTTTCAATACTTTCTTTTATCCTTCCGGACAAAATGTCAGGCACACAGCTGGATAAACACATCGTGCCATGGGTGAGCAACTGGCTCACCAGATGAAGGATTATAGGGAATGGGGTGACATCAGACTGGTGACCTGTCACTGATGGGTTTCCCACAGGCCTCTACCCTCAGCCCTGTGCTCTTCAACATCTTCATAAATGACTTGGATGCAGGACTGGAAAGGATATTAAGCAAGGTCACAGATGATAAAAAACTGGTAGGAGCTGTTGACTCCTTCCAGAGTAGGGAGCCCCAGCAGAGAGACCTCAACAAATCAGAGGATTGGGCAATCACCACCCATATGAATTTCAATGAGGGAAAGTGCTGGATTCTGCACCTGGGATGGATACATGGACAGACTGGGCAATGAGAGGCTGGAAAGCAGTGCTGTGGAAAGGGACCTGGGGGTCCTGGTCGATGGCAAGTGGAACATGAGTCAGCGGTGCCCTGGCAGCCAGGAGGGCCAGTGGTGTCCTGGGGGCATCAGGCTCAGCATGGCCAGCTGGGCAAGGGAGGGGATTGTCCCACTCTGCTCTGCACTGGGGCAGCCTCACCTCCTGTGCTGGGGCAGTTTTGGGCACCACAATATAAGAAAGGCATTAAACTATCAGAGTGTCCAAAGGATACAACAGAGACAATGAAGGGCCTTGAGGTGAAGCATATGAGGAGTGGCTGAAGTTACTTGGTCTGTTCAGCCTGGAGGAGACTGAGGGGAAACCTCATTGCAGTCTTCAACATCCTCCTGAGGGGAAGAGGAGCAGCAGGCACTGATCCCTTCTCTGTGATGCCCAGCGACAGGGCCTGAGGGAATGGCCTGAAGTTGTGCCAGGAGAGGTTTAGGTTGGATATCAGGAAAGGGTTCTTCACTGGGTTAAGTGGTTTGGTACTGGCATGGACTCCTCAGGGAAATGGTGACAGTACCAAGCCTTACAGCATTCAAGAAGCATTTGGATAATGCTCTTCAGAACATTGGATCTTGGGGATGGTCTTGGGGATGGTACAGTGCCAGGAGTTGGATTCAATGATCGCTGTGGTCTCTTCCAACTCAGCATATTCTGTGATTCTGTGAGTCTGTGAAGAGCTGACCAGTAGTTTAGAGGAGGAAGGAAGGTTTCTCTCTGCCCTCAGCCGTATTTTGGCATCCACTAGTACTGAGTGCCAGTCCTCAGAGAACAGTTTATTATTTTAATTGTTACCCCAATGCAAAGGGGAAGGAATGAGCCAAATCACAACCTTTTTTTTTCTTATGGACAGTATTTTATATCTCCTTACAAAAACTGGACAGCATGAAGAAATATGCTATAAGACAACTCAGCCCACTAGCTTTAAACTGTAGACAGCTACATTTAACAGTTTCTGAGAGATTTTTCAAGCATAGCTCTGAATACAGCCCTTACATTGAGTCTAGTCTACTCAATCTCTCTAGTGATATAGAGTTTACTACTCTCTTTCCAGGAGTAAATAAATCTCTCTGCATTTTTGGTTGATCACCTGTACCTTCTCAGATACTGACAGCAATCCAGTGTTGTGATAAAAAGCTGAAGGAGCTTTTGTTTCTCAGCAGGA
>NW_005054306.1:3462275-3509928 GCF_000277835.1 Geospiza fortis
TTGTCTCCTATTTAAATGTGAGATTAGAGAATTATGTTAATTGAAGATGAGAAGGTCTAACTTCACATAGAAATAGGATGAACTAAATTTTCAGGGGGCCACAACTTAAGGTGCTTTGATAATTTTTTTTTATCAAGAATGGCATAACTACTCTGAAGGGATGCACAATAATAAGTAATTCTGTATTTGCAACTAATCACAAAATCAAAGGATGGGTCAGGCTGGAAGGGACCACATTGGGTCATCTGGGACAACCTCCCTGCTCAGGCAGGGTCATCCCAGAGCACACGGCACAGGATTGTGTTCAGATGGCTCTTGAATATTTCCCCTGATGAAGACTGCACAACTTCTCTGGGAAAGCTGTTCCAGTGTTTGGTCACTAGCACATGAAGGAAGTTCTTCCTCACATTCAAGTGATTTGTCAGTGTACAGGAATGCTATATCTTAAAGCTGGAAGCAGTCCTACCCAGTGCTAGAAGAAGATAACTTGTTTTCCTGGATTCCTATGGTCAAACTGTTTGGCACTGCATGAGAAGAAGATATTTCTGCACTTGCATAACCCTTCTGGTTCATCATCCACTCCTAATAATGATTTAATGTTGCAATATATGAGCAAAACATTCCTAGCATGGGCATCCTTATGTTAGCAAAGCCATGCTAACAATAGAATGAAAACAGCCTTTGTGAATGAAGCAAACTACAGTATAAAAGCAGTTTGGTGGCTTAGGAATTGTACATTTATGCAGGGGCTTAACCATGTGCTGGCCCTGTTCAATGGTCTTCCTTCAAAAAGCTGTGCTAGCAAAAACAAAAATCTGTGACAGTTCAAGAAAATTCTGGAGGGCTCTGGAAACTACATGAGGAAACACATGATGTGAAAAAATAATTAAGCTCTGAAAAAATAATTGAGCTTTGAAAAAATAATTAAGATTGGTATTATCTAAAAGAATAAGTAAAAATGTAAAATACAAAAGGCCAGGTGAAGTTCACCCAGTGAACAGGTTAGCTTATAAATTACAAAAGTGGAGGGTTGAAAGAAATGTCATTCTTGCTCCAGAAATCTCCAGCAGTAGTAGAAACCAGTCCAAAGCTATAGCAGAGCTGCAAACAAGGACATTGAAATTGAGAAAGTTGGCAGTAGTTAAGCTGACTGCAAACTATTAAAGATTATTACGTGCAACTGATATCTCTGGCTGAAAAAAAACCAAACAGAAATTCTAAAAAAAAAGCAAATATGAACACAAATTGTCTATCTATATTGTATCAGAGGACTTATGTCATTTATACAATTAGTTATTTTTATAGCATGCTATTTTATACACTACCTTTCAGATGGAAGGAGACAAAAAGCAGAGCAGTTTCTTTCACACTTAGGAATGGAAACTTTGGCTTAAGGCTGCCAACTTCATGCAGAGCTTTTATTAGAGAAGTTGCAACTCCCTAAAGAAAGAAAATAGGTTTAAAAGACCATTACAGAAATCTCGAGCAATGCCTTATCCTGTTGTAACGCAGATCTAACAATACAGGATGATATCCTAAGTTGGTGAATAGTAGAAGACAACAAATCAGCATAAAATAGGGAGGGCTGTGACCATGAATCATTTTTTTATTTATTCATGTGTCCAAGTGTATCAAACTACTCTTAAATTTTTCCAAGTAAGTTTGTGTCTATGCTGGTGTTAAAAGTCAAACCAAAATGTGCTCTTACAAGATATGATAAACAACTAAGTCAGAAAATCTATCATCATATAATACTGCAGCTTATTATCCCTCTCTGACGGTCTTGTATTTTTTCCATTAAAACTCCAAACATCTGTTATTTTAAAGCTTGAAAAAAAAGATTCTCAATTGTAATTAAAACATTTTCAATAAATATAAGACTCAAATGCATTAAAAAAACAAAACAAAAACAAAACCAACTGAGTGGGATATGCTATATATCACAAAATCATGTCTTAAAATAGAAAAACAAAAACTGGCCTGTTCAAGGTATCCAGGCAAAGGAAGTGTAGTTAGTAGCATTGGATCTTTTTTTGGAGGGAGTTTATGGGGAAGCTTCAGATTCCCATACTTCTCTGGTAACCTAACCAGATATAAAGTAAGCACTTTTAAGATGTATGAACAGTGACGTGATTGAAGGTTAAAATGCAGTTAGTGTATTTACCTCATAAATTTCTGAAGCTTTTCTTCACTTTCAAAAATATATACCTTGTCTTGGTATTTTGCTGCATACTCGATGTTGCCAGGCACCAAAGCTTCATATCTGAAGAGATGGAGCAAGAATAATTCATTCATAGAAAACATAAAACATAATTTGTGTGGAGTAAATTCATGAGCTACCGCTAGCCTTCTGGTAATTTAGCAAGTGTAGCAACTACAAAAAAAATAGCAACTGGATAATCCAAGTTTCCACTATGTGATGGACAGTTACAAGGTTAAAAATCTCATAGAGTCTCTGTGGGGGAATAGAATAAGAAAATAAAGATAATGCAGAAGGTAATCTCACCCCTGAGGAGTTGCAGCTGTACTAATTACCAGAGATTAGGAACAGGCCTGCCCTTAACAGGCCACAGCTGTGTCCAATGAGAATGAGTGCTATGAAAGAGTGGGTTAGCAGGTTGAGAAGTGAGTTAGCATTTGTTGGCTTGGAGGTTGTTAGAGTTTGTGAAGAAGGAGTCAGTGCTGTGAGGAGCTGCTCATAAGAAATCACCAAGAATGTATGGAACCTTTGCAATAAGATGACAAGTCTCTGCCTCAAAATCTGCTTATTAAGGAACTTTTTATACTGCTTCTTTAGAGCTCCTCTATTTAAAACGCCAATCATATTTGTTCAGGAGATTAAAAAGGGATAACACAGAATTGGCTGTTATGGTTTTCCTCTGATCATAAATTCTTGCATACTGAGGAAATCTGTATCGCTTTATGGTAGAGCTTTATGGATCTCTACAAAAATTATAATAGGTAGTTTTGCATCTACTAGGGATTTATGAGATTTTTTTTAACCTTTGAAGGGTTATGATAGAGAGAATTCAAACTATATCTGTCTATCTTCATCATGAAAGACACCAAGACAACACAGATTCTTGTAGAATCTGTAGCTGTGTAAGTTTTAAAAGATGATTTTTATCTTGATTTCCAAAGCCACAGGTGTAATGTAGAGAATTGTAATTGCTTTTCCTGTCCAAACCCTGAACAACATTAAAAAGCACTTTGAAACTATTTCCTCATTAATGCATTAATATAGGACACACATTCTGTAATTCAGATTATGAAAACTCTAGTGACATACCTCTGTTTTCCATCTAGGTAAGTGACTGGGCAGTATCCCTGCATTTCAGGCTTTACAGGGAATAAGGCCTTCACTTCTGCTGCAGTCAATTTCTTTGGTAGCATATGTGGGGGTGGCAGAGGGTGAGATGCCAGTGATGATACATAAACCTCAGGTTTGCAGCAGAATTTCTGTAGGGAAAAAAGTTTTTATAATGAAAGAAGCACTGTAGGACTGCTACTCAAACTCCAGAGGAGTGGCTCACACAGTTTAGATACCTATTTCTTCTACAATGCAACAGTGTGTTGGCATTGCTGTTGCTCTTGGGTAATTTATTTTCCAACCTACTCTCAGCTGTAGTCACTATTCACCCACCATCCATCTCTACTGCTGTCATAAGCCACTTTCTAACCCAGTCTCTCCACAACAGATAAGGAAAGGAGGAAGTTACTGTTTTCAAATGAATGTTTGATCTGTGGCAATTTGTAAGACGAGCTTTAGTTTAATAGTGTCTGTGCTGTATTTTGTCTGCCTAGACATTTGATAGCAGAAGTAAGCAGAACAAAAGCTTGAATGCTAACAACAGTAGTCTAATTAAAGTTGCGTATTACCTATTTCTGTATGGAATCAAAGAATCTAAGCAACACTGTTCTCTCTTCCCATAATCCCCTCCTTTTGACCTGCTTTTCTGATACGCACTTCCAGTTCTTCCTGTGAAGCCATTCTGTAATAGCGCCCCTGAAATTCTGCAGCAAACTCCAGTGAGGGGCTTACAGAGCAGTCAACCAGTTCACCTTTCTCTGCAAGGCTGACAGGACAGTACTGTCCACACTCCCCCAGCTGCCCCTGAAGTTCCTGGGGAGTGATACATAAACCAGCAATGCTGGCTGCTTTTCCTGTTAATGAAAGCAATTAATGAAAATGTTTAATTTATGAGAGACATAGAAACATCAAACAATTCTACTCAGGAAGGCTACAGTCTAGAAAGTAATAATTTGAAATTTATGTGAGATAATGAGAACTAAAACAGCAATTTGATAATAAAATGAAGTTGTAACTCGTTTTACCAATTAATTTTAATAACATTTTTTAGCATGTAAGAAATACAATAATTATTAATGGTGTGGGATACTCTGCATGCTCAGCTTATTAGTCTGTTCTTCTTTTTTATGATTTGTTTCACTCCTTTGTGTCACTAAGGGACATTTCAGCTATTATCTTATGTCTTTACATTGGTGAAAATGAGTACAAGGTGTGATGAAAGCTCCCCCTTTATTCATCCATATCTTGCAAATGCTACAGTCTATCTGGAGGAAATACATTCAAAATAGTTAATAAAATGTCATCTTGAAACCAAATTACTTAAAAATCATGCTTTTTCAAGCTTGATGTGTAAAAGTTAAGTGTGTCTTAATATTTTTGATTATGACTCCAATCTTTAAGATGGGTGCAGCCACAGAGCTGTAAAAATTAAACCCAAAAGGTGGATAAAGATAAGGAAGTATATTTGCCCTTCAGAGGAATTCTAGTTAAATAGTACAGACATGTTTAAAAGGCATATTTAATCCTGACCAGTGCTGACAAACAAAAAGTCAAATGGGAACTCTGTCATTTTAGAATAAAGTGGTCTTCTTCCTAAAGCACAGAAATTAACTCAGATGGCATACTTAAGCTTATTTCTAGATTTTAAATTAACATCTTCTCTATCCCTTCCTCTTCCTTCACTAACACTAAAGTGAAGGTGCAAGTTAGAGTTCCCCTTGTAACTTTGGGGGTATTCTTTGTGATTTACCACCCAGTGATGCCAGATCTACTACAGACCAAGGGTTCTGACTTCCTTTAGCAGACTTCTGTTACCCTGTTCTTGGAAGGATGGCCTCAGACTGCCCTGTAGTTGGCTTTGCCTTCACTCTTTTCAAGAGATCTCTTCAAGATCTCTGCAGATGAGATTGAAGAATTTGAGGGTATGTGGCCAAGAATTAGCCTCATCCACAGAAAGGTGAAGTTGTCATGTACATAGTACATTGCACCTTTTTAAAGAAACAAATATTCTGGGAAACTGTTTTTCTTTTACCTTCTTTTCTTCTTTCCAGGTATATCTGGATTTGTTTAACAACCAACTGAACTTTCTGCAGAACGGTCTTCCAGACTCTCCATTTGCTATGATTGGCATCAATCACACACCAGTTCTGATGTTCCTTCATATAATAAGTTCTAATATCATCAATGTGCTGTTTATAGCAGGAATTTTTAATAGCTAGAATCTGTGGGCTGTCATGTTCAGGATAAGGAGGTCTAAAGACAATGAAAAATAACAGTGATTTAAATCTGAGGATTAAATAATTTCATTGAATTTCAGGTGTAAATTCTAGAATTCACTGTAAGTTCTTTTTACAAAATTTTGCTTGACATTGTAGAACATATTTGAGAAATACAAATTTCTTTTTAAGATTACCACCAGCTACATTGAAAAGCAGTGTGCTTATGATCAGACAGTACTGTTCAAAAAATGAAGAACAAAACTTTTTCTATTTATGTCCTGAATACAACTCAATTATTTTGCAAAGGATTTGGAAGGTATCAACACATATTACCTGACATACACTACAAATACACCATTAAATGGTACCCTGATATTGCACACTAGATTTGTACTTAAGCCTATGAAATATAATTAGTTTGGTATTTAAAATTAAGTTTAAAGTAAATACTTTCAAAAACACATCTTTGATTAAATTTTTTTGCAATGAAAATTGTCTTCAGTCTTTTAGTAAACAATTTAACATTGTGCTGATTACTTGATAAAAAGAAAGAGACAAAAAGAAAAGGACAAAATGAAAGAGTCATGCAGTAATGCTCCAAGCTATCTGGAACTTCTTAGAAACACTTCCTCTAATGAGAAACAGGTTCTCACACAATTTAATTTTAAGGTGAATGTTCTGTTCTTTTTCATTCTCTGTCTGCTTATAAACTACTTACTGTTCTTCCTCAAAAACAACCAATGGCTCTTTAAACAGAATATTTATCTTCTCAGAAGAACAAAGAAGGGAATGAACTGAATTGAAAGGCTTAGAAGTCCTGAATTCTATACTCTACTAAATATGCATTAGTTTCATATTTTTAAAAGAACTCTGATGAAGTTTTTAAAAGTGAGATTATTAGATGAAGTATCAATATATTTTATAATAATAATTTATGAAAAATAAATTTCAGCAGCAGAGACAAGTGGTAACATTTCTCATGTACAGTTGCATTAAACCACTTAAACTAAGCAGTGGGTGCACAGCATTGCACATTTGTAATCTCAGTCACGCAATTGAAGGATCCGGCCAGAGCCTTCAAACACCTTACATCCTTACTATTTCTGCTCTATGGAAATCAAAGCATTAGAAAGGAGAGGAACTGGTTCCCATGTTTTTCATATATGGAGTTCAGAGACAGCTGAGTTATGCTCCAGGTTAGACACAACCTCTGAGTATAGCACTGAGGAACATAAATAGAGATATTACAATATTGTGTAGAAAATAAAAAAAATCTATCAGGGAGTATCACTACCGGTTTGATCTTTCCTTATCCAGCAGTGCTCTTCTGAACACTTCCTTTGTATCCATATCTAGTTCAAAGATTTTCACTGGAATTATCCTAGTTGATTCCAAGAGATTTACGTGTGCTCTTGTTAGAGGATATCCATCCATTACAACTCTGCACACAAACAGAAACAGAAAAATAGTTTTGAAGAAACTCACTAAGAAGTGAGTTTCCAATCAACCAGTAAGTCTATGTATATTTCTAGTACATTTCCCATGGAGACAAAAGTCTACACCCATGCCACGAAGTTATCACTGCTCTCACTTGACAGGCACATTCCTCACTCCTAAGAATTTACAACGAAATTTTAAAAAATCAAGTAGGCAGAAGAAGAAATAGTAACGAGAAAAGGAAATGTACAAAGGGCAAAAGGTAAGTGGATGGCTGGGACTTATAAAAATGGTGTACTTTAATATTCTGACACATCAATCATTCAGAAACATCATTTTAACTATGAGAAGTCTCCATGTGGATTGGGAGTAGCCATTTTTTTAAGTGGTAAGTAAAATTATTTACTACAGTGTTTGAAGAGTTTTTATAATCATATTGAAGAAGAAATGCTTTTCACATATTAGAAAACACTGGAACAAAATATACTGAAACAATATTCCAGGATTTAATGTCAAAGAGAAGCTGAAAGAATTCTGATCTCAAGCACAAATAATTTTCAGAGATTATTGCAGAATTATCTTCCTCTGCAAGTTCTCCTTTTTGAGGAGAGAAGTTGAATTTTATGAAATACTGATGATAAAGCTTTTTAAGTCTGCCCAGTTTCAAAGGTGTTGCAGTGGGGGAGAAAGAGCCTAGGATTACATATGAATGAGGTGAAAAGACTCGCTGGTTTCAGTTCCTCCTTAATAACTTCAGTTGTTAAGAAAACAAACAAAAAAAAACCCTGAGTACTGAAACAGCCTGCACGATCAAAGAGAATCAGGTGTGTCCAAGTTGGTTCTGGGGATGGTGTAAGAGACCAAATGGTAGTTCTCAAAGGATAGTAGAAGATACTGGCTTATTGACTGAAAAAAAAAGTAACTGTCATAAAGCATATTACTTTGATGTACTGGAATATAGTTACTTGGAAATTGCAGGAAATTCTGCTTCAGTCTCATTTCCCAGAGCAATTGTAAAAAAAAAAATCTCCTTTTGTACAGATTTTTTTTTAGTGCAGAAACCACTGATGTGTTTTAGTGAAATTGTTCTGCAGCAGTAACATGGAAATCCATGCCTATGAGGAGACTGACATGTCTTGGAGAAACCCCCAAAACCCCAAGAAAACTCTTACCCAGTGGGATTATCCATGTGATTTAGCAGAGCCACATTTAGAGCCTGGATGGCCAATTCATCAGGCACGGTGAGTCCTTGGAGAAGGTGGGACTGTACCTTAAGTGCCAGCTCGCTCTCTGGCTGGCTGTTTAGCACAAAGCGAATGGCATCTCCTAGGGACAGGCGCAGGAACCCATAAGCACTTGCAAGTCTCTGGGCAACTGCAAAATATTTCCATTTCAAGTCACAACTTCGAAGGTAAGTAACACCACAATCTGGCATATGCACAGGGCATGCTAACACTATTCAATTTAGAACAAATCTCAGCAGATATAGTCAATATTATTAGAGTGTGTTAGAAAATACGCCTCCATTGCTGTTCCTCTTACAAAACAGCCCATCAGCTACCTCATTTATCCAGGAAATGGGAAATATGCTAAAATTTCATCCTAAATATGAGATCATTTGAACCTTTTTTCTTCCTAACATCCTATTCTAATCAATAACTATAGTTTAAAATTAATGTCCTCCTCCCTCCTCCAGTAAAAAGCATAAATGTGTGGATTGACAGAGTCACGGAGGAGGAAAAGGATGGAAATATTGGGCAATTTTTAATCTAGAAATTTCAAAACAGACTGAGGAGTGGGGAGTTTGGGGTCTTCATCCTTGATCCTAGGACTTTCTCCATTTTACATTAGCTTATATTGACTCAAAAAAGTAAGAAACAATTATAAAATAATAATAAATAATACAAAGGGTATAAATAGCATAAGTCCAGTTTTTCTAAATACAAATCCAGGTCGCTAACATCTTAAGGATCTGGGATAAAATTCAGATGAACAATGCATAACTATCAGACTGTCAAATGAGACACCACAGAATGTTACTAAAAGAATCTGTGCCCAGCAAGAAAAGCAGGAAGACCAACAATATTAATGATTTATGCTTTTTTAATAGCAGTAAGGACAGATACAGCTTCAGTCATTAAAAAATGAGTGTTTTAAATAGATAACTGCTCATACCTGTAGTCTTTCCAGACTTTGGAAGTCCCACAATTGCAATCTTTACTGGCACAGATTGCTTAGGTTTTGGCTGACAAATATATTTGATGGGATTTGTCATAAATGTTTCTTTATTTTCTTTACTTGAAAAGAAATAAATATATTGTCGATGGATTACTGGAAAGACTGTGCTTTCATCCCTTTGCTGTGGCTTGATCACATCTCCTTGGCTTAACTGTGTAATATATAAAATGAGAATCAGTTAATTAGGTTTGACAAAACCTTTTCTTCCTTCATCCCAGAGAAGTGGCTTTATAGGCAGATAGAGGAGTACCAACCATATGACACAAACCATCAAAGCATTCTAAAATTCACATATATGGACATAATATTTTGCTCAAATCTGAGAAACTTCTGTACCTACACTTCTTGTTCAAAAAGATGAAAGAAACATTGAAGACAGAAAAGTATACTTGCTATTTCCAGTAGGTGGTACCATAACACTTTATGTCTGTCAAGATAGTGTAGTCAAAGATTAACATAATAGTTTTTTTTTAATTTTCAAAGAACAAAGAGAATAATTTTATTCCTCAGTGAATTAAACTCACCTGCCTGCCAATAGAAAATACACTGAGAATATTGTATTCACCAGAAGTCATATACAAATAAAGAAAATGTAAAAAGATATCAATAGTTACATTATGGTCAAGTGAAAAACCACAAGATAAGTTGAAAAAGTAATTGGAAAAATACATGCACTTCTGATGAAATCTTTTCAAACACATCAGACAGTCCACTAAAAAGTCTGCAGTGTTGATGGATCATTGACATGTAAGAGATGCAACTGGCAGAAATAGTCATTGAAGTAATACCAGATTAATTCCTTGCACTACTCTTCTCTATGGAAAAACTTTCATCCCTGTGCAGCCCTTCTTAGAAGAACTGTCTTAAAGTGTCAATAAAAGATGCTTTAAAACAAAATAGAGAAAAGCAGTATGTAGAAAAATTGCCCAGACGGCATTCACCTTACTATTCTAAGGGGACTCAGGAATGTAATTCTGAATAATGTGTAACATTGACCTTTCTTCAACAAAGGAAGGAAGATGGGAAAAAATAGCATTTTAAAAAAAGTTTTCCTCCAGCATACAACCTGACAAAAATAGTCCAGTAAATCTGACTCTGTACTGAGCAAACTGAAATACACTAAGGAAAAAACCACACAAGTTACATGCATACATATCAAATAATGGAGAAGAGCCAACTCAGCTTCTTGTCGAGGAAAATCATACATCACAAATCTATTACTATTCTTTGAAGGAGTCAGTAAGGTTGGTCTGGTTATTACTGCTAGAGCTGGGGCTGTTCTACTGTGTAGCATTGTCCTGCCAGACTCTTCTCATACCCTTAGGCTCCTATTCCTGGATGAAGTCATTTCAGGGTGCTTGCTCTCAATTTATGGGATTTCATGAGTCTGTTCTACTGCATATCTGCTTCCATCCCTCACTCAGCTCATAATATTTATTCTCTGCTTATCTAATCAGTTGCATAACTACTTCCCCTCCCCCCCAAATTTAATCTCAAAGTAACTGGAATATACTCAATCTGCCTTTCTACTCCAAAACTTCCAGTCTGTAATAAATTTTAAAATTTCTATTATTATCCTAAAATGCCCTCAAAGTGATCCTATTTCCTTTTCATTTTTATCAGCTTGTACAATTTCACTGTCAGCACACCACTCTTATTTTACCCAATAACGTCCTATGACCTCTTTCTTCTAACTGAATTGTACTTTTTGGTTGGTAAAAAACACTGTATAGAACAAAGGAATGAAGTGGAGAAATGGAATACAAAAATCTGGTGAAACCTGACAGAACAAAGTGCAAGGAGTAGGGTGTAGAGATTAATTACAATTAAACACATAAACTGTGGTTCAGTAGTGGGAAATGATGTAAATGTAGACATATCTACTTCTATTAGTGTGTACCTAGATTATTAGATGCAGCCATGAAAAAGAATGAAGATTCTGATCCTAAGGTTAAAGAGAGACAAATGTGATCTGGAACAGGTGAAAACTCAACATGACACTATACAAAAGGGAATAAAATGGTTTCATTAATTGGCATAGTAAAATGAAAGCCAAAGTATGTTTCCTTCAGGGGCTTTGTGCTTTCTGTATGTTGTTCACTGGACTTTTTTTCAACTAATCTTCCTTTTAAATTTTTATTTACTCACAATCCAATCAGCTTTTATTTCTACCATTAAACCAAAAGAATTACCTGAGAACATTTCATTTCCTACCTTGGGGATAGTGATAAGTACTTTCTGACCTCAATTTTCCAGATCTCTAGTAAAATAGCATGGAAATAGATTTGTTGCTCTTCAAAAATTTTAAATTTTGACAAGAAAGAATTATTGCTAATGAATTAAGCACATCTAACATTTTTTGCCGCTACTGGGTTTGGTGGTCAGTTGTGCGTGTGGCTTCTTACAAATTCATATTCCAAATCCTTTCCATTTGTTCTCACTACTGTTGTAAAGTTTAAAGACCTTCTGTGTTGTCCTGTGTATTGTTAAGTTAGGCATTTCTTTCTGATTCAATGCCACCTTTAATCATGTCACCAATGACAGTGTAACAAATTCTACTAAATGCTTTTCAGCCTTAAATTAGCTGCAATACTGAAAAGACCAACACCTTTTATTATTACGGCTTGCTGTATTTTCTGTATATTCAGTCATGTAATTTTGATTCAGTAATGTAATTTTCATTAAATATTTCTGGTATTAGTTGCTACTGTCTGATAACATCTTGTTAATGTGAAATGTATTTTTAAAGAGTGTCAACTCTTGAAAACACTCTTCAGCCATTTAAGAACATTACCTTGACTGGATCCCACTGACCAAAAGAGCTTCGTAATTTATATGAGTAAACTAGCATCTTCTGTGCAAGTGGCAAACTTATTGGGTAACATTTCTCAAAAATGCTCCTGCGGTTTTCCACTAGGGGTTTCAGCTTTTTGTATATTTGGTAGCACACAACACGAGGCTTCCGTCCTCCATTGATCTCAACTGGCGGTATTTGTAACTTTTCAACCAGTTCTTCCTGGTTAAGAAAACAAAATGAAATATTAGAATCATAAATGCAATCAGATTTTTAATAAAGACTGATGGCAAGATTTTCTGTGAACTATCAAGGATTTCCTAAGCACGTTCTCAGTCAACATAGATCAGCAAAGTTTGGTGGGAATTGGTCTTCCTGCCCACTGAAGTTTAAACTTCTATATTAGGTGTCACACTGCTACAATATTGTATTATCTAGTTTTGAAAACCTTCTTTCTGGTCAGTGGATAGAACTTCCTTTAAATCGTGATTAGCTTCTTCCTGAAGTGAAGTACTTCGTAGATAATAAACAAATGTTACTGATCTACCTACTGCCTTAGATGTGGCATTAGCGTTGCAGATATCTGGTGTTAGATCAGGTTACCTTGCCAAAGGCAATTGCACTGATTTCAAGAAAATTATGTTACTAGGTGTGGGAATGATGCCAAACACCTGGTATCTTAACCAAGATTAGATTTGGATTTTTTCTTTACATTTGGTTTCATCACCAACAACTAGGATCTGCATTAAAAAATAGAGGTGTCTAATAAGAGTTTTGCCTCAAAACTTATTTTGAAATACTGCTCATACATTCATAACTGTTTAGGTTGGTTGCCTGTGTCAACTGACCTATCAAAAATGAAATGACACCAAGACTGAATAGGTCTACCCAAAAGCTTCCTTTTTTTTTTCCCTCTACTATATTAGTAGTATAAATTATATGCTCTTTAAAGTTTATACCTTCTCAGTACAGTCTTCATCTTGTTCACATACTTAGATAATGAGTACAGCAGCAGTTATTTAGGCACTATAATTTTTAAATGTGAAAAATAATTATGGAAATTCTTCTTCATGTGATCATATATTTTAACACAATAAGCAGTGGTATCAGTACCTGCACACTTTGTAATCCTTCTAATTCTGATTCAAACCTCTCTGAAATCTCATTTTGCATGCGCTCAACAGCTTCTTCTTCATTTTCTTCTTCTTCTGGTTCTTCCTCTTCTTCTTCTTCTAAAAACTCTTCTGCAAGTATAGCTTCAATATCTTCATCCTCCTCCTCTGCAGCAGCTTCGTCATTATCCTTATCTGCTAAAGCCTATAAAGAGAAAATATTTTGTTGTTTCATGTCTATGATACAGATATTTTGAAGGAACATATGGTATTCTTGTCCCTTTTTAAATTAAAAAAAGCCATTGATTCAACTAAACCTCATTTTGGGACATCCTTTATCATATGCAAAAAATCTAGTAAATTCTAGAATCTTATTTCAGAAGAAAATACAGCAGTATTGCATAGTGCATACAGTGATGCATCATATCAGTTCCAAGAGTACTTTAAAAACCTGAAGAGCTACACTGCAGTTTTGATGAGTGTTTTTTCATACATGGTATTGTAGTTTGACAGGACTTTGTTACAAACAAGCATGTTTGATGAACGTGTAGCTGACAGAATATCATGAGCAGTCAAGCAGTACATTAATGCGTTTATAAATATATTATGTAATTGACTTTGGGCAGAAATCCTAGTACAGTCCTATTCTGGATTAACCATACATTTGATAGTGTACTTAAAGGCACATGCCTAATTTCAATTAGTGGTGCTACTCTTATGCTTATAAATGAGATACTTTAAACACATTCATAAGTATTTTCCTGAATTGAAGCATATATGGAGAATTCTTTTAAAATAGTCTTTAGTCTTCATGAATCCATAGTTTTTAAAGCAATTTAAACATAACATAAAATTATTTTTGAAAGCTGAAGTTTCTGGCAGTCTATCATAATTTTACTTTTCTACATTGTCCTGAACTCTGTGACTAAAAGCTCTAGAAAATTCTATGGTATGAATGCAAATGCTTCTATTTAAAAACTGTCTTATTAGGTTTTCTTACCTCCTGCTTCTTTTTCTGTTGCTCTGCTAGAAGTTCTTCCCTTCTTCTGGCAATCTTCTCATTCTGTTAGTGAAAAGAAGATGTAAAAAGACTGATGATACTTCCTAATAAAAACTCCCCTCTGAAAATTGGTAATGTAATCTATAATTAACACTTTTCTTTCCACCTGAAATTTTGTTTCAGTTGGTTCTAATGTTAAAAAATACTACCTAGAGTTTGAAATGTTGCAGACCAGATATAACTCTCTACTAGGCAATCATGTAAGCATATTTTCCAAAAAATAATATGGCAACTTCTGAGATTGATATTAGAGGAATAAAAAAGACTGTGATTCTTATCACATTGAAAATATAGTAATAGGTTTATTGGTAAACTACAGAGTTTCTAAATTTATAGGTGGTTTCTATAGGTGGTTTTCACACATTTGGCAAAGGGGTGACAGTATGGTGGTAAATGTGTGGTGGTCCCCTTTGACTGTTTAGAGATATTAATGGTATTGTATAAGTCTTGTCCCAAAATCTGTTGTCCTAACTTACTGTGTGTCAGCTGCTCTGTAGTAATTATGCTCAGACCTTTTCTGATATTATATGTGAAGTATTCCTCACTTTTACACAAAATGAGGAACCTTGAAAATATTACATGTGCCGGTTGTAAATGTCTGCATAGAGGCTTCAGGTTACCTCAACCAATCTGTAACCTGTTCAACAGTAGGCACAGCTTCATTAGAATGGGACACAGAGCAGCTGCAACAGCACTGAGAATGTGACTGAGAGTTACTGCATTCCTGTGCAGAGCATCAGAGTTGGGAACACAGACACACTGCCCACACGGTAGTGAAGTCAGCCTGTGGGAGGTGCTGATAACTCAACAGCACATGCTCAGGGAATCTGGGATGCAGCAATACTACAGTGCATCAACTGTCTGATTTTTTTATTGCCATATTCACTCCCTCCATCGACTTGCCTTTTTTCCTGGACATTCCAGGACTGCCATTTATCTTGCAGCACAGCTGCTTTTTTTGGGCTTTGAGATGTCCAAACTCTGCATGCATTCATTGCACAGAAGAGGAAAGGAGCCCTAAATTATTTTTGGTTCCTACAGTAAGCCTAGGAATGCTGTGAATGTGTAGCACTTTTTCTCCTGGCTCCAATACCTGTGTGCTCTTCACAGCTTTGGGAGTTTCAGAATCTGTGTTCAGACCTCTCCTGTAGAAGCAACAACAACAACAAAATAACATAGGGCTGAAAACTTACCCTTATTTTTGCTTTTAGTTCCTTCAGCTTCTTTTTATATTCCTTTTTTTTAAGCTGTTTTTCTTTCCATTTTTTCAGACGTGGAGGAAAAAGACGGTTAAGAATGTCACCTTCTTCTACTTGAATATAAATTGCAACATCAGGACAGAGTCCTCGTTCTGACAAATAGCTGGCTTCATCTAAAGTACGAGGGAAGCCATCCAGTATAAAGCCTGTGGACCTAATTGGAAAATAAGATATTTATTATGACACACTGTAGTTCGAAGTGCAACACAAAAAACATGTAATTATTTTGGAAAAACCCACAAACCCTCCCATATTAAATGCATATATTAGGAGCAAAATTTTAAAAATACTTTTAAAACTACTTTCAGCTAGTTTCTTTTGACAATGTAAAACTGTTATTTCGTTGTGTATTTTAATTAGTGTATTTACAAATTAATTTCTTCTGAGGTTTTAATGTGCAATGCTTAAATATTTTTAAAGAACTTAAAAACCCAAAACTAATTGTGTCCTCAGACTTGCTTATGTGACTCTAAAAACAATACATCTTAGGCACTGGTCTCAAAAAAGAGAAGGTGCCCCAAACACTTTTCTGGTAACAACTCTCAAGGAAAGCTTGTACCTGAAAATTTATGTTTCTTCTGTAGTATGAGAAATTGACCACTGAGCATGATTTATATTTCTCTTCCTGCATATGTTAAAAACAAGTCAGTTATACCTGGAAAGCTCTATGGCTTACTGGAGCTCTTACAGTTTTGAATTAGACGAGTAGTTAGGTAAGGATGAGTGTTGTGTTGATAAGAAGCTAATATTCACATCTATTACTTTAGGCTTTAACAGGATACATTGTAAAATTGCAGAAAACCAAAGAAGCTAGAAGAAGTGGAAGTGGAGGAAAGAAAAGTAGCCCTGGATGCTGTGGGGAAGAAGAATACAACATAGTATAGTTTAGTGGTGTAATATATTGTGATGTGACACAATACACTGTCATTTAATACAATGTAATATTATAACTATGCATAATGCTGGGTAATTTTTTGTCTTGGTGCATTCCTTTTTTCCTAGAACTCATCTCCCTGTTTTTACAGGTTCTCTGTGTAGAGAACCATTGTCCCATATCTGTAGTCAGGACAAAAATTATATAAAAATAGAAAAGATTTGTTTTCATATCTATCCTGTAAGACCATGAAAACTATCCAGCTATTCAGGAGATTTAATCCAATTCAGGTGTGCCAAGTACTTTTGTCCAATCCTGTGTGCAGCATATGAAACATGATATTACTGTCAAAATATTAATTAAAATAGTACAACAAAACCACGACTGACGGGTAGGTCATTACTTATAAAAAGTACAAAAGAATTGAAATAATCTCTGTGATAGTTATTTACAATTGTGGACACAATGGATGATATACTTCCTAAAATTAATTAAAGAAAGAGAGAATTTAATTACAGTTACCGGAATGGCTCTTTCTTCCACCAGTCAGGAACAATCTTATCAAGGACTTCTGGAGGCAGCTCTCTATTATCCGTTAGATTTGCTTTGATTGCCCGTTCCTCATCAGTTAATTCCACTTCCTTTATGTAAAGAAAATCCACCAAAAATGGATGAAATGAAAAAAACCCCAAAAACCAAAATCAATCAACCAACCAAAACCAGAAAAAAGTATCTACTGGACATATTTATTGTTTTTTGCTAAGTAGGGTACTGTCTTCATTTGACTTAAACTAGCAGAAACAAACTCATTAAATCATACTACTTTATACATTTTAGGCAATCCCCTAAAATTAGGGCAATTGCTGCTGTATGAGTTTTAATGAAACCTAAAATCAAGCACAACTGTTAAGTATTTAATTATACACATGCTCAACTCAGAGGAATAGAAACTGAAATGAGCATAGTTTCTCCTAATTGCCTACAAGCTCTTTTCCACTTGGCTATACATGTTCCCATGCTGGAAGACTACCTGCACTACATCAGAATGTTTTTTCACTTTTTGAAAGCAACTATTATATTTGGATGGATTAAAAAAAATATGTTGAAGAAGGATATGTAAGGTTATTGAGTATAGGCAGAAGAACAGATACCAGACAGATAGCATTGTTCTATACAACAGTAATAGTATTAATGACTAGTCAAATGCAGAGTATTCAAATGCCAAATCAAACTACTCAATTATTGTGGAAAACTATTAGGGTTTTTTCCCAGAATACATAACTCTGTGAGATTGATATGGTTGAGGATGCATTTCTCATAGAATGGCTTCCTGTCACAGACTGTGGTAAAAAATATTGAAAACATGGTATAGTTAGTTTTCATAATCAGTTTACACAATTAATATATCAAGAATCAAAATGTGTCTGTTATCAAAAGGCCATAGCTGAATAAGAATTCCTATACCTGACATCTATTCTGATAATGTAGCCAAAAGAACTTGAGAATATGCTGGAAGTAACAGCTCTAATGTAGTGTGTATGAATAATAGCTTCTCTAGTGCCTGACACAGTACATATATTTAAAGATGTTTGTATGACAGAAGATGCCTAAGTAGACAAAGTGGTAGCCAGATTTGCCACACAGAGGCATCTTGAGAGAAATGTGTGAAGTGGGAGGAAACAATAAAACATATAAAAATGTATCACTGACATTACCACTGCTAAAGAGAGGTAGGAATGGTGTTTGCATGAGATAAAAGAGAAGAAGCACAAGATGTATATTCCAGGTAGAAAAAAGAGAACACCCCACAGAGCAGTGATTTGAAGGACAAGGTTTTCCCCCCAGACCTGTCAATGATGTGGCACTAAAACAACCAGGATGATATCTTCCCAGACTGCATGGTATATTTTTGTTTGCCTTTAGTGGTTTGCTTTGAACATTATAGCCGACTTTAAGCTTTGACAGATAAACTTCTACTGTCTTGTGCCAAAGTGAAAGAGAATGATACAATGAAATTTAATGAAATTTGGCAGAATTGAAGGGTCAGTGAAAAATAAGATAGTCAGACAGTCCAGTGGCATTCATATTCAGAGAAATGCCTGGGAACTCTACAACCTTGGAAATTATCCTCTAGAGTTTTGTGCAGGGACCAATGATTTCTAAACTGAACTGAAATTGTAAGAGCTGTGCTTAGGTCACAGCATCAGATTAAGCACTTTAAAAGAAATATGAGAAAAAAAGAAACTAATTTGAAGATTGTTTCCCAGCAGATATAAAGATGACAAGGAAAAAATAATAACAGAAATGCCTTGGCGTAAGACATGTATTTATGCCAAAAAAATAAAACTGAGTGAGAGCCAGCTATAACCATCAGTGCCAGGAACACTTGCCATATTTTTGGCTGTGATGATCGAGATGTAAAAGAAACTGACTTTTCAAAAGAACCCCCTCTTTGATTTTGATGAAAACCTGGATTTTTGTTCTGACATCCATGATTTTCATCTGTACTCTATCTGTGCTGAAGCATTTGCTTCCAATATTACCTGCCCTTGTATTATTTCATCAGAACACTACCTTCCACGTTATCAGGGACCTGCTCCACTTCTCAAGATAGTAGAGTGGCCTTTAATGTACCTTTGGCAGCTCTTTCAGCACCTGCAAGTGCACCCCATTGACTTGTATATGTCCAGTTTACATAAATGATCCAAAATTTGATCCTATTCTGTTTTTGAGTGGTACCATTTTTTACCCAGGCCTTCCTGTTAGACACAGAACCCTCTAGGCCACAGATTAAACTGTACTTGCAAAGACCACATTTCAGTGTCAGACTCATATTTTCTAGATCTTTTACTGCTGTAAAAGAGCACAAATAAAATTAAATTCAGAGCCCTCGTTATTTTCCACTAGCATTGGGTGCTCATCTTCCTAATACTGTGCCTGAGTGTTGTCTCTGTATGCCTCCTCCTCTGTATCCTGCTGCCTCTCCTGCCTCCATCCTTAAATCCTGTAGTAGGAAGTGTCTGAAGATCTTTGATGACCAGTAACTTGAGGGAACTTGGCAGATATCAGGAGCACACACTAAAAAAAAAGGCTCTTAAAATGTGATGTAGAAACACATTTCTTCCTGAATCTTTGAGTGTTGGATAAATCCTTATTTTTGTTGGGTGAGAGATAGATTTTCAGTTTTTTACTACACTTTTTTGAAAGATTCATGTGCTGTGTACCTGTGGTGAGACTTCTCCACATAACGAATGGCTTTTATTATATCCATTGCTATCTAAAGAATATATTTGCATTAAAACTTTGTAGATTTTTTCTCCCAACAGATTGCTGCCTAATAAAAGAAAATACTCTCCCAAATAAACAGCTTTGTTAAAATTTCTCCTTCAGGGAAATTGCATCCTATAAGAGATAGAGTTTAGAATGTGCATTGAGAAGGATTTTAAGCCAGTAGTCAATCTGATTAAGAAAAAGCACCAATTTTCTGAAAATTATAATTCATTAATTATTCTACTAGTATCATGAACATATAGCTATTTGAAACAGTTTTTCAGCTAAGCTACAAGGCATATTTTATGCTACCCAAGAGTTGCTTTATTTTTCTGGCTTGAAACTGCTGCCAATAGGCAATGAAACACTAAAATCCAAGTTAAGAAACCTATTGCATTAAAAAAATACTAGCTTACCCTGTTACTAATGATGAATATTTCTGATTTTTTTATGAGGGATGATCAGATCAAAGGGTTGGTAGAGGCATTCTATTCTTTTGCTCCAAGAGAATGCAAAGAGCACAGTTGGGGAACATTTTTTAAGTCCTGTGCAACTGGAACACATGCACTTGACTGAATCTGCATATTATAAACACTTAAAGGAAGCCATGCCTTCCCATTATTATTCTGACCTTGACCTTTTTATTCCCCTCAGTTGATCTTCCATTAGACATTTAGCATCTATCTCTAATATTTAGAAAAAACCTGTATATAACTCTTGAAAATGTTTTGAGGAGTGCTTGTGATATTTATAAAATGTTGTCATGAAATATTTTTTCAAAATTTCATCGAGTATTTAATTTAACATAATGTTACAATTTTATAGGAAATGCCTATTTTGGCCAGAAAATGGTTATTTTGCGTATGAATGTATAAAATATTATTAATACCTGTTTGGTTATTTCTGTTTCATTTATAGTTATGGTCTGAGAGAAGTCTTCCAGTTCCTCTACTATTTTATTGTCATCTTCATGATCTTCATCAAAAAAGGGCCCAACTTTCCTTTTAGTTTTGGGTAAAATCAATTCCTGTAGATATTCTTCAAATTGAATATGGAAAATGCCTAATTTATCTGTTAGCTCTCGTGCACAAGTAGTTTTACCAGCTCCATGAACCCCAAGTAACCACACCCGTAATGGAGGAGCCTATAGGAAAAAAACAGAATATTCAGTAACATTTTGGAGCGTACACTGCACCCACTCCCTACTGTTTTTCACTTCAAAAATATCATAATTAAAGAATCCATCAAAAACAGTTACATAATTTCGTATTTTAATGTTCCCAGATTTTCTGTTGCTGTTCTAACTAAACTACCTGCTCTCTGGAAACACCAAACAAATCTACTACCCTACTATCAGCAGGTAGAAATGAAACTTCATTAGACAAGTCTGGTAAATCTGCTGTTCTTTTACCCTTTTTCAAGTTACAAAAAACCCACAAAGCTGCCAATATGTGTCATTTTTTAAACCCATTTTAAGATTATTGCAAGCCTTTTTAATCTTCCTCTCTTTTCTGCTGTATTTGCATCATTAATTCAAATTTACAATAAAATCACTAGGGAAGTCATGGGTTTTATTTGCTTCAAGGACTTGACTAATATATTGTTACTTAGAAAAAAATCAGCCATAATAAACAAATCTAAATGGGAATGTAAAGTAGTTATTTTAATCTGCTATTATGTGCTTTAAATAATTTTTAAGACTCTCACTTGTAGTGGTTCATTGTGAGCCACATACTCCTCAGGGTTCTTCAAAAATTCATCTCTGTACTCAGAAGTTGAAAAGTAATAAATCTTTTCTTTATATTTAGCTGCATGTTCCTGGAGTCCAGGGTAGAGGACAAAGTTCTCTTTCAGACTGACCGGACAAAAGTGTTTTGTGTCTCCCATATGCCTTTTCTTTTGCTTAATTTTTTCTTCATCCTGAAAAG
Source organism: Geospiza fortis (assembly GCF_000277835.1). NCBI lineage: Eukaryota > Metazoa > Chordata > Aves > Passeriformes > Thraupidae > Geospiza > Geospiza fortis. Next base: position 3,483,777 of record NW_005054306.1, read on the forward strand.
ATGAAAATTTTAAAGAACTCTTAGAAATCAGGAGTTTACTTAGATTAAATAGATCAGATTAAATAATGCCAAATATATTAAGTGACGATTGAATTAGGATGGTATTCTCAAAACAGTTTGCATGCTGAAAATAAGTCTATGAAAATACAAACTTTTTTGACTCTGAGTCAGAAAACAAATTGTCTAAGAGAATTATTGAGAAAATAATTAAATTTAAAATATCATGAATATCATAGCCATTGAGGACCAGAATTAGGGTAGAAGTATCTATGATAAAATCTTTTCCTACTGTGTTCTTGAAACCGATCTGTTTAAATGTAGACCTCTTCAGAAAATACAGTGAGAGCTGGTGTAATGAAGTCAGATTATTTATCCAGTAAAGTTAATTTCTAAAAAATATATCAATACTGCTCTCAGTCTGTGGATATCCTGTACTGTTAAATTTGGGGATGGGAATCTTCCAATATAGGATGAAAATAGAAAGGCAAAGCTAGACCTCTAATTTCATTGAAGTGGGTGTGTGAAAATTATCAATAGCTGAAATGGAATGGGACTGTGCATCTTCAAATGGAACGGGACTCTGCATCTTCTGATGTTTACATGATGGCTCATGGAATCATTGTTAGCTGACAGAAATTACAGTTCAATTTGTTTCTTTAATAAAAACCCCTCCTTCCCATCTGGCAAAAGTAGGTACAGTCATTCTCTCTATTAGCATGGGGGTATTTGAGCTTCTTGCTGTAATAAAACTACTATTGGCCTCAGCTTACTTCTTCCTCTTCTTCCCCTTCTTCCTCTTCTTCCTCTTCTTCACCTTCCTCTTCCACTTCCTCATTTTCCGCTTCAGCAGCCAGATCTTGTTCTTCCTCCCCTAAGTCTTCATCAGATAATTCCCAGCCATAATATTTAAAAGGTTCTGAAAAGGTTAGAGGTTTTTTTCTGTTTCAATACTTATCCTTTGGCCATACCAGAATATATTCTCTTTGTCCTTGAAAGAAAGTGCATACATGGAAGAAAATATTGCCAACTGTATCTTGCATTTCTTCTACTCACAGAACAAAATGTTCTCCCCAGATGTGGAAATTAGTATATTGCCTCCTCCAAAAATGGAAATTCTACAGGTTGTTTTTGGTTGAAGTAAATGGTATTTTCAACGGGAACTTGTATTGCAAAAGTATTATACAAACACATGCAGATAGTACCATTACTGTTTACAACATTTTTTTTTCCCTGTTACTTGTTGGGAAGAATCATCGCTCAAACTTCAGTTTATTATAGAGCCAGAACAATAGATGTTTTGGTTAATAAAACACTTGATTTGTAGTGATAGTAGGAAAAATGTAGTATTATTTATCCAGTGCTCAAAATCCTGCAAGACCACACAAATGAAGAAATGTCATTTGCCAAAGAAATATTAATTTTAAAATAATTAATGTAAAACTCAGTTTTGAAATACAGTCTATGCAGGTGGTTAGATTAGATTATTACACACCCCGAAAAGTCTCACTAACCCAATGAATATTACGCATTAGTGAACCTTCACTATCTGTCCATTTCTCAAACCAGTATCCTGGCATACATAGACAGAACAAGTAACTGTGGAAATGCACTTTCAGAATGTTTAGCAAGCTATTATGCACCTATTTGCATAGCCATATTATATATATATTTCAAATATATATATTTTCCCCACTCTTAGATGTCTGAAAGGCTGCTATTATGCTTTTCAGCTGACTCAGGGAACACAGTATGACCCTTTTCATATTAGCAATATCAAACTGAGTACAACCTACTCCCTAATTTGCTTGAGCTATCCAAAATCCCTCTTGATAGTTGAAGTGATAATAATAACATAAACAGTATTACTTACTTTCCATAACCTGCACGGTTTGATTAAGCAGACTTTCTGGTGTTTGCTCAGCAATCTCTAAAATAACCACCTGAACTTGAGATGATGTCTTGATTTCTGATTCCAGTTTTTCCCAATCATTCATGAAAAGGTCAATCTTCATTTTAATTGTTTTCATTTCTTCTGTATCTGGAAAACCATCCTCTGCAAACTCAGGTTGCATGATTTCTGAAAATCAAATAATGTAAAATAGGCAATCCTCCTCTAAAATTTTTTACATTTAAAAACTATCATTCTTCTTTAGGACTATTTTTATATTGCTCAAATATGGTGATATACTTTTAAATGCTTCTTCCTCCCCATAATTATGAATTATTATATTAGTAGTTTACAAAGACACTTTGTAAACTCATAGTTTAATTATGTTGATACTCTATACACTTAGGCTTCTCTGGGAAAATAAATGAGGTCAAATTGCTGAACTATATTTGCATATGGTTATTTAAATCAGCACTCAAAATAAATATGACTCTTTCTGCAAAGAAATACAATACAGAATATATTAATCTAAAATTATGATTCAATGATGAACAGCTTTTGACAGACTCTCCATATAGTCATGGCTCATGCCAGTATGGGAAAAATTTGAATGAACTAATAAATGAAAATAAAGGAAAAAATATTATCATTACTTCCCTCTGTAAATACTGGAACTGGGAAACTCTCACAGGAAATTCTGTCTTTAAGGGAGCCATGTCTGCATATAGTCACTTGTTTAGTAATTAAGAGAGAGAGAGAGAATACTTTAATCTCTTAAGGAACATGCAGAAATTTGTAGTGTCTGTTTAAGATCAGTCCAAGCACGTTTCCTAACACTGTCTCACAGAAAGCCGAAAGAAGTTAAAGACTGAAAGGATGCATTATTATAAATAGGAAAATCACAGGTACTACACAATGTAAACATGACAAAACCACGCCAAATGTGTTGCCATACTCTGTGAGCAAATAAATAAGGGGTTAGTTCCTTCCACCACAATTTCTTGCTGAAGAAGACAGATGGAATTAAGAACTTGATATTGACAGCTGATGTTGAATTTAAAACTTGATACTGACAACAGATATGGAATTAAAAACTTGATATTGACACATTAAAAAAGGTTCCAATTAGGAGCTAGATAGGGCTGCAATTACTATCCATTCATACATTGTTAGACCCTGAAAGTCCTGAGATGAAGTCCTATCTCAGCTAAAAGATGATACCCAAGTGCCTATATGACACCATAAAGACCTCGTCACTGGCAGCAGCCATGTGGTGGTGTTGCTGCTGTTCCCATTCTCTGCACTCATATAATTTTCAACTCTGATTGTCTTTTTTTCTTGTAATTTTTGTTTTGTGTTCTGTTAATAAGTGATGTCAGTTAACAGACAGAAAAGCAGTTGAGAGCAGTGAGTTAAATGATCTGATATTACTCTAAGTTTGCTGGGACTTAGGGCATATGCTGTGTTTTTTTCTTGCCAGAAATGAAGATGCAAGAAAAAATTTTATCAGTGAATGGAATGATTTTCTATTTCACCAAAATTTTCCCCTTCTCTTGTTGTTCCTGTCTTGTTTTTAGTTTGAAAGAGCATGAACAGATTTTGACACAAGTAACAACATTATCAGCCTATTCCAATGAAATTCAACAGATTTTTTACATAAAAAGGACCGTTGCTACTGTTCTTCCTTATGTAACTTCCTACATGAACAAAGCAGAAGTATTACTAAAATGAAAGTCTTTTGTAATGCCTTGTATGTAAAAAGCTTTGACTACTTTCTCAAAAATACAAAACCTCAAAACATTAAAACCCCAGTGCTTTATGGTCACCCTCAGGAATCAAGCAGGCCAATGCTCACTCTGTCAAATTACAGCCCTGTAACATTCATTTGGAGTTTGTCCCAATCTGAAAAATCCAAACAATTTTTCTAGTTTATGAAGGGTTACATTGCCCTGTTACAATTTTCTTCATTAAGAAAACATATTTCCTCAGAGAACCAAGTATCTCTGAATTTCCTCTTGTGGACTGTTGAAGAAATTTGCAAGTGACAGATTTATTTTCAAAATTAGAGCCAAAAGGCAAAAAGTGTATAATGTAGCTGGGCTTCAGTGATTAGGCAGATTAGGTACCAGTAAGATTTGGCAGGAAACAGATTGAAACGTAATGGTCAGAGTAAAGATGCTGCCTAATTTTTGTGTAATATTCTACTAACTAAAGCATCACCTCAAAGTGCCAATATCAGCTGGGATGTGTAAGTGCCTTCAGAACAAGGACCATATCTCAAACCCCCTATTTTGAAATTCCTTCATGGCCCACTAAGGTTGGTCCCTTGCAAGTTTGCTACTTGTGCCTATTTCTACAATCCTTTTGTCCCTACATGAAATCAGGCACTTTAGAGGTAGTGTGGGAGTGTTGGGCACTGGAATGTCTACATCTTATTAAGGATATGTATCACAATGTGTGGCTCTCTAGAAATACGTTAAATTTCTACATACTTATATGCTTTTAATAATTATATTCTTCTACTTTTACATTGAAACTTTTATTCTCTCAATAGCACCATTTACCTCAACTATATCCCTGATTAACTGAGGTTTGAAGCAAGTTGGGCTCTCCATAGCAATTCATGCGCTGGCTCAGGGACCTGAGGACATCCCTAGGCCTGGCTGTCCCTGCCCAGCCCCTGGGGCTCCCCCCACCTGCCCAGAGCCAGGCACCCCTTGTAAGCCCTCAGGGCTGTCATCCCCTACTCCAGCAATACCGTTGCACAGCCAAGGTAAACTGCAAAACTATTAGCAAAGAAGCATTTTGACAAGTATTTTTGTGATCTTTTATAACAACCATTATTTAATACATCTCCCCCCCCATTATTTTAGTTTTGAACAACACAACTATTAGACTGATACCTTAGTGGCTAACCTCTCTCTTATTTGATTATTAGTCTAAACATAAACCAAAGTGCAAAATGGCATATCAGCAAACAGAAACACCTGGCAGATTTCAAATAGTTTGATCTTGAATTAGAAATAATTTTTTCCCTTGAAAAGGCTTACAAACATTTGCATTTTACTAAACTAGACATTCATTCTATATATGCCATTATATATACCCTGCAATGACATTTTTGCCTCTTACCATGATTCTAAATAGTAACATAAATATACCTTTTTATGTACATTAAAAGATGTTGTGCAAATGGTCCTATGAATTATATTGCATTCTGCAGTGATATATTCCAAAAGAGACAGATTTAGCCAGATAAAACCTGCTTACATTTGGGCAACTCTAATGCAGTATGTAATGATGAGTCCCTTAGGAACACATATTTTAAAAAAAGAAGGAAAGGATACATTAATAAGTGGGTTACACTAACTGCTGCTTGCACATATTATCCCTGGCACTGTCACCTTGCAGAAATCACATGCGCTGCCCTGTGAACCACAGCCCTATCCACAGCAGTAACACATGGAAGATGGGATGAGGGCTGCCTGGATCTGGCTTTCAAAAGATCATCTTATGGTCCAGCCATTTAAAAACCTCTCAGTTTTCAGCAGGTCATGACACTTTGGAAGTATACAAGCAGAACAAGAGATTGAAATGAACATTTGGCATCATCTGAGACAGAATATTGAACATGGCAATGAATCCACTTAATAGAGTAGTTCCCATGACCTTTATCTCAGATGCATTTACAATTCATGTTACCTCTCCTAACAGGCCATATATTAGCAAAGGATGGGTCAGCATGTGTTCCAGCTTTGTTTTGCTACTTTAGACACATAATTCCAACAGAATACCAGTATCCAGAAGGTTTTGGTGCTTAAGAAAACATATCCAGCAGCTATTATTGCATACTTTCAGAACTCTTAAATAGATAACCCAGGTCTAAGTGAACTGGAGAAACTTTCCCCTGGAAAGAGGGGAGAAGTAACAAAAGATAAAAAGTTTACCTTCCCAGTGAAAACAGACAGACCAAAAATCAGACAACCCTCATTTGGTTTTGGTTCAGGTATTTGAACCTTATTATGACAAAAATGTTGTCTCCCTGACATTTAGTTTGTCTCACCAGGGACCAAGTAAGGCAGCTGTACCTTTGCCATTAGATATAAATACAATAACTCTGCTTGGCGAGGTTATTTACGGTGAGAAGATATTTTTTGAAATATTAAAAACATAGTCAAGAAAAATATCTGAAAAAACAGCAGTGGTTTGAAAATAAATTATATAAAAATGCAAACAACTTTCTCTCTAAGGAGGTGGCCTTCTACCTAACAGTACTGTTCTTAATTTTCTTATCACAATGGCGATAGGAAACAATCTTCCCCAGCCTTAAATCTTGGGCTTTTGTAGGGAATGCCTATACGCCAATTTCTCATATTCTTTTGCTCTGCATGTTCTGTGCTTTTACTGAGCATCGTTACCATAGAGACAAACAATCCTTGAAGGCTTTCTGCCCCCACATTCTCTAAGTGAATTGCTGGGGAAAGAGAGCCTTTAATATCTTAGTATCTATGACTTTTTCTTTCCTTGGTTCATATGCAACATCAAAAAATATTAAAAAGTTCTTCTTTTCTCCTCATTGAAACACTGCCAAAGCTGACACAGACACACCAGAAGCCAGCATGTCTTCTTCATTAGAGCTTAACTAGCAAAATAAACAGAAAGGCAAAATATACCATAACAGTGACACTTTTCATTTCTTGGAACTGATCTGTATATCATTATGAATGTATTTTCTGTTGTCTTTTTGAAACCGACTGTAGTTTGTTTATACAGACTTTTCATTTCTTAATTATAAATATACACTACCAAATAATCTTCAGCATGTTACAGTGAAATGCGCTCAACAGACAAACTTATATTGTATGTACTGATTTTTTAATTGGAAAGACAATTTTGGTTTACAGATAAAGTTGATTCTTTTTAATGCATAAAAATATGTATATTTAACAACTTTCTATTAAAATAAAATGGTTTCTATTTGATTTATTTCTGGTTTGTTCTTTAAAATATTCTAAAAATTCTAGCAGATAAAAGCTAAAATGAATATTTTAAAAACTAAAGCTGACCATCTCCACTAAAGATGAGTTGCCTTCAAAGTGTGGAGAGAAAGCTGTTACAAGATTTCATATATCTTTTCATTAGCTTATGGTTCTATTTCATTTACAAGACTGGTACTGGATAGGGTCAAGGAGGACAGATGGACAGACATTAAGTGAAGTAAATTAAGAAGATGTCCTTTCTCTTTTCATGTTCAGAAATTGACAAGAGCTTCCAGAAAGACTGATAGCTCTAATAATAGGCTTTTGTTCTTTTTTCTTCTGCAAAACATTGTTGTTCTCCACCAATATTCCTTAGTCTTTATTTATCTGAATGAGAGACTAAAAAAATTTAAGAACTGAAGATATTTGGGATTTAATTGAGGAAGCTCTTCTTAACCTTTCTGGTTTTCAAATTTTGAAATTTCTCTGCCTAAAATGCTGGGATTACAGGTATTAAAATGCAATTATCACATCTGATTTATAAATGACAGCAGAAGGTGGCTTTGAAGATCATGCAGCTTTGCTCAAACACTGAACAAACTGTGAAGGTGATACCACTAGAGCTTGCTTTGAAGTTTGCAGCACAAGTAATTTGCAATCTCTCATCTCCAGTTTAATAAACTGTCCTTGTCCAAACTCTCTCTGAAAAGCCTCCAGTTAAAGGCAGGGGAAGGCACAAATCAGGATGCAAGTCAGTCAAGAAAAACAAAAGAAATATCTTTAGACGCTGTAGGACTGAGCACACATTGTCTGCCTGGTAAATGTTATAATTATAATTGATTCCAAAAAGTATTTCTCTTCAAAGACTAAATAGGAAATGCACTAACATGAACAGGTTTAATTATTTTTTGCTGTTGTTGTTTCAAATATCTTACTGAATTTAACATGATGATAAAAATAAAAAAAGCAAGAAAATAGAATAAAAGCCCAAGAGAAGGGTATTGATTCAACCCTTCGCCATCTGTAATGAGAAAGGTGATCAATATTAAAGAGCTGGGATTCAATATTAAAGAGTATATAACTAATAATGATCTTAAAGGCTGTGAAAGCACAAGCATGAGAGGTGACATCTGGAATTATGAGCCCAGCTGCCAATTTATTTTTGCCAAGAACTTCTGCCCAAATAGCAAGAGCAACAGAAGAGACATCAGTGAAAATGGAGTTGTACAAACACACCAGCCTGAGCTACTGAGGCATAAGCATGTGTGCTCCAGTTGAGTTTGCTATAGAAAGGAAGTAATCTCTGGCAGAAATGTGGCAGGAAAAGAATATGCCAAGTATTACTTTAGGAAGATTGGAGTGAACCCACAGATCTGCCTGAAGTTGAGAACTCCTCTACAACAGCTGAAATATAGTCTCATGAATTGATATAGCTGTCTCCTAGTATAAATACAGTCATACTCATGCAAAGCTTCTGCAAAAATGCTTAAATAAAGAAATTCCTGAAAAAAACCCCTCAGAATAATTGTGTCAAAGGACATGAAAAAAATATATGAGGCTATAATTTTCAGTGAGACATTACAAGTGTTACCACATAAATTGATTTCTATATCTTTAGCAGACATTTCAGCATTGAACTTAGATTCTTAACTCACTTAAATACATTTGTAAGATTTACATGAAGTCTCCTTCTCCAGTTACTTTTGCTCTCATTAAGACATGTAAGTAGCTTGTTCATCACTAGAACCATTTTTTCCTTTTAAACACAGAAAATATTGTAAACTTGAATATGTTCAGTGCTGAAGCAATCCCAGATTCCACTGACATTATAAAAATTGTGATTATTAAAACGTGCATCTATTTATATAGAACAGAATTGAACTGTTTCAGTTGGAAGGAATCTACAATCATCTAGTGCTCATCAACTGAGCAATTCAGGGCTGACCTAAAGTTAAAGCATGTTATTAGTGGCATTTCCTAAATGTTTCTTAAATGGTTTGGGGCACCAGTCACATCTCTAGAAATCCTGTTCTGGTGTTTTACCACCTTCTCAGTGAAGAAACACTTCCTGATGCCCAATCTAAGCCTCTCCTGATGCAGCTTTGAGCCATTCCCATAGGATGCCATATATGAGAGACTGAAAGAGTATGATTTGGGCTCTGGAGTATTTTTCTTAGCTATCTTTTTTATATTCTAACTGCTATGTACTATAAAAACCCAACAAACTGGGAACATGTGAACATTTATCTATATTGCTGTAAAGACGTCACATGGGACAAAAGTTGCAGTCAATGTGCTGATGGCACTACATGTGAAATAAAACTATGTCAGGCTAAGAGCAGCATGACTGAAGTGTTTTGGTCAGTGTTTGATTACTGAAATAAAATGTAGGTGTAGGAAAACATGATTTTCTCTGAACAAGGAGTTAACATGTCTTAAGACCACATGACATTATTACTTCTATAATCATTAAATGTTGTTTTGATGTACTCAGATCAACGTTAACTAGATATTCCAAACTACTATGAAATAACTTTGTTATTTGAGATGAGGATGACATAGTATCTTTGTAGAAGCCCTTATATTTAATACTATAGGATTTATTCACTTTGGAGAAAAGCTATGTGTTTTATTAAAACTATAAAAAGTTAGAATGTGGATTTTTAAAAAGCTTAATGCAATTTAAAGAACCCTAGAAAGCTACAGTATTTTTTTTCACAGAGTAGGTGAAATGTTACTTCATTAAAATTTAAAAGTATGCTATCTTATTCAGTCTATCTTATACTACCTTTACAACTTAGGCCTTGTTAAATATATATGTAAAATAAATGCCAGACTAGATCAGGAAAGAGAACGTATGTGAGACATACTGGTAATACAGAATTAAGCAGGGCCATAGTAATTTTGTATAGAAACCAGTATGTTGTGTTTGAAAGAAAAATGGCAATAGCAGTCTAGATTCTTGATGAGAAAAAATGAAAGTGGGAATTCCTCTGCAAGCCTTGGGTGATAATTCAGGTTATGAATGGGAAATCTTGAGACTGTATAGTAAAGAAAGAAAATACTCCAAAGTCCCCAGTCTAGTTCTTAATATAGAGACAGATATTTATGCATAGTAATTCATTGTGACAGCTGATCCAAATCAGACAGAAACATTCTTCTAAGAAGCTAGGCAGTGATTAGAAGGCTAAGAGGGAAGTAAAACTCTGCAGCTTTTTGGACTATTGAGGTTCAAACCATTGAAACTATGTGGGAATGTGCCCTTTGTTGACATAGTGACTAAATTATCTTTTGTCTCTTTAAAAAGAAAAAAAGCCTAGAAGTTCTCTTCTCAATTAGGCAAAAAGACACCTCATAGGGCTTTGGGGACTTTACTTCAAACTTAAGGATAGCTAATTGGATAGAAGCTAAAAAGTCCTGCCTAAGTAATTTACTAGAAAAAGAAGAGAACAAAGGAACTAATTGCTTTTGTTAGGTGTACCTCTAACTCAGGTTTTTTCTGTAAAGAACTTTGTTATTTTGCCTTTTATTAAAACTTTTCTGTTTCCAACACTGCCACAGAAGCCATCCTGTTAATTTTATGCCATCTGAGGCAGCTGAGCCATCTCAAGTGTGATATAGGTTTCCGAGAGCTCCTAAGACCTAGCTCAAAGAGACCATAATATCACAACTAACTGGAGCTAACTCTAAGTCTCAATCCAACTGACACAATCTGAGGTGTAAAAATCCAGCCTATTTGTGACAGCTGGTCTGCTGCCAAAATCTCACTCCTTACAGATTATTCACTTCTGCCCAGGATAATTATATTTTCTCTGCTGGAAACTAAGTAAAACACAATTCTGATATAAAGTAGGATCTTTACAGGAAACAAAAAAAAAAAAAAAAAAAGTGATTCTGTCAATATAGAAAGCAATAAAGTAAGAACATCTTTATCCAAAATGTTTTATTTAGGTTGTTACCAGAGGGTCAACCTCTTGTAATACACAGAATTCCATTAGTTTTTATGGTGTTATGTTGTTAAAGACCAATGTCCACAAGCACAAAGGAGGGGAGAAACAATGACAGATAGGTGAACCTCCAAAACTTAATCACAACAAATACAACCGCAACTTGACACCCCTCAGGGCCATTATATGATGATGATGAAGGCATTGTCTGGGTGTGAAATCTACTGAGATGGGTCACCCTGAGAAGCTCTCTGGCTGACGTGCATTACTGCCTACAGGGCATGAGATTCATTTGGGGATGCCTAGGGAAAAGCAGTTTGGGATTGTGGGAGATTTATAATATCAGGAAGCTTTTCTGAGAAGGCAAGGAGAAGGAAGGATCAAAGTGGATTGGATCCACTAGCATGGATAATAGAGTAAGAGGATGACAGGGAAATGGGAATACATGCTCAGACTCATTGCATGGTCCTGGGGCCACAGAGCTGCTACAGCCTCACCTCTGCTTCTGGATTCAATTCATAATGTGTGTTGCTATCAGATTGAGCAATTCCCAATGCATGTTAAGAAAGACACTGATGAACTGATTTCCATTCCCTTTTAATTACTTCAGGTTGAGCTTACTGAAGGAAGACCAGAAAATCAGACAATGCTGTGATTTTCTCATTAACTATTGACTAAGTTCCAGCAATGCTTTGTAACTTTTAAAAAGCTACAGATCTTTTGATGAGTAGTTTCAAGTTTCAAGTCAATAACCCACTTAGAAAAGTTACTAGAGGAGATAGAATCCCATTGTTTGGATTTATTGAAAACTGCAACAGTGCTGGCTGATTTAATGGAAACCATGTCTATTCTGTAACATCCATGAGGAATGATGTTCCTCATGGATGTTACAGAATAGAGAAAGAAATGTGTGAAGAGAGTACCAGTGAAGAGAGTAACAAAAAGTCATTTTTCTAGATGCTGAATGTAAAAAAGGAAATCAAAACTGGAAAATCAAACCACTAAGTGATTGAAACATATAATTAGATCAGAAGTCAAATGATACATACCTTTCTCCTCAGCAGCAGCTGGAGACTGATCTTTCTCTGATGTCAGTGTTTCTTCCATTTCTCCGCTGTAAAGAAAAGTTTATTTATCTTAAGACCATTACAAATATTACTAAAGCAAGTTGCAGATATATTAAATGTAAAGATGTGGAAATATAATTTTGGTTGTAAAAAATAAAAATCATATGTATTTTATTATCTAAAATTTTCTTGTCTCATTGCATTAAAAGGTTGGACTAATGAAAGGCTAATGAAAAAGCATTTAAAAAGAGATTTTACTGTCACCATATGTATTGATATAAATGAAATATTCCTCAAAGACAACAGATATTGGATTATTTCCTGTATATGATAACTAGTCTTAGTGTACTGCTTTACTTAATTTGTGTGATAAATGCACTGATATCTTTAACACAAAGTGAGGCTAGAATTTTCTTGTGCTCATTTTATACATTCAGATATTTGGAATATTTTACCTTGCATCATCTTCTTTCTTTTCTAATGCTTCATGTGTTGGTCTTTCCAAACTCTTAGAATTATTTTCATTCCTACTTGCTAGGTATGCTCTGCGCAGTATACAGGCTCCTGCAGCACAATTGCATGACAGTAATGACTTTAATGCATCTGTATAAAACTAAAGTCATTCTCTTAGGAATATCAATTAATAAATTGTTGACAGATTTCTTTTAAAGTCAACAAAAAGTGTATATACCACTGAAATGTTATGACGCTGTTGATTTATACAATTTTAGAGCTTTTTTCAATTTAAAGCACCTAAAAAACTGAATCTGGAATATTGGAAGGTTATGAAGGCTATAAAAGGAGACAAAACTGAAATGATTCATCTTATACTTTCATATATCATGTGTTACTCTGCCATTTATTTTATTTGCAAGTGTACAAAGAATGCTATGAAGAAACAAATGAAAAACATTAAAATAAAAATATAAATAATGTGCATACCTCTATTACTGCAGCTGTTTAGCAGAAATAAGAGTATGCTGTTCCTACTAGGAACTCCACTGATTTATTTACTTTGACAAATAGATTTATATAAGACAAATAGGTTTATTTACTTTGACAAAGATTTATATATGTTTGTGTGCTGAAACCTGTTTTCATCAGTGGACTTATGACAGTTTAGACTAGGTCAGTGAACAGATTACAAAATAATGACTCAAATGCTGTGAAAATGTAAACTTCACAACTACATAATTATTCAAATGACAGAAACAAGTGGGAATCAAGTAAAGAGTCAACACAATTGTGCAAATAAAAAGAATAAAGTGAAACAAAATAGCTAAATTCAAGGAAATGTATCCATAAGCAAAAAGCTACATTTTCAGCCAAATTTTTATACTACCAAGAGTATAAAATAGGTTATTCATATTAGAGCAAGTAATTCAGAGCGAGGTTTTGAGAACTAGTGGAAATGGCAGAGGTGTATATAGCAGGAAGGAAGCACATAATAGGCAGGCTCTAGAGAGGCCTTAATTTGAAAGCCTCTGCTATGAATTCCCAAATTCTTCCCTTCAGAAAACAAAAAATAAAGAAGAAAATATATTTTTTAAAAAAGGAGTAGTTACTGACCAGAAAAGAGACAACCTTTTCTCCTATCCAACTAATTCACTAATTTGTTAAATTCTGAGAAGTGAAGAGAAATTTAATATAATTCTGAAAGCATCTCTCCCACCTCACTGCTCTCCCTGCAGCTCAGGCTAGAGATAGACTCCTGATGTTTATTATTTAGCACACAGTATTGACATTTCATTACCATATGCCAACTATAGGAAGGACATGCTTTTTGTGGTTGTATGAAACGACAATGCACTATGTCCCAGAAACAAGGTTCATGAACATTTCAATAAGCTTGGAATGGCTGGGAAGCAAAGATGAGGCATGGAGAAGCAATTTGCCTCTAGGTTCTTTCCAAAAATGTCTGAGATGAAGTCTTGAATGAGTGCTTCTGCAAATACAGTTTTCTGACAAACACTGGATCTAGAGCTTTCTCATAGAAATTGTTCAGCCAGTATTTAGTCTCTGTATGTTCTCAGGCCACTCTGAAACACTTTTAGTTACAAAATTTCACAAAGCTGTGTGACTAAGTTGTTTAGGTACTATTCCTGAGTTGTGAGGATGATTTGCTGATCAGTTGACATACTTCTGAAAATTTGGGGTTTTTAAAATAAGAAATCTGTTCTGAGTAAACTGTGTAACCTTGTTTTTCTCTGGTTGATTTTTATATTCAGGGACAAGGGTTTGAAGATCTCTGGACTGATTCCAGTGCTGGGCACTTAATGAGTTGTCTTGAACTATATGTGAATAGACCCATCATGCCTTTCTTCAATGGAAGTTTCTGCCACTGAAAGATTTTTTGATAATGGACTGGGTTGAACAGGTAATGATCAAACATTGCCAATGATCAATTAAACTTGCGGTGTGGTATGAATCAAGCAAATATGATCTATGAAGACACAACTTGACAAACTCTTAACAGTACATGAATGTGTTCAGTTATTGATGTTTGGTGCCAATCTTCCTTTTGGCTGGAAATAATAAAGTAAAAATCCCTTACTCTGAATCCATGGATACGAAGCCACTGTATCTGTCTGGGTAGGAAGTTACTGGGGTTTATTTTTGATCCCAGAATGGAGAACAGGGTACCCCTGCATACAAGTATTTCCCCCCTTGCCTCTTCTCTCAAGCTGAGAAATTTTGTACCTCTAACCTGATTTTGCAAATGGGCAAACCAAGGCAGAGAAATTTGACCAAGAGCCACATTGCAAGATGGTGGCCAGCCAGCCAAGAATAGAAAAATCTGATGCTACAAGAGTCTACTGGTATTTCCTGCTGGTTGTAAATAGGAGAAAAATGAAAACTGATTTAAAACAGGAGAAATCTTCTTTGCTGTTATAGCAAAGTATTCCTGGTTTAAATTCTGTGTAATTCCCTAACTCCAAATTGTAAGAAATTGTGGTACTCTTGTTGATTCACTGGATGATTCATTCTCCAGACCCTGAAGCTTTATAAATGGGACATAACTACTAGTTTTTCTCACAAGCATGTTTTATATACAGATATTAACACAGAAAAAAAGAAAGAAAGTATAAAGTTGCATTAGGGTGCATTTACTAACCATCTTTTTGTGTATCCTGCAGACAGACAATAGTGTCAGGTAGAAGTCCTTTCTCTAATAAGGCTGACCAGCGGTCTTCTGACAGAGGGTAGTTATCCACTACCCACCCTCCTCTTTCTGAAGCACCAGGAAACCTGTCTTTGTTAGTCTTCATAAGCTGTTAGAAAATGTCACATTCAGGAATATAAAAAGACTTAAATGAGCTGCACAAAAAAGACAGCACAATACAAAATTACTTTGTAAATGCTATGATTTTTCCTTATTGTCATTTCAGGTCAATAAAAAGTAAGACATTTATAACTTTGTATGTCTGAATGAAATGAAAAACATTTTAAACAAGAAGAGATTGTAATAGTGATTTTTTAAGCTTGCCTATAAAGACTTTACACTCCAGTTTCAATAGTTACATACCATTGAACAAATTCAAAACATTTAAAGATTCTTGTATAGATCTTCATAAACAATTCTTTTCAAACTCTTACATCTGGTGTTCAGTTCTTTAATAGTTACTACAAATATAAGAACAGAGCAAGCAGACAATGATCTGTCAGATAATTCTCCCAGCCGTTAACAATTTGTAGCTCAGGTAATTTGAAAGACAGAAATAATTTCTCTATGAGCGTGTGAATATATATACACATGCACACACATATTTTTACTATATATAAAGGACAATAAAAGAGTCCTCATTAGATTTGTCTTTCATTATCTTCCTCAGTGTCTCCTCAATCCTATGTAAGCTTTTGGGCTATGTGATATAAATGAAACTGATCTCTCAAATGGGAAAACTAAGAACATATATGGATAATGCATAAACTGTTAGAAGTTCCTCTTGGGAAAAAAGTACTTTGCTACATACTACTTGCAGTCTCACCCCTGCAACAGCTTCCTCCAGTGCTTCAGCGTACATTTGAGATAACATTGTATCTTCAGAGAATGACACACTTTTCATGGCTCCTTCTACCATGGCTTGAACTTCTGGGTGGTCAGCAGTTATCTCTGGTATTCCTAACACCATAGATTTTTTAAATGAACTTCACAGAGAAATTTGAAATCAGGACTTAAATAAAGCATTATATCATAACTTCAGCACAGCATACATTTTTAAGCAATACACAATTGCTCTGAGAAAGAAACAAACACCAGTTCTGAATGCAGATGTAGAGTGTGGCTCATAAACTAAGATCTTGGTTTGCTCTCTCAGTATCAAAACCACAACATTTTTAACTGTACAGTATTTTCCATCTCTAAGCTAAATATTGTTTCAATATAAACAGAATGACATTTCTGTACCAGAATAATCAGGCATTTAGAGCACACTAGAATTTCCATTTATTTGATTTCCCTTTGGTTCCTAAATCAAAAGGTTTACCAAACTAGTTTTTCAATCAAAACAATTTTTAGATCAAGGCAGTGTATTTTAAACAATAAAGTAGCCTGCATTCCCTATGATGCGCAAAACATTAATATTTTTCCACATTTTCTTATTAATTGCTGGCACAACAACTATAATTATTTTAAAGCTTTATAAGGAATACTCACAGTTAACTTGCAATTAATTTGATAAAATTTGGTGAAGAACTGTTTTACCCAAGTGAAGTATCTACCATGAGTGTAATTTGGAAAAAATGCCTTATTTAGTTTCTGTATTTATGTCAAGATTTTTCAATGATTGTATTGATACTTTTTACATGCACAAATGTACACATTTATCAGCTTATTTTTGCCAAGTTACAAGGTGCCTACAAAACGAGCAGCATCTTAGTAATTTCCTTTAAGTGCAATACAACAATTTCCATTCTGCAAAAAAATGCAGCCCAAACCCAAATATCTCCTTATCTCTTAAAAAATTCTGAAACAATCTTATGCTACAAAAAGATATGCAAGGGAAAATACATCCTCTGTTTGTACTTCAGTTTTGCAATAAAATTTTTAATTAGGATTAATTTCTCATTAATTCTAATAGGATTAACATCCCTGTCCTCAAAAGTATTTACATTGTCAGGAATAACATCCCTGTCCTCAAAAGTATTTACATAGTCAGGAATCTAGAATGCAACACTGTTTAACTGTTTCAATTTTAGTGTCACAGCTCATCATTATTCTTACAGCAATGCCAATGATTTTTTATCACTGTCAGCACCAGTTTTGCAGCACTAGATGAATACACCAACCTCTTGTTAGATGTATCTACCCATGTAAAAGTCAAACACAATTCCTTGCTTAGATGAATAAGGCAAAATGGCCCCATTGTCCATTGGAACCCTAACTGGAGCTAACCATAAAAAGGCAATTCTAATTCAATGGAGTATTTTCATCTCAAAAGAAATAATTTTGAAAAGTCTCCACTGAACTTCCTTGGAAAAAATACAAACTTTGCTTAAAAGATACTAAAATAACATATCAATTTCACCTTTGCAATATATTTATTGAATTTGCCAAACTGCAGAAAACTAGGCAGCTTAAGAGTCTAAATGTGACCAGAGCTGGAGTGACTTATGAACGTGCCATCTGTGGCAGCATAATTGGAAGGCTGCTCCAAAGTGAAAAATCTGTATATTGTGGATTCACATTAGTCCAGCTGATAAGCTGCTTTCTGGATGAGAATTTCATTTTTGCAGAGATTTAACTTGTCAGAAAGTCATTAAAATTGAATGTTTTCAACCAGCGTCAGTCAGAACCAATTTCTTCTTTCAGCTCAGAGTTCAGAAAACTCTTTTTGACATGGCCCTCAAATTCAAAGGATTTTAATATATATCTATACATAAAAACCACCGAATTTTACTAAGTTATTCCCTTCACTGCATGTTCTTTTAGTTCATATTTAATGCCCAGCAATCATAACAACTTCTGCAACTTTTTCAAGTGAAAGTGACAACAACTCCTTCAGTTAAATAACGTAAAGCAAATAAGATAGCTTCAAAGACCACAGAACAGCTTATTCACCTGATTCTTCTGATTGTTCTTCTGATTCCAATCTATTTTTCACTGCTGCTATAGCCTTTTCTACTGCATCCTTTCGCAATTCCTCACTTTTTTTTTCTCTTGATTCTTTATATTGTTGAATGAGTATGTCCATATCAAGGACCTAGTGAAATCATTTGAAAAAATACAAATATCACAGAAGACAAATATAGCATCTGATCCAACGTTTATAGAATAAAACGATTTTAGAAAAGCTCTGCAGATTTCAGAAAAAATTACATGCAATTCAAGTGCAGGGTTGGGGTTTTTTTGAAAAAGAAATTATTTTCAATTTGCATTTATATTTAATTATCTTAGATACAAAAGTTATTTACAGTATCCTAATACTAAGACAACTGCAACGTAAGAGGGCATATAAAAATATTCTTGACCTGTAGCTACTTTTATAAAAAAAACGAATTTCACTAAAATCCTATGTTTCCTCTGTAATCCTCTGTAATGTGAATGTTAATAACAAGACAAGAACGTGCTTAACTGATTGCCAAGCCCAGCTGATACCCTGCTACCTAAGACATTTATGAACCTACCTTTCCTTTATAATTGTGTGCAATTTCATTACAAATAGTTGTTCTTCCAGAGAATGGAGGACCAAATACGAACACTTTACAAGGAGGAACTGGCATTGGAGGTAAGAGGTAAGGACGTGGATTCAACACAAATTTGTTCAATGCCTCTTGGCATGACAGTACGTACATTTTACCTAGAAAACTTAAAACAGAAGAGAAGGTAGTAGATATAGACATCTAATAAAATAGATACGAAAATTAAGAGTGTCAAATTCCACTAACCTGACAGCAAATTCTGGGTTTCCCATTACAATGTCCCCTTCCTTTAGAGCCACGGGACACACTTGTCCCCACCTGCTCCTACGCCATCGGTATCTGGGTGCTATCAGCTTGTAAGACGACAGAGCCCGGAGAAGTTCATCCTGTTCATTAAAATAGCAATAAATGCAAGTGTAATTTTTGCCTGAAGTTACATATGCCTTTTTATTAGACTTTTTTGAAACCTTTTGATGGAAAATAAGCAAACTTAAAAAGAAAATGGCTACGATTTCTTCTAAAGGGTTTGAAAAAAGGACCATTATCTGTGTCAGGGAATAGCAAGATTAAAATATCTATTTTAGCCATGCAGAAATATAATATGATAGGAATAAGTTTAATAGCCTTTTTATAGAATGTGAATAGTGAGTGAATCCTAAAGTCATGGTGACTCTAAATTCAGAATAGTATGGACAAGTGCTAGCTATGAGGAGCTGCAGAAGAACTTTAAGAACCAACAAAGGAAGGCATTAAAATATCACTTTTACACAGAAAGCTATGGATTTTCACTGACTGTCACTACTCAGAAATATATCCCTCTGTGAAAGCATTTTTTCAATGCCCAAGAGCAATCAGGAAACCAACGTGAATGTTAGGAATGTTGGGCACAAAGAGAATAGATGATAAACGTTTGTGTTTAAATTGTTTAAATATTGCCCTTCTCTTTACTGCAATGTGTCTCCCGCTGCCCTAATCTCAGAAAGGACATAGCAAAATTGGATAAGTTTCATAAAAAGGTAATATAATTGATCAATCCCACAACAAGCTTTTTGTGTAAGAAAGAATAAAATTATACAGACTGGAATTCTTCAGTATAGCTACGTAAGAGCAGGATAGAAATCTGAACTCATGAGTTATTAGAGGGCAGATGTAGAAAACCAAACTATTCACTGACTTCTGCATACTGGAGGACACTGAGCTAAAAGGCTGCAGGTTCAACACAAAGGGAAGCAATTCTGTGCATAATGTTCACTCACGATGAAGAACTCTTTGCCCTGAATACTGTGGTTACTCAAAGCTTACACACAAGTTAAAACACACAAACTAACTAAATAATAAATATTGATGACTTCTGACACAGAAAGTCTTTCACTTGTGAATTTGTTAAGAACTGAGAAAACAGAAAAGTGAAGGGAGGGGTATTTCTCTGAAAATGTGGGGTCTCCCCATTACACTTCCATTCATATATTCAAAGTTTTGTTTCAGAAATAGGAAAGATGATTGAACTAAATGTAGGTTAAACTTCTGGCTTTCAGGTTTATTTGGAAGGGACACAAATTATAATTGCCATGATTCAGCAAAATTCAGCAGTAACTTGTCATGTTTCTAATTAATTACAGGAAAATAGAACAAATGTAATCTCAGTTAGGGAGAATGTTGCTATATTTGGATTAGCGTGTTGATTCTTATTCATGAAAAGAGTACTCTGAGCTAAGAGTCAGTTGCTGAGATTGTTATCCTCTGGCTAAAGTTTCTTTATTTCCTTGGAAGGAATTAATTTTTCCTCTATTAATAAAACAAACATTCTGTTCAAAGTTTTATTATAATTATTACGTGGTTTTTTGGGAATCACAGGGTTTTTTTATTTTCATACTTTTTAGGTGGACTTCAGTCCCAGAATGACTTTGAATTCTCATTTCTGAAAGGCCAATGCTTACAGAATGCTCTTACTGCATCGTAAAACAAGCTGGTTGTTGTGAAACAAAGATGCTGTAATATAAGCTTAGAGCAGAAAAGTAATTCTAGTTATTACAGTGAGTCACGCTTTAGAAAAGCACACTTACGCTCTGCTTTCCCTCTAGTGTTTCTTCTTCTTCACTTTGGAGTCTGATTACAGGAGCTGCATTTTGAACTTCCATAGACTCAAGTCGGCCTACCACTGTCTGGAAAGAAAATAAGTCTTGATTTAGTACCAATCAGTGTGGGAATCGGAAAAACAGAAACTTCCACAGACACTGAAGGATTTGATCTGCAGCCTTAGAAGAAGATAAGATTGGTGTAAAAATACAATACACAGATATTAAGCAGAAAAATAATAAACTTGTATTTCTATAGTTGTAGGTGAGAATATGCCTTAAGTAAGTGAGAAACTGTACTGAAAAGATGGTGAAGGGTTTATAATGTAAGGGTGTGGTTGTACAGAGTAAGCTAAGAGTTTAGAAGTTATAATAGAAGCACACATATATAATATGTGTGCCTGTGAGTTAGAAGTCCATTGGATACAAGTATCAGCAGCGCAGCAGAAGTAAGTGAAGGTGATAGGTTAGAAAAGCAAAATAAATCCTGTGGCAACTGTCTATTGGTTTATAAATTATATATTGCCTTATAACAAATAAACTTGTGACTACTCTCGAGCTATGGCCAAATGCTTGCTCCTCTAAAATCGATATTTATCTGAGCAATAAATTGTTCTTAGCTTGAAAACAGTCCCATCCCTTCACTTCTAGCAGCAACAATGATAAATCAGAAGTGCTTTTGTCTTCAGAAGGGCCCCTAAAATCTATTTAAAATTGTAACTTATTATTTATATAATGGCTACGTAAAAACCAAGGCCCAGTTTTTAACTCAGACTCGTGCTAGTTATTGAGCTGAGTTTTAAGACACTATTTGGTAGATACAGGCAGTGCAAAAGGCCAAATCACAACTTTTCTGTCTCCTCATTAAGCTGTGAATCCCAAGCCTACTAAAGGACAAGACTGTGAAGGTTCCCCCAAGGCAGGGCAAGTACTCAGAGGAGCTCCAACTCGAAAAAGAGGCAAATCTCTTTGGGCACAGATCAGGTACACTCAGAAGCAATACAACTTTGGGTAGTTTATTTTGAAAACTATTTAAACCAAATGTATACCAATGAGAATCAGATGATATTTAAGTTTATTTGAATAGTTTCCTGAATGTAATATTGATTGAATGCAAATATTTCTGAAATGAAAAAACAAATTCTGTCACATTTGGGCTAGTTTTATTATAGGCCTTTGCCTTACTTGTAGGTAAAATGGTTGGAATCATAACTTGATTGCATTTAATGTAAATTTTGTGTAGCAACATTCACAATTTCCTCATTTGTGATCCATTTGTATGTTCTAATGTTGCAAAATGACTGCCTTTTTTTTTCCCATAGGGCCATTCTTGGTAGAGTTAAGCATACACTGAAATAATTAACTTAGAGAATTCTAATAATACAATTTGTTTCAAACAGAGGAGAAAATGCAGAAGTTTACTTCCTACCTTGTCAAAAACAATCTCCTACTCAATTTTCAATCCCATACTTTAGGTTCTGATTTGAAGCAACTTTTAGTTATGAGGCAGAGAATAAGATTATTTATCTTCAAAATTTATCATTGTACGTTTTTTAACAGGAAGGCCAAGTTGCACTGTTGCAAGCTAAAATTCTAGACACAAGCACTCAGCAGAATTCTTACAAGAATCAAGGGTCTTCTATTACATTGCAAAACAATATCAAAATTAATAAAAATTATATTACATTATGCAAAATATATTTTAGACACAAGTATCAAATAAACCAGTTTTGTAAACATATCATACCAAAAACGTTTTAATTTCTCATTATAATTTACATTAATACAGATCAGAAAAAGCACTGAAACCAGATGGACGTAATACAAAAGTTTGTAGCCTGCCTGAAAATATTCTCATGCAACATATATGTAAGCCTGGGAGCAGAGCAATGAATCTTACAATAGATGAAGGAAAGTAAGTATTTCAAAAGTCACGTTTTCTAATAGTAAATGAATGCCCTTTAAACACAACTTAAAATTTTGCCATCAGGAAAATAATCCACAGAATTCAGAAATTATTTTTTAGTGGAGGTTAACTTAGCTGGTGCATAGTTTACTTACCTCCAAGACATGATCTGGTTCCTGACTTCCATCCACTTCAATAAGATATCGACAATCCTGGTAAGCCAACAATCCCTGTTAAAGAACATGCCAGTCAATTGGGTATAGTTAACCAGATAATGATACTGAGGCTCATTCTCTACCTATACATACAAAGGTTGGACTCCTGGGCACTTCAGCAAAATCAAGATTCATTGTATTAATGGTTTATAAAATCCTCTGGAGATTAACTTTTATGTGATGACAGATAAATACAGAGATAATTCCAGAACAGGAGTTACAACGGCTTCAGAAGATAGCTTAGATGTCTTAGCTCAAGTGCAAGAGAGCTAAAAAATATCAAGATACAGTAACATTTTGTGTATGAATTCAACTTTTAATTGTCTAACTACCTTAATTCTTTGCTATAAAATGAAGACAATCTCAATTAATACATTTCTCAGAAACGCCAGTCATGAGTCCAATGTTTTAATTTTGGTCCTGACTCCCAATTCTTTAGAATTTGAACCATATATTTTACTTTTCTTGTTTGAAATATTCACACTATAAATAATGTCTTAGACTAAAAAACTAGCCCATGTCGGTTGTTAATGCCTGTCTCTGAGGACTCAGAACGCTCACGCCATTCCTGACAAATGATGGTCTATCCTCAAGCTTAAAATGTCCTATTGAAGGTGACTTTACACCTTTGCAGGTAATCTGTTTCAGTTCTTCACTACATTTATGGTCAGAGCTCATTTCCTAGCTCATTTCATCTAGTCTGTCTTCTGTACTGTAAATTAAATCATCTGCTCTGTCTTTGGTCAAAATAGATAATAACTAATTAATTATTTCTACTACTCCTCCAAAGAGAGGATAATAGCTTTTATTTCTCTTATATACAATGGTCTTACAGTCTTACTGGTACATTCATATTATTTGAGTTTAAACAACAGCATTTCATTTACTGACTTTGTTTTGACTAACTAAAACCCCACAGATGGCAGATTGTCTGAAGTACTGAGGTTTAGCCAATTATTTCACATGTTGCAGTTGTTCATTAGGTTTCCTTCCTCACTGCAGCATTTCACATTTATTTCAGGTCATTTTAATCCCAACAATTTATCAAGACATCCAAGTATGTCCTCCAAATTTCGTTCTACCTATTTTCCTATC
Organism: Geospiza fortis; assembly: GCF_000277835.1. Lineage (NCBI taxonomy): Eukaryota > Metazoa > Chordata > Aves > Passeriformes > Thraupidae > Geospiza > Geospiza fortis. The sequence goes on from NW_005054306.1 coordinate 3,507,591, forward strand.
AGTGCAAATTGCACACCTTATAAGCCTTTTGTTTCAATTTCAATTTCATCATCTCAAACACTGCCTGGGCCAATTGATAAAACCCTGTGTTCTTTCTGTTAGTGGACCACTAAGCATCTTCCCCCATGTATTCATCGCTAGTGAACCCTAAGTGAACCCTACCAACTAGTGGAATGTGTTGAAACTATTGAAGTGTGGTATACATCATAAAGTAATTTAATCTAAACAACTTTCCATTAGCTCACTTATAAGAAATCCACATGAGATTAATGTGTAATGATTAAAGATACCACATTTTTTGTTTTCCCTTTCACAGCAGTAAAAAGTTTGTTACTCTAGCTAAGACCATTACACCACTTTTACACAATTTTATCTATTTCCCTAATCCATAGGGAAATTCAAAGGTATAAACAGTAATTGTCAAGTGGGCATCAAACATGAAGATTTTGCAGTTGCTTGTACTAAGAGATTAAAAACAACAACAAAAAAACCAAAACAAAATAAAAAACATACAGTAATTCCACTTTCCTGAACACAACAGGGAAAGAAACTGTCATAGCTTCAGAAATTAAATAAGTGGTAAAAAAACTAATGGGCTAATTACTGTGTATATAAATCTGCAGGCAATGAAGCGGGTCAGAAAGGGAATCTATTGGAGTGAAGAAAATGGATGCAGATTATTTATGGGATTGCATTCTGGAATGGACTCTGGTAATGGTGATGAAACAATGGAGTCTTCAAATATTTCACTTACTAGATTTAGAAAGCATTTGTGGTGGCAGGTATGGTTTCACTTTTAGAAGTCAAAGTTGATTACTTTATCTTGACTGCAGAGTAAAAACAACACCTACAGATGACAACTTTGTATCACTGATTTCAGAATAAATTTCAGAATTTGGGGATACCTTGTAGCATGACCACCTCAATACAACAAATCTCAAACTAAAAAAACACTGAAAACAGTGCAAGATATTTTAAAAATCTTTTGTTATGCATAATGATATTACTTTGCTTTATCTTACTTCTAAATGAGGACGTATTATATCCTTGTATATTCCAATTCTTTTCTCTGCATTTTCAAGAAAATCTTCAGGCCTCTGCACTAGTTGATGAAAAGGTTCTTTTTTCTTACGTGGACCTTTTCCAGTCTGCAAAACAAAATTTCAAGACACAGAAATAATGTATTAAAATAATTTTTGTCTTTACTCAAAATTTTTAAAAGTAGCTTTGGAGAGTATTGCAATGTGTATTAGTCCAGTGACTGCTGACCATGATCCTATTCTGATGAAGTGTTATTTCTATGAATGGAGAGCAGTGTACTTAGAACTTGGGTTGGTAAGTCTCTGGTCCCAGTTATAAAAATTTAACCTGAATTCAAATCTAATACCTTCCTAAAAAAAAGGAAAATCCATTTGTAGTAGTGTAACACCAAAACCAGAAAACAAGTTAGTGTCCTGCAAATATTAGTAAAAAGTTGCTACAAAAAATTAAGAATTCTTTTAATTTGTCTAGATCAAGGAAAAGGCAGTGTAGAGCCATCCTTCTCCTCCTGATACATTTCTAACTTATGGCAAGAAACAGATCAGTGAATTTTGAGTCAAAGACTGAGCCCAGGTTAAGCTACACAATGATCAATATTTGCTGTCATTAAAACCTACTATTTAACTGTTACCCCACATCTCTTAAAGCAGGACAGAAATTGAATTAAGATTAATTTTGAGCAAAATAAATTCATAAGATAGTACAGTGATATTTTAGAAGATCAGATTTTTTTCTGCTTTGTCTAAAGTACAATGTAATATTTTGCACTGTTTAGAAATTAGCAATATTTACCTCATCTTCTTCTCCTTCTTCTTCTTCATCCTGCTCTTCTTCTTCTTCTTCTTCCTCTTCTTCTTCTTCTTCTTCTTCATCCTGATCTTTCTCTTTCTTACGCTTGTCAGCAACTTTAGGATCCCACTGGCTCCTCCGATATATCACCCCTGAATCAGGGTTTATCCTTTGTCCTGATATTCTTTGGCGTAACTCATGATCTGGACACTAGCAAGGAAAAATTAAAAGGAAATTGTGTTTATTGTACTGCTATAACATCTTTTTCTTGGAGAGACAAAATTTCTCTAAATTGGTCTACTAGTAACAGTATTTCATTATTGCCACAGTGATGTAGTTTGACCGGAAGTAGGTTTTCTGAGAATGGAGTGGTCAGGCCAATGATGTTCAGATGTGAATATTGGCATCTGGTTTGGCCACTGAGGTATTGGACACGCCTCTGAGAACACAGGGGTTAAGAGCAGGGCTCTCCCCTGGGAGCGGTCTCCCCCCCGTCCCAGCTGCTGCC
>NW_005054306.1:3510111-3514351 GCF_000277835.1 Geospiza fortis
GGGGAAGGGGGTGGTGCAGCGGAGAAGGAGCCCGGCCACGTGTAGGAGCTTTTAACACTTTTTGAACGATGAAGACCTTGCAGAGCATTGACCTTTCCTTGAGCGGAGATGGAGGGGAGGATAAAGAGGAATGGGCAAGTGATCGAAGTCTGAGCAGTGAGTGAGGCTGGAAGAGTAGAGAAGAACCCTCGGTGGGAGAGATGATGGAGTAGCTTGTTGCTGGACTCTTTTTGTATAGCCATGGACAGAACCATGCTTCCTTGTGATACAGAGACTACATTCGGGGGGGCAATGCCTCAGAACCAAGAGGGTTCAGGGTGGAGACCCCTCGGCCCCAGGGGGTGGAAAAATATGAGGGGGACAGGTGTCCCAAAGGTGAGACTGTGCCCTTTTTGGAACTGGACAAAGCATCCTTAAAAAGGACAACCGGGGAAGCAGCTCTGGTCCCTGTTCAGTGGTGAGAGCACTGGACAAGAAAGGAAGGGGTCACCATGGTACAAGAAGGACTCCTCTCCTCTTGATGAACTGAAGACTGATTGATTATTTGAAGGTTTTGGTGATAGACTGAGAGTTGGGAATTTGGGAGATGTATTGTATTGGAAATGTGGGGGGGGGGAGGAGGAAATGTTTTTTTGAGGTTTTCATTTCCATGTGTGTGTGTGTGTCCTTTTCTCTTGTAGTTTAGTTAATAAACTTCTTTTTTCCCTCTATTCCTAAGTAGGAGCCTGCTTTGCTTATTCCTGGTCGCATCTCACAGCCGACACCAGGAAGAAAGTATTTTCATGGGGGCACTGGCATTGTGCCAGGGTCAAACCATGAGACACAGTTATCTAGACTCTCCCTTCTTCCTTTGTTTTTGATCTAATGAAAATAGTTACAATTCTGACATATCTGTGAAAACAGCTTCAATCCTCTTAAATCAAAAGCAAAGTTATTTATTTGACTTTGGGGCAAGGATTTTTAATGTGTATTTTGTTTCAGTCCTTTTCCCAGAGGCCATAGTGTTACTATATGAAGTCAAGAATTTAATTTTTCTTTCTGGTTTAGTTAGTATCTTCTATTTGTATTGTTGCATGTGAATCTATACAACACATTCTCAACAACGGGGATTTCTCACTACATAGCATTAAAACAAAGACTGACTTTCTGAAAAAATCAAATCTGCCCCAAAAGCAGGACAAGAATATGTTATGTTTTAGGATCTTTCGGAGACTACAGAAAAAAGGTCTGAAGTAGGCATTCACCAACTTTCATTATGCATGTTCAAGCAAATTAAGTCTTAAGAGTATGGGATTAAAACAAACACTGAGTTAAATCTGCAAAGTGATAGAGTTGGTCCATACCCAGAGGCTTAGCATCTGAAAAAACACATAGATGTGCCAACTAGAATCAAAATCCCAGGAAGAATGGAGCACACCACCAGAGGCTGACTATTCAGAACCCATTCTGCACTTTCAAAGTAGAGGACAAAACGAATCTAGTTGATACTAAATAAAACGCTGCTAGAGGAAGGGCCTGAAAGTGTGTTCATGACTATACATACAGTTATTTTTTTCAGATGGAGTCTGGCACAGTTCAGTGTGGGCCAGCTAGAACCCTCCCCAGTGAACAGCTGGGCACAATCTGGAGAGTGGCACAGGCCTCGGGCCTTTCCCTGTGGGCAGTTTTGGGCACTGCCACCCCATTCTGACTAACAAGACAGCTTAGCAATGTTTGGCCAAAGCAGCTGGCCTGAGGTCTGAAGAGATACTCTTGCCTTGTTTTGCTTACTAATGTGGACATAGCAAGCAACTCCATTCTTTTAAGTTACATTGAGAAAGTCCTCTAAATCCCACACTAACAATGGTTTATGTTTCTCTGGTTATATCAGAGTAATTTTGTAAAATATCTGGTATGTCACATCACCACTCATGAAAAAATTGAGATTTGTAAACAAGACGAATTAATAATTAAGCAGTTTCACAATTAGTGACTGAAAACTAAAACTATTTTCTAACTACTTTTTAACTTCCGTATGTGAGAAGTTTCTTCCTGCATTACAAAAGTGGCAAATTACATGTGTCCAAAATTCCATCATAATCATGTAATTCAAAGATTCCCTTTCTTGAAAATCTCTATCTTCCAGTTGGTGGAGGTGCAAAACCTGTAACTGCTGCTAAAGTTCTAGGACATCAATGCTTATAATGGAACAAACCAGCGAAACTCTATTCCAATATAAAGAGAAGAATTTATCATTCCTCAATAAATTCTGTACTCAAGTATACAGAGGAAAATATTATATTTGGCATGCATAACATATGAGTCTACTAATAATTAGGAAAAACACTAGGAAGTTACTGAAGGTGACATTACCTTAATGGTAATCAGGAAATCCGGTTTTAATTTTAGATTCCTTATTTTCTCTATTTGTTGTGGAATAGTCATGTATTCCTCCGAGAGGGAAGGAAATCCAGTAAGAACATAACCTGCCAAATACATTTAATTGAACATATTTTAAGAGGGTTTGTCAATTATAGAGCTATTTATACTCATCTCCTTTAAACAATGCATGTAGTGGTACAATTTTAAACCACATACATGACACAACACTACTGTGCACCCATGTCTGCTTCAGATGAAATACAGACAAAAAAAGTGTATTGTTTTCAGCTTTATGGAGTACTCTCAACATATGTTAACTCAATTAGAAACATGTAGACATTAAAGAGTACACTTAGACCACCTGCTTTATGTGCCTAGCTCGGACATTTTAGTGCCTAAAAAGTAACAAGCTTTCAGTGACCAGTTTTGCCATTAAAAGGCTTTACAGATGTGGGATTCACATTCTCTGAACAGAGAGAGAGATAATTCTCTCTCTCAGGTTTTTTCCTGGAGAAGCACAGAGGGAAAACAATTTTTATCTCTGCTTGCTTCTCCTGGTGTTTTGCACTTGTGGAATGCGCTGGGAAGATTGTTTACCTGAAGGAATTTTGTAATTGTTTATGTTAATTAGCCCATCAGGTCCAAGCTGTGTGGACTGTTGGTCTGCAGACAGTCATGAGTTTTTTTAGTTAGTAGTAAGTATGATATAGTATAATATAGTATAGTATAGTATTTCTCTTTAATATAGTTGTAATGTACTATGGTATAGTTTTAATAAAGCGAGTGTTCAGCATTCCAAAAAAAAAAAACCCAAAAAACCCAAACCATATATAAAAGGCACTGCAAAGAGTAGCCACTCTATGATTTAAAGCAATTAAACTAGGAGTCTAAGCTTTTTACACAATCTTTAAATGTTTTGCCTTCTAATGAAAGGAGTCTGAACCACTCTCCTGCCTCTCAAGCAGAGGCACTATGCACACAGTATGCACATGGATCATTTGGCAAGCATCTGGTCACTCAGGACTCCCAATGCTCAGTCCTGTTTGGCAAACAGACATTAGCTTGACATGACAAGAAGAGTGGTAATAATATGTTTTCCTAGTATTACAGTGCTCAGCCCCACAGATGAACTTGAGGCTTCAAGTTCCTAGGAAAGTACTGTAACTGCTGATGGCTGTATGTGTGCAGTAAGAACTACTGAATAGCAACAAAATCAATATTCATGAGGCCAGGATGAGAGACTAAACAAAAGTCAAGCAGATGTTTTTAGCCAAATAATGAGAATATTCCCTTAGAGAAACGGTGCACACTTAGAATTTCATGTGATAACATTTAAATGCAAGTCTGGGCAGCACAAAAATGTGGCAGCAGTCTTTGCAAGAGGTGTTAGGAGTGAAGACTCCTACTTCTATGTAAGCTACTATCCATAGATGCAAGAGAAGAAGAAGACAAGCAAGGGATAGCAAAATATATAGTTATTCCTCTAGGAAATTAAAATCTTGGATTCTAAACTGTTGATACTTTTAGAGAATTCTAACCAGTAGTGAGGTGAGAAGAATGTGCACAGCCTCTGCTTATCAACACATCCCCGATAACAACAGCCAATGCGAGGGAAATGGAAGTGTAATGTGGATAACCATTCTTGGAGAGAGTGTTTGCCCCCAAATCAATAATGTGAGGAGGCTAAAAATCATTAAGTATACCTAAAGCAGCTATCAACTACATCAAAAGTAACCAGAGGATTACCAAGAAGCTTTTGAGACACATTTATTGTGTATACTGTTTAAAAACTTGCATTTTACAAACACCAAAAGTAAAAACCCCAACCTTTCATACAACAGTTTCTAAAGTCTTGAATGAATAATTTAAAGTGAATTTA
>NW_005054306.1:3514386-3522013 GCF_000277835.1 Geospiza fortis
TAGTTGATAAACAAAAAGTTACTAGAAATACTAAAACAAAAACTGGTTTTGGAGGTCAGTTCTAGTTGGTAGGAAAAATAGTGAGGATGTTGGTTATTCTATTCCTTGCTACTTTGGGGCATGTGTAATGCAGAAGGTGTCATGGCTACAAGAACCAAACTTTATTCAACTTTACAATCACCTTTACAGTCTCCAGGACCTCTACAAACATCTTCAGACTGACTCCAATACCACAGAAGCCTCTTCATGCCTCTACCAAAGTCCTCACACACATATTAAGAGACTGGCATTTCTGCTGCTACCTCTTCCAGCAGTTTTTTTGTGTCCTTTTTTAAAAATGTCTTCCCTATTTCTTTTTTATACTGTTTTAAAAGCCTGGTTTCACCAGGTAAGACTGTATATTTTGCAAAACTGTTGAGTCATGTACAAGAAGAGAAATAAAACCCATTGCAACTGAAAGCTTCAGAAGCAGGCTAGTTTTTAGAGCAGTAGAAACTAACGTTGGCACTACACCTGTCTCTCTCCTATAATGGAAATTTCAAATGAAAGTCAAACCAAGAAAAAGAAACTACATTTCCTTTTTACCTCCTTTCCTCTTGGCAGTACATCTGTTTCCTCATCAGGGAAGCAGATTCAGACACTAGCAAGATCTGCAGCACTTGTCCTGACAGGCTCAATTAACAAAATCTTTCCTCAAATAGAAGAATTATAGCCACTACCACTACTATTCTCATCCATCCTACTCTGTGTGACAAAATGCAAAGGGAATAAACAATTCTGTAAGAGGAAAAAAAGCCAAAATACTTTGCACTTTCAGTAATCTGTTTTCCTTCTTTTACATTGTTTAAAATGTTTAAAATGTTTTTGCTGATGGATTTTTGTTGTGTTGTTGTTACAGAAGTATTAAAGAATAAAATATCTGTATTTTAAATCTTATCCTGAACAGATAATATTGTCAAATAAGAGTCATATCAACACTTAAAATTTTGGGAAAATTATTTTCTCAAAATCAACACAACACAGGACCATTATGACACTTTCTGATCTCCCATACTGGTAAATTAATCTCTAAACACACTTTCAGTTTATTGATATTCCACAACCTGAAGAGCATGAGAAAAAGCTAGAATTATATTAGAGCACCAATAGATTTAAAATGGATGTAAAATTATAAGTAGCATATTCTAAGAAGTTTAGGCTATAAATATACTTACCATAATGAGCAACTTCTGGTGACTCAATCATTTGCAGAATCATTTTTGTCACCAGTTCCTCAGGAATACTTTGCCCTTCACAAAGCAATTTTTGACACTAGGGTAAAATGCAAAACATAGTCTTTTATAGTAAGTGTTTGTTAAAAATGTGACAAAACTTACTAGAAGATTAGACCTTTACCTGAAGTCCATATTCTGATCTTTGTTGAATATTCGTTTTAATTACTTCTGAGGCTAAGGAAGCATATCAAACATAAGAGAAATAATTAATACAAAATATTTTCTAAACAGACTTGTACCTGCAGATATACATGTACATACATATGTACACACACAGGAGGATGTATGTGTGCTCCAAGCAACCAGACTATTTTGAATGAAAAGCCATTATACTTAGGGCCATTATTACACTTTGCCCATCCAGAACCTGGTGCCTTATGGCAAGGACTGGGTAGGTGTTTCTTCCTACAATTTAACCCTGTATATACTACACAAAAATGCACAACAGCAGTTTTGCAGGATTATTTGAACTACTTATTTAAATTCAATCAGTCTTACTGTCTTCTAATCCAGAGATGACTATTTGAGCTCAATCACTCTTTAAATTTAAAAACCAAGATTTTGAAGAACTCTTTAGACACACAAAATCATCTACTTTAAGAAAAGTGACATCCATTGAATTCAAAGACTGCCCTATGTCTCTGTGGATAGTGACATCATACTAGAATGACCCTTGAAGTCTTTCACATTTCTGTATGAATTAAATAATCAGACATTTTATAAAAGTTTTCAAGAATGACTCTTATAGCTACATTATATATTACTAATAAACCAGGCCACGGAAAGGTCCTGAAGCCAGGAGACCCATGCCTATATAGCCCTAAACTTTCTTCTCAAAACACAGTGGCTGTTTTCCAGCTGCTCCTACTCGGTTGCACATCCTACCTTTCATACTATGGATAGGTGTTCGGGAGAACAGTATTTGCCATAGGCCAAAACTGAGACAGGGAGCGTACTAATTAACAATACAGGCAACTGAAAATCAGCAATTTGTGTGCACCCTGGCCCTGTTTTATTTATGAGTATTGACCAATTCACTGGATAAATGAATAGAAAGTATTGTATCATTAACAAGATTGCAAACACCTTTCCTATTCAATAATTTTCTGTCGGTTTATTTTTAACCCAGCACACCACAGATGTTGATACTACGGAGCGCGTGCAGCGGGGGACACCAAAACCATCAGAAGAATGAACAGCCTAGGAGAGGCCAAAAGAACTGATGTTGTCCAGCCTGGAGGAAACCAGACAGTTCTTACAGCTATCTAAAACTACTTACTGGGAGGTCAAAAAGACACACCCATGGTCACCACAGAGTGCAGTTAGGACAGGAGGCAACAGACACGAATACGAACATTAGAAATTGGAATGGGGTCAATTAGGAAGCCATTTTTCATAAAGAAGGCAGTCAAACATTGCAAAGTGTTTCTCTGGGAGGAGGCGGAGTCTCCATCCTTGGAGATATTCCAGATTGAACTGAGCTGCCCTTTCTAGTTGACCCCGCTTTGAGAGGAATGTTTGACTGTCACCTCTGGAGTCCTTTCTGAATGAAATTATTCATGTTTATGTATGCTGAATTTATTTGTTTCTTCCTTTTTTGATGTAGAAAATGAAAAAAATTTACTAGCACAAGTAAGTGTGTACACACGTCTGCGTTCACTAGCTAAAAAAAGATTAAAAGAAATATCATGAACAAAATAAGAGAAGAGTAATTCCCTGAATTAGAAATAAGGCTTAAAAGCACAGTAACTGAGATTTAGATTGGTTGCTAAGAAAAACTTTCTAATGGCAGAGAGTGTTACAGAGAGAGACTGCCTAGACATTTTTTAAAACAAATTTGATGAACATTTGTCAGTACTGATTTAAATACATTCAAACAGAACGGACTGGCTTAAGTAAATTCCTTAAGAAGTACATTAATTAAGAAGTGTCTTCTGATTTTGGCCTGATCTATGTCTTGGACCAGGTATTAATTTTTTTTCTTGCTATACAATACTATGATATAAATATTCTATATATATATATATATCTAAGCCAAAAAAGCTCTTCATTAAAAGTGATTTTTATCATGTTACACTTCTAAATCTTCAAAAGTAAAGGCACTTCATTTGATAAATAACTCTGTTTCCTGGAGTACACCCCCTTGTATTGGACACTGCACAAATAGAAAGGAAAGTCTCCTGTTTTTTCATGGTCTGCACTGGAAAATGTCTGTACTCTTTGGAGTTGAATGAATTGCCTCCGTGTAAACAAAAAGGGTCACAGGAACCCCCTTACAGGATTGGGAATAGAATTTATGATTAAAAAAAAAACCCACAGTGATTTTTCTAAGCCTTTCAATACCTGAAAAACCATGAACAGTAATTTTATTTCTGGTAAAAAGATTACTTGGTCTTACCAGAAGTGTTTGCTGCAATCAGAAACATGTCCTTTGAGTTACAGGGAACAGTGAGGCTATTCTAACCCAAAAGCTATTGTGGAGCCAAAGCAATGTTCCAAATATAGCATTGTGTTTACCTTCTACGAAAATGCAGTTCCATCTCTGTGCTAGTTTGCTAGCTAATGTTTTCTTTCCAGAACCCTTAAAATGAAAAATACACTTTTAAAAGAAAGACAGAACAAAACCAAACATATAAGACAATGAAGAATACATTTTCACATAATAAAAACAATGAAAATGTACCATTGGGATTAGGGCCTCTGAGTTATGCATTGGGAAAACATAAAACACTCTTTTTAATATCATCCTCTACTTCATATTGCCTAGCATTGCTAATATGCTGCTACTTGTAGCTAATTATCTCCAAAGTCATTATAGTGAGTTTGTTTCTGAGTACTCTGTCTAAAACTCAGCTATGATTTGACCACAGATTCCTATGAGAAACTCCTTAGGACTAAAATTTATTATCTTCAGCTTCAACGCAAATTATGATGGAAACCTACTCAACCCTTTCTGAGTAAGATACATCGGGATAATATTTTTTTACTAAAACAACAAATGCTTGAAAGCTGCCCTTGTTAGTCCAAAAATCTGGTTAGATATTGACAAAATCTTTATTATTTACATGAATCCAGAGGAAAACCAACATAAGTGAGAGCTACAAGGCTTCCAAGAGTGATTAACTGAATGGGATTTTGCAAAACTCACTATCTTCCACCCTTGGGATTGTGCCTTTTTTAGAGGGGCATACAAGAAGATCTGTTTTGACAGGACAATTTTTTTCCTTGATAAATTTCATGATAAAAAATAGCAAAACCCAACAAATAAATTACATTCCCAGTTAAGAGTGTATCAACAAACACTCCAGCCTACTCATACCTTACATCTTACAGGTGTGATGAGAATATATGTATTTGGCTTTGCTTTAATGGCACTATGTTTTTAATTTAAAAGATGTATCTTAAATAGGATAGGTACTCTGCACATCAGTCAGATATATAAAAGATATAACCATAAAAATAAACTATTTCATTCCCTGCTTTCCTGAGAAGGTCTGTACAATTTCAATACCTTGTTATATTGATGTCAAGCATCTACGGAAGGTAATGGTTGAGAATATGAGAAATTTTTGTACTGTCTTTCAATGAGCATTTTATGGAGGTTTGGTCTATGAAACATAAAGTTACCTTTCTCATGTAATGTTAAAATTTTGATGTTAATTTAAAACTAGATGAGTTAGTTCACTGTACTTTTCTGTTGAGCTGAGTGCACTCTTACAAGTGCATAAGACACATTATAAGGCAAACTTGTATCAAAAAAATGAACTCTCTTCAGTAAACTGAGGCAATAATGCAAACTCACATTTGGGGAAAAAAAAAGAAATCTGAAATTTTTCCAAGTTAAGGAGGCCACAAACTAGTTGAGAAAAAGACAAACCTTGACTTATAGTTAAAAGGTAGTACAGATCCTTTTATCAGGACACCTCAGTGGATTTTGAATGTTTCCAAATATATAGGATAGAATTTTTCCAAGTTTTGATATTAAGATCTGTAATATCTCATTGCACGTCTGTAAGTCAGTACATTACCCTGAAGGTTATTTTACACCAATTTATATTTTAATATATCAAGTTTATTAAAAAATAAAACATTTTAATAGCATTGTTCTGGCTTTGGCTGGGGTAGAGTTAACTTTCTTCAAAGCAGCTAGTGTGGGGCTGTGCTTTGGATTTGTGCTGAAAGGAAGTGTTGATAATACAGAGGTGTTTCTGTTACTGCTGAGTAGGGCTTACAGAGAGCCAAGGCCTTTCCTGCTTCCCACACTGCCACACTGGTGAGGAAAATGAGGATGGATGGAAGCTGGGAGGGAACACAGCTGGGACAGATGACTCTGACTGACACACAAGGATATTCCAAAGCACAGGGTGTCATGCTCAGCATATAAAGCTGGGGAAGAGAAGGAAAGGGAAGTATTTTTGGAGTGATAGCATTTGTCTTCCCAAGTCACCACAAAGCGTGATGGAGTCCTGCTTTCCTGGGGATGGCTGAACATCTGCCTACCCCTAGGAAGTGGTAAATTAATTCCTTGTTTTGATTTGCTCATGTCCATAGCTTTTGTCAACCCGTGCATTTTATCCCTTTCACCTTTCTGATTCTCTGTCCCACCCACCAGGGTGAGTGAGCGAGCAAAAGGCTGTGTGGGGTTTGCTTGCTGGCTGGGGTTAAACCACCACAAAAATAAAAATAATCCAGTTGCCAATGTCAAAAGAGAAGAAACATTTTGAGCAATGTGTAACTTTTAAGTACAGTAATAACATTTTTAATCACAATTGACTGAAGGCAAAAATTTGTCTCATTAAATGAGACCAGAATTTTTACCATCCTCTGCAGGAATTGAAGAGTGGCAAAATCCAAAAAGCAGGTATTTGACCCTTTTGGTAGCACTGGTAAACTAATGTTTTGAAAGGAAAAGTAAAATTGTTATCAGAATATCTGACAAAAACCCTTCTATCAGACATCTTACTGGCTTTCCAAAGACAATTAAGCAAGTGGGCTTGGACAACAGAAAACATCTTTCAGCTTCATCTTCATCAAAGATGTCTGTAAATGGCTGAGCTTGTTCTTTCTCTTGTGAAGCCATGTGTTTTCTAAGGCTGGAAAGAAAAAAAAATTGTTACAAAGTACAGTAGTTATGTTTGTGAAAAATTACCTTAAAACGGAAGTGAATTACAAGGTAAATGGATTTATAAAAGAGAAAGCTTTTATAAGAAGAAAAAGCATTTACAGAACACACACAATGCACCCATCAAATGAGAGAAAATCCACTTATGAAAAACAAAGGACTGTTGGATCAATCCCTGATCACAAGCTGTTGATGACTTCTTCATGAGTCTCATATTGGTTGTCGCTCTTTTTTGGTTGTTTTCTTGATTTTTCTTTCCTGCTCCAATTACCACACAATTGTGACTTCTCTCTGGTCCCTGAAATGGGCCATGGGCCTGCCAAGGTTTTGTGCTTCAGACACAGAAGGGCCCTCTCATGATCAAAGGAACTACTCTCTGTGTCCACACACGAAGGTACACAAACAAGACTCTGTGGAATTAAAAGTTCTTGATCTCTTCCACCATGCTCTTCAAAAATCCCAGCTCCTCCAGGAATGCAGGCAGTAGCAAGTCCAGTGCTGCACAACAAATTAAAACCTAAACAAATTTCTAATTAAGATAAATTGGAGGAAGATTTGCGCGGACCTTTCAAACAAAATGGAGGCCAAAACCTGAGGAGCTTGCTTAAGTTTGTTTGAAAAAGGCAAAACGAAACCCCACTGTCTTTAGAGGGCCACTTCAGTGTCACAGCCCCAGCAAAACCCACATGCAACCACCCAGCCCAACACAACTCCCTATCAGTTTTAAACTAAATTTAAAAATTCAACTAAAAAAATCTACTTCAGGATGAGAATCTGAAAAAGTTTGTCTTGAAACACCAAAGCCAAATGTTCAGACACTCTTGCATTAAACATTTTAATATTAAAAAAAAAGAAAAAAAAAAGCCATACACGCGAACCAGCTCCCCATTGCCCCGACAGAAACTCACCGGCCGAGCTTTACCTGCCGTTCCCAGCAGCCTCGCTCCCTCCCTTCCAAACCTTCACAAGGGCCAATTTCGTAATTCACGAAAACCACCACAACCAAAGTAAAGAATCAAACCAGACACACACACCCCCTTCTACACACACCCAGGAACATGTCCCGGCAGGAGACCCCCTCCCGGCGGGAGCCCCGTCCTGCGCGCCCCCGCGGCCGCCACCGCCCTGCGCGCCCCCGCTGCCCGGGCAACGGCCGCGTCCCGCCCCCTGCGGGAGGGAGCGGCAGAGGCCCCGCCCCCCACGGGGCGGGGGCGGGGCTGCGGGGCCGTTC
>NW_005054306.1:3522297-3581670 GCF_000277835.1 Geospiza fortis
CCGGAGCTGCTGCCTCGGCTGGGTTGCAGCTTGTCAAAAACTACTCCTTAACTTTCTCTTCGTGTGTTGGGGTCTGGTTCTTTTTGGTCACACGCTCAAAGCATCCCAAGAATTGAGAAGAATAAGGTTTTAAAGTTTCTGTTTTCGCTGTGTCTCCGCCTCGTGCCTGTAGCGGAGCAGTGGCCTCTGAGGGGCCGGGCAGCGCAGGGCCCTGCGGTGGGGGCGCTGCCGAGGGGGAAACGAAGGTTGGGCCCCTGCTTGTTGTGTCCTGTGGCTGCTGTCACACTGCCAGGGGAACAGGGCTCCCCCCAGTTAAAACTGGACAGCTGAAGGTGTCCGGAATTAATACTTGAGTTAAGAATGACTGAATTAGTTACCACCTTCACCGGTCTGCTTGCTGTTTATGACACACTTAAATCCTCACTGTCTGAATGACTGGTGAAACAGTTCCAAAGTTTTCAGTCTGACCTCTGGAAGTAAGCACATGAAGATTTTCAGAATTCCTTACGTCCTGTCTTAGAAACTATAGGCGTGTGTTGTTCACAGTACTTTTTTGTCACGGGCAAAGTGGATTGGATTGGTAATTGCTGCTTTAGCCATGTGATGAGCACAGTTGGAGTCAGAAGCCAATTCTTGGTGTAAATACCACGTGTGTTTGCCGTTCCTTAGTTCCCAATCAAATTTCTTTGTGTTTCATAGTATGTTGGTTTCTTCACTTAAGGTAGTTTTTAAAAGGTTTATGTACCATGGCTCTAAATGCAAGTTAGGTCTAGTTTCAAGTGCAGATGTTACCTGTACTGATAACAGAAAGATAATTTATACACTGAAGCCCCTTGGAAACTTCCCAAAATGTCACAGATGCAAGAATGATCTCAGTATAAATAGAGATCTGACTTCCAGCTTTGCTTCAGTCAGAAGAGATTTGTGCTTTTGTTGTAATTCCCCACTGAACAGCCTATGAAACAGAGACAGATTAAAACTATGCTGAGTTATTTTTACACATAGATTTTAAAAATAAAGCTTACACTCCAGAAAGTCATTCCAAAGTGTTACTTTTTACCTATGCCTAAATGAATTTTGAAACCTACCTTATATATCTTTCTCATTGTTGCTGGTAAAGGCTATTTTTTGTTCTATTTTCAGCTAAATTATTGTTATGTGTGAGTGGGGCACTGGGCAAATGTGATTTCTGAATCGGGTCCTGTATTACTCACTTCAGTTGTTCTTGGCTCACAACTCATGCTACATCTCAGTTAGCTGAGATTGGGCTTCCAGTGACTGGCATGTGTGGATACCTGGCCTGCTTCTCTCTCTTGCTGAGAGACAACGTGCTGTGAGCAGGGCAAATATTGTGCTTTGGAGTTCTGTCAGCTGTCTGCCACTCTCTGGGCCTCTCCAGCTGATGCTGTTATTTCAGGAGCCACAGTCTTTTACATGTGGCCAGGGGTAGCTCTGCCTGAATGGATGGGTTTGTTGTCCATGCTGTGCTTTGTTCAGAATTCAGTGAGGGGCAGATCCAGCAGTCCTGATCGCTCTAGGAGGCAAGATGGTTTTCATCAGCTGTGAAAGGCAATGGTTTGGGGATGAGCATGTGCTGTTTGAAATATCTCAGCTGAGCAAGGGCATTTCAAGCTGTTACTTCAGTAACTTCTTATGAGTGATGAAAATGGAACTTTTTCCCTGTGTAAGGTTTTGTTCTTACTTTTAAAAAGTACTAATTGAAGCACTTTGTGTTTTGATATTCAAATTCTAGTGATTTTTTTTCCAAAGAAAAAATGCAGTATGAGTCATTTTGGTGTGATTATTTGAAAAGACTTGCTGCACTTAATAAATGCCTGGACTGAGGGATGTTAGAAGGGACTTCCAGAGACCACCAAGTCAAGCCCCCTGCTCAAAGCCACTTCAGCAAGCATATTGCTCAGGGTTATGGGCAGCTGAGTTTTGAATACCTTCAAATATATTGATTTTACAGCCTCTGCAGACCTTTTGCAAGAGTTTGTCTCTCTTACCTAGACTTTCCTGTTACATGGTTTTAGACAGCAGCAAGATACTGCCAAAGCTTTCAGAAGGCTGAACAAACATAAGCCCAGTTCTCTCAGCACACCATGTGCTCTGTCATGTGGATCATCTGGAGAGCTCTCTGCTGGAATCACTCTGCTATATCAATGTCTGTCTTGTACTGGGGAGCCCAAAATTGGGCTTGTGGTTTGATCAGTCACTGTTACAGCTCATTCAGTGTCATGTTGTGCTGCTGACAAACTTCTCCCCAAGGTATCCTTCATGCCATCTCCTTTGCATAAGATCTCACAATCATGGAGTTGCCAGCTGTGACAGTCACTTGTACAGCATAAGCATCATCCAAAAATAAGAATGAACAGCTTTCTCCTGTTTCAGGTGCTGTTCTGGTTTCCCTAAGGCCATAGACTTGCTAGATCCAGCATGTGGGATTTGGAGTTGTGTCAGATACAGGCTAACATGAGACTATATCCTAAGATTTCTGGTGCAAAGAAGGAATTATTTAAGTTGTCAGCAGTGGGAGAAGCAATGATTTTTACTCTGGTCATTGAGCTTATTCCTGCAAAATCCCTCTGTGTTAAAGCAGGAAGAGATAAAATGGATAAGGAAGTGGAAAAAGTGGAAATGGTTTACAGAGGGTTTCTTTATTTGGGTTTCTTTTTAGATAAAAATACAATAGTATTATTGAAGTCAAAGGGGATAGGCTCTGGTAGTGTTATTGGAGTCAAATGAGAGACTGCAGGAGGTGAGAACTGAATTCATGGCGTCAATTGAATTAACAGAGAGCAAAGTTCTATATTTTCTATTAATGTTTATATTTAGGGTAGTTGCTGAAACCTACCTTTCCAGCTGATGCTTTGGGTCAATAAATGCCATGGAGATGTTAACTGTAGCTCCTGCTTGTCCTAAGAAGTTGAAAGCTTGTTTCAAAGTAGTCAGAAAGATGAACTGAAGGTTTTATTCCAATCAATGCCAATTATCTTTCCTTTTATACATATATTGATCACTGAAATGCACACCAGAGGGCACTAAAGATATTTGAGCTCTATGACTAATAAAAAACAAAAGATATTTTCCTCTCCTCTTGAGGAGAAAATGGAACTTTTGTGTTTTCCCCAGATGAAGCCCACCTGAAAGCTGTAGGTTAGTTCAATGAAATTATCGTTCCCCTGAGGCAATGTGACATTGAACAAGACAATTTGTGTTCTCTCTATAAAGTCATATCACTCGCCTATCTTTCAGGGTATTATGTGGCTTAATTAATAATATTTGATTCTAGTCAGGTTCTTTTACAGTCTTCATCTCCACAATATCCAAATGACTCGCACAAGCTTATTAAGTAAAGTGACTGGCATAATTACCTGTAGATATTTCTGCCCTTTATTCACCAGAGAAAACTATGGGCATTTGTTTTATTTTAAGTGTTGTTTATTCTAATATTAACAGTGTGAAGATTTTTGTATTAAAAACTCCAAAGGTTGCATATTTAATGTTGAAGTTAATCTGTGGTTAATTTGGAGAAACTTCACTATAGAATATGATTTCACAGAAAAAGCTATAGAATTTTTACTGAATTATGAAGTGCACTGCTTTATATAGATGGGTATCTGACACATACAAAAATGTTGAAAGTAGTGAACAGCCTCCTGGGCAACCATTAGCTATCGTAATTTTCTGTCTGGAAGTGGCTTTGAAGTGTGTTCTTTCTGGAACAGTTTCATTAGCAGAAGACAGCTCCTTTCCTTTCAGCTGACTCTCCTATTCCCTGTGTACTGGCATTCCAGGAGTGATGGTGATGTGGCAGAGCAGAGCATGGAATTGGGACGAGAGGAGGAATTTTGTACAGCTCAAGAAGACACTTTCTGTCTTAACTGTCTTGCCATACTGCTGGATTTATGGCTATAAAATAGAGAAAGTTGATCTACTGGTGTATGTGGGCTCTGAGAGCATTTATGAACAGAGCAGATAGCTGGTGGCATAGCAGTGATGAGAACACCACAAGCTTTGAAGGTTATGTGCTATTCAGGCAGAGCAAAACTAAAGTTCAAAAGTGGATGCATCCCACTTGATGTGAAAGAGGTACCTATAAATGTCTGCCTAAGTTCTGGCAACATGGGTTTTATTTCTTTTGTCCTGTGTTGTCCTGGATGTCATTATATGATCACTACAGCAACAGGAGAGAGATACATATATGGATTTGGTTTTGGTAGGAATCCACCTATCTGGATAGGAGGCTTGTGAATAAATGATCACAAATTGGTGTATTTAAAGGTTATGATTTTATGGAAAAAAAAGTATTAATTTTAATGTAACAAAGGATGAATAAAAATAGGCACTTTCTACTACAGATTTTATTACTAAAACTGAGTTTGTTATGGCCCTAAAAACTAAATAAATATTATCCTCTGTTTAAAGTAGAAATTTACTTTGAGTATGAATGTACTGAGCAAGAGGTGAAGAGAAAGTGAGTAACAAGAATAAGGTTATGAAAAAGGGATCAATCAGTGTTTAGGTAAAAATAAACATACTAACCAGTGAAATGACTCTGAATATTTTCAAGTTGCTCAAATCAAGGGTAGTGCTGTGACTGGAATATGACAAATGGAATATTTAATCCATTCTGAAGTCCTGCATATAGGAAAGTAATTGCAAATTCAGGCAAATGACATGAAACACAGTCTAGACTTAGGAAGATACTGTCAGATTAACCTGGTTGTATTGCACATTTTAATCTAAAAATTAGATAGCCTTATGTATTTAAATCAAATCCTCTATTGAGATGCAATGCCACAAGGAAAATCTCTATTATGGGAGGAAGAAGCTTAGAAGAGAAATTAGTAGATAAATTAGTGTGGAATGAATGAGGAATCATCTGATAGGGATGATTTTTTTCAAGTAATGTTTTTAGGACTGATGTACTTAAGCATTTTCATTAATGTTATTAGCTCAAAACAGGGACCTGATCTGATTAGTCTTTTAAGGTATTGTAAACAATTAGGATAATCAGAGCACAATAAAGCAAGAAATTATGATTATGATCCTCAGGAGTAGATAAAAGGAATCATTTTAAGTATAATGGTGTACTATAAAAGTTCATGCACCTTACAATAGATTACACACCAATGAAAGTTTACTGAGAGTTTATCAATCCAGAAGCAGTAGAGGAGAAGGAGGATCTGGGTGTTTTATCTGAAGGAGCGAGAGGGTTGAGCTGCTAATAAATTACAGCTCTGAAAAAGAGAGATGTGGTTATTTGTGATATGGTCATTAATGAAAAATACTAATGTATCTCTAGAATAAAATCTTGTATGGTATGTTGTGTAGATCTACAGTCCATATTCATTGAAGAAACAAGAATTCACCCACGAATAGGTCCATTGAAGGTCTGGTGAGGTAACATACATGGGAGCAATGTCTTGAGAGGAGTAAAGGGACAGCAAGACTTCCTTAGTCTGTTGAAGTGACTGCTGAATAGGCATCCAGTTACTTATTTTTCTGAAAGCATTCCAGCAGAAGAGATGCTAAAGAGCAAATAGGTATTCCTCTAAAGAAAAATGTATAGATAGATAATTAATAGATTTAGCTGAGAATTAGAAGGGAGAATCTGGAGGAATCCTCAATGGAGTAGCAAGAGAAAAGTCCTGTTTGGGGCCAAAAAGCTTTGGTTGCCTTGGGACAAAAGGGATTCACAGAATTCTGTGGCTTGTACAATGCAGAATGAATACTTATTCCAACATGCCCAGGCAGTGGTGCTTGGCAGCATACGTTCTTAAAATTTCTCCTGTTGAAGGATCTTCTTTTGAAGAGTTTCAACAGATTATGGGAAGCAGACAGCTTTGCTTTTCCAGGTACCACTCTTTATGCCTTATCATGTTTTCCTTTCTTTGTGTCATTCTGCCAGTTTCTATGAGAGATGAAAGACAGACACTTCCAGAATTATTCTAGGTCCTGTACAAAGAAAGAGCAGAGTGGAGTTTTTACATTGAGGGGTAATTATACTATGATTCTATTTTAACTGTCAGTAAACTACATACCTTCTCCCCAGGTCAAGTCAGTTTTGCCAGTAATGGTAAATGTTAGGCACTCTTTCTGTCCTGACCCATCACCTTTTCCATCTTATTTTCTGTGCCTGTCCTGTTGAGGAAGGGGAGTGAGAGAGCAGCTGGATAGGGATCCGGAAGATGGCCATGGTGAACCCGCTTCTCTCTGGGCTTTGTGGTTTTAGACACATCCATGGTCTCAACAGGTATTGTTTGCAAGCTTTTTGTCTAAAATCTTAAGTGTTTTCTTAATGCTATTTGAATATTTGAAAATTGGCTGTATTAGTGCACTGCCTATTTTTCAACTTGTGTATTTTTGCCCTTTTTTCCCTGTGGATTAAGCTCAATCCTCAGCTTTTTAACTGAGGATTGAAAAAGTTTTTTGCTGTGCTAGCATTTCTTAATCATAATTAGTCTATACAAAGAAGTAAATCATAGTTATAGGCTCAGAGTTCTAAGAAGTAATCTTAAAGAAAAAAAGTAAGCAGAATGTTTGATTTCAGAACTATTATCCTACCATTAAAAAACAACAAATTTCAGTAAGTTTTTTTTTTTTTTTTACTCCTTTTAGAAGAAGCTGTTTTGCTTGCTTTGGCTGAATCAAAACATTGATAAAAGATGGTGTAAAGCCTTTCAATTAGATTGCTTTGGTTAAAACTCAGTCCCGGGTGGAAATGACTAATGCTGTTCTATCTTGTGGTTGCTTAGTGATAATTGTGCAATAAATTAAGCTTCAGTCCAGCTCTTGTAGCTGCCTGGTGTGTTGCCATAGTTGGTAAAGTGTGCTTGTTAACAAATTTCAGCAAAGGCCAGGGGCACAGTAAACCTGGAAGCAGCATGGGTCACCTCAGGTATGGTTGGAGGGATCTGGCTAGAGCAGGGTGAGGGAGCCAGCAGTTTCTGCTGCAGTTCTGTTCTCTGGAAAAAGTACTTTGTTGGTCAAGGTTGCCTGTTTATCTAAATGCACTGGGGCTGTGCTGTGGAGTGGAATTGTTTGAGACACTTGGGAAATGCTTTAAATTATTCAGTTCAACTTAGTTATAAACAGAATGAAGTAATAAGGATAAATACTCCAGAAAGGTTTCTGTAGCTTTTGCTCTTTTTTTATTGTAACAATTTCTGTTAGTCAAAAGAGTTGTAAACACTACAGAACATTTTAGCTTTGATTAACTTTACAATTATAGCCATAGAAATTTATTTGCTGTTACATGCTCAGTGTTGTGTTGATTTGGTATTTTTCTTTATGATTTCCTAGTATTCATGTGATGGGAAATATAATTGCAGCGCATGTCACTGGTACGGTGTTACAGTGTGAAGCAGTGTCCTGTCTTAGCTTTCCCACTTCCTCCCAGGTGTAGTAATACCTTCCTCCTTCCCCTCTCCCTGCCTCCTGCTGAGAGCTGTCCATCAATCTCAGAAGGTCAGCAAGGCCGTCGTCTGATAGGTGAAGTTCAAAAGATGCCCCTCAGCCCTGGTGACAATTGGGTCATCCAAGTGTCATTTGTCTCCTGAGCCCCCTCCTACGTGGTTGGTAGCTCACCTACCCCTTCCCCTCCCCCTTGCCCTGAGCTTAAAAAGACACAGGACCATGCTCTCTTCATTCGGTTGGAGTTGTCGCTACATTCAGAGGCCTGCCTGCCCAGGAATAAACTCTGGATTATGACCCCCTAGCCGGATCTGTCTCCCTTTTCCTCTTTGCCTCGCCTAAAGCTTCTTCATCAGAGGTCGAGCCTGAGTTCTGTTGCCTGGCCTTTTTCCAAGAGCCTAGCTGCAGCATACAGCTAACCAAAGGTGACTCTGGGGTGAAACACCACGGCTGCCGCCTTTGGTCAAGCAGCGAGGGCCAGACAAGCCCAGGCACGTTTCACTATTCCAATAGTACGGTTTTATTTGTGCTCTGTGTCATTCAGTAAGACAGACTTATTTATTCATTAGATGCATAAATTAGGCCAGCAGAAACAGCTAATGCTGAAGTGTCTTTGTTGGGTATTTTTTGCATCATTAGTTTTCATACAATCCTTGTTTTTCTTTCAGATCTTGAGGGTTGAATATGAGTGGGCATATCAGGCTGTTTTTCAAGTAATTCTGAGGTTGTTAGCCAGTTCTGAAAACTTCCCAAGCAGAGGTCTAATTTTGGGTTCCTAGTTTTGAACTCTAACCCATATTGAAAAGTTTTTGCAGATGTTTCCTTTATTACTTCCACAAGAATATCCTCTGACATGCAGTGGGTAACATGCCCATTTGCTAAAGATAAATTTCTCATTGCCTGCCTTACTTTAGGTCCATTGATGCTCAGGTTTGATGCTGCTCTCAAGTGGCCTTCCTTAATACATTACACAGTCTGGCTCTCCAGCTTAAACTCCTTAAATTAGTCTTTAAACGACTTCAGAGAGCCTGTTAAGTACCATTCATTATGGTGGTTGCTTCCATGGTCTGCAGGTACAATTACTCCTCATCTAATCTGTTCTAAGCAGCAGCAGCAGCAGCACCTAACGCTGGCCCTGTAGCTGTGCAGAGCCCTCTATTGCAGCTGCCAAGGTGATGTAAGTGATGCATTCCTCATAGCACTTCTTTGTTTTATTAGTTAATTAAAATTATACTGGAGAGGTATCCAGCTGAACTTTCTTAGAAATAGCAGTTGCAACTCTGTATCCATCTCTCTCTCACTCTCTCTCTCCCCCTCCCCGTGTGTCATGTGTGTTCCACTTTTAAATGTGCTCTATGGTCCAAACTGCCATTAGGAAAGCATCTTAGAGTTTTGCTCTTCTATTAATATTCAGTATTATTTGTTGGTAATCATAGGTGTCACTTTGGGAAGAAATTGCACTCATTTAGTGAGCTGGACAAAGTGGGCCATCACTGTGCTGTACTGCAGTATTATGGAATACTTAAAATTGTTTACCTTTAATTAACTAACAGTTTTCTACAAATAAAGAAGCTGCACTCCTGAAATGCATACTAACTTATCATCTGAGTATTACAAATGATTATATTCCCCTCTGCCCTTTCACTTTTGCTGCAAAAGTAAAAGATGGTATAATGGCATGGTCAAAGCAAGTGTGTGTCTTGGTGGTTTGGTGTTTCTTGCTGATGATGTGTGATAGCAGCAGAAGAGCTGTACCATTTGGTGCCATGCACTGTCCTTGTCATTTCCCTGCTGGGAAGCAAGAGCTTGGCATTAAGGGATCCCCTCAGAGGCTGGGGAACCTGGGCTGTGCACTGCAGGATATCAGTGCTGGAAAAAACCTGTAGGAAACGCTTTCCTGTGCCAAAGTGCTGCCTCAAAGGCTTCAATGAGGGAGTGTTGTGATGGTAGATGAATTTGGACGGCCTTCTTACTGTCATTTGGGAGTAAACAGCAAAACTTACCACTCAGTTACCACAGTAATGGCAGTGTAAAAGGTGGAGCCAGAAGTTGGTGGTGTTTCCTTTTATGGCTTTTAAACTTAAGTAATTTTTTTCCTGTTTAGAGCTTACTGAATATCTATATGCTTTTGTGAATTCAAGGAGACTGAAGAGGTCTTTAAGTTCTTTTTTCAACTTAAATATTTTGAGAGTAAAGATGTTTCTTAATGTCTAATTGGTATAAATTATGAAATTGTGAGATCTATATGAATATGATTATTGATTTCTTTTCCCACATCTTAAATCCATGTGACTCTTAAAGGCTGACTGCATAAATGCACATGAATTTGCCATGCTTTCCTACTAGGTTGGGCATTATTAATGAGTTCCACCTTGCTGTGATAGCACCACACTGATTAAATGAATTAGAAAAAATGAGAGCTACTTTTAGCAAGTCAGTCCTGCAACCTGTGCTTATTGTTAATTCTTCTAAATGTAGAAATTAATTTATAGTTTAATCTCCTTACATAAAAGATGGACATACTATATGTTTATCTATGTTTATTCTTTCATATTTTAAATGTGAATTGAAGCTGATTTTTTTTAAACAGTAGAATTATCAACCAGAAAATTTTATTTTTGTGGAATAACATTGTGGAGAAGAATATAATAGCAAATATAAATAAAAATAGAAGAAAACTTGCATTACTGAAGTACTTACAATTTTGCAGTGTTTAGTATGGATCAGGAAAGACTAGGTGACAGAAATAGCAAAGGAGTACAATATAGCAACAGAAGTTTTAGATAATGAAAATTGAAAAACTCTTGTATAAGCTTCTGTTAAATTTTACAGAGCAAGTGAAAACACAGTAATGGCTGGGGTAGGGTTGTACCAGGTGTAAGGTACAGTTTATCTTCTCTAAACAGGGTTTAACCTTTGGTTTTAATTTTTTTTTCCTGCTTGTAAAAAGGAGAGAAAGAGGTCTTTTAAGTTGTAGAGGAGGGTTGTATACAAATATGCCTCCTAAGACATGAGTCTAAAACAGTTATTAACAGTCCATATGGAATATTGCATA
This sequence comes from Geospiza fortis, assembly GCF_000277835.1. Lineage (NCBI taxonomy): Eukaryota > Metazoa > Chordata > Aves > Passeriformes > Thraupidae > Geospiza > Geospiza fortis. Next base: position 3,532,775 of record NW_005054306.1, read on the forward strand.
TTTAATGTTAGTAGTAGTGGATCTAGTCTATGTAAAATGTAAATAGCATTGCTGATGTCTTAAGATACACTGGGTTTTGCTACTTTATATTGTATAATATTCTGACTTGTTTTCTTGGTTTTCTTTTTTGTAGAGGTATTTTCTGGTTGGAAGTAATCCTGCAGAAACCAAATACCGCGTTTTGAAAATAGATCGCACTGAACCAAAGGATTTGGTTGTAATTGATGATAAGGTAAGTGCCTCTGTATTTTGTTGCTGGGTTGTTTCAAATAATACTGGTTACTTGTTGGAAGCACTGAAATGGGAAACGAAGAATGTAGAGTAGGCCTTTGGTTTATTGTATATTTCACTGATTAAGCAAATTTTTTATTCTCTGACATGAAATAATATTTAACTACCAAAACAGTAACTTCTGTGTCTTTTTCTTTTAAAGCATGTTTATACACAACAAGAGGTGAGGGAACTTCTGGGTCGTTTAGACCTGGGGAACAGAACCAAGATGGGGCAGAAGGGCTCTTCTGGGTTATCTCGAGCTGTCTCTGCTTTTGGTATAGTAGGTAAGTGTTTTGATTGATTTTATACAATCTTTTGTTTTCCTGGGAGGTGAGGCTTATTGTGTGACGTTGTATATCTTTCTGTCTCTCCTGATTTTATTTATTTATGAAACTAAAGGGGATTTAGAAATTTGTCGTGCTCAAAGATAAGTAAGTTTCTGTCTATGTTTTGAAAACAGGTCGTCAGTACAGGAGAGAAAGTTGTGCTGTAATCAGTCTTTTCTTTGTCACTATGGGACAGATCTAGGAAATAGCCAAACTATAGAAACTTGGTTGAAGATCTTAGCAAACTCAGCTGATCCTAGAATACAAATCCTGTGGAACATGGCTCCTGAATTCCAGAGCTCACAGAATGCTTTTTAAAAAGAAAATGAAAATCAACATTCTTTATTAGGCTATATTTCTCTACCACACACTATTCAGAACGATAACTTTTCAGTTTGGTTTACTTTTTGCAGTGACATATTTAAAGATTTCTTTTTCATGTTTGAACAAGCACAACTGACTGGTATGTCAGCTGAATTTTAAAATGCTGCTCAGCTGTCCATAGTCCTCAAGCATTGCTTCAAGGATTTAATAACTTCTAACTACTTCTGAAAGTCACTACTTTCCTGCCTAATGTCTGATACTGTGGTCAGTACATTGATGGCTGATGTCTCTAAAATAAATGTTAATATGTGCTGTGACAGCCCTCAAGAATACTTTGTGGTTATTTAGAGTCAATATATACCTGGACATCTAAAGCCAAAGCTGCAGAGAAAGTGGAGAATGCAATTATTTTAAAAGATGCTTCCAAATTTTGCAGTCAAAACATAATAATATACTTTCTAATCCAAAGTGGATTAGATAATAAATAATAAAATACTATTCTAATCCAAAGTGGCAAATTAAGCAAACTTTATTCTTCATTCCTTTTGCCTTTGAAGCATTTTGGAACTCATCAGTGCATCCAGCTTTTCAGAAACTCCTCAGATGGTGTTTATGTTTCTTACTGATTTAAGAGTATTCATAATATGGATAAACCTAAAGGAGCTTCTAACTACCTTGCAGCACTGGGTTTGGGGTTTTTTGCACAAGCCATCAGTGCTTACTGTCTAAATATTTGATGAATATTTGGTTGAAAAGTGGTTACAATCAGTTAAAATTTTGCATCCCAATTGTATGCCTGTTTATATGTACTGCTCATAACAGGAGTGTTTCTGTTCTGTAGCTGCACAAATGTATTGGTTAACAGATATGGTATATGTATTTCTAGATGACTCTTTAGAAGTAACAGACTCTCTTAACAGATGATATACTTCCAAATTACGTGATTCAGACTATATCCGTATAAACATGTAATTCTGAAGGAATGCAACTGGTTGTTTATTTCTGCCTCCTTGCTCAGGTCAGAAGAACAGGGCTATTTTTCCTAAAATTGTAGAGACCAGCTTTGTTCTGTCCTCTAGTTATTTCATTAACCAGATGCAGTACATTCAGTGCACTCAGAATGGGGCTGCTGATAGACTGAGTTCTGGTTTACTGTGTAGTGTTTAAAAGTGGAAATTGCTTTTAAAGGGAGGGAACCAGGCCAGGGAGAAAGGCTCAGTTCCTTGTCAGACTTTTCTGTAATGTCTGGTGAAATTCAAAGGACAGAGACTGTTCACATAAGTGATTTTAATACATGGAGGATACAGGAGGAACTGTGACTACTATTTAACAACTGAAATTCAATAGTCTGCTTCAAATGGAAGGTTTGTTTCTTACTGTCAGCAGGGCCTCCTGTCTTTGTGCAGGTGAGAGCATTTTTCCAAGGGGGGCTAATAAGGTGGAAGAAAAGATTGCAGTTCATTCGATCACGTTGCAGCATCCAGCAGTGACAGGGAGGAAAATGTGTGCTCTCCTCATCCTTCTTCTTTACTTTGTACTGCAAAGCTAAAAGAACTGAGTGTAAATACAAATAAAACTATGAATTGTGAGGGTCCATTTGTATCATGTCATCATCTTCATCATCATCATCATCACCTCCCGCCCCAATTTAATTTATTGGTTTATAGTACCAATAAATAGTAGTGAGTGAGTTTCAAGCTCTCAGCAACTTACCAGAGCAGCTACATCCAATATCTAATTAATGTAATTTACTACTAATTAAAGCATATTACTGCTGTATTATATTGTATTAGTACCACATTTGAGTTCAGGGGTTTTTATGTATTTCTATTTTTTATTTGAATTTCTACATTTGTGTTATATTTAAAGGTTTGTTACATTTTTTCCCAATCATATATAATAGAAGTATCCAAAGGAGGCACTCCATGAAGAAGCATGGCTATGCCCTGCAGGGGATGAGGGTGGATGCTTCAGAAGCCATCTTTTTATAGGCAATAAAGCTGGACACTACCTGTTCTACCTTCTTAGCCTTCTGTGTTTCAGCAGGGTGAAGTGTTGATATCTGAGAGAGGAAACAGGAAAAAAAGGAGTACCCTTGATACTCTGAATGGCTGATTTGGGGGAGATGCTGCTCTAGTCAAGGAATTCAGTTCCAGGAATTCAGTTAAGGAGAGAGAGCACAAAGATGTTTTACCCACAACTCCTTTTGCTGTTCTGTGTCCCTCCCCAGCAGAGAGTACATGAACCTGAAAAGAAAATTGGAGTCTGGGAGTCTTCCTTGCCCTGGAAAATTAACCTTTAGTATCTGAAGTAAATAGAGTGTGCCTCACTCTGAACAATAAGAGTCTTGTCAAAAGCAAATACAAGGATGTTAAGTAGACAGAAACATAGTCCAAATTTTGGATGTCCTAACTCTGCTACCTAGTATTAAAAATACCCACAGTGGGAGGGGAAATAAGAAAAAATGATGTATTTGATTGATTAATGGGAGTGAATTTTAAGTCTCTGTGTGTGTGTGTGTATATATATATATATATATGCATATAACATTCAGGAACAAATAAAAATTCTTTGAAGTCTTGAGACAATTCTGATACTGTTTTGCTAAATATGTTTTATCAAATGAACACAAATATGCAACTAAAAGCATTGTAATACTGTTTTAACAGGTTTTGTGAGGTTTTTGGAAGGATATTACATTGTGTTAATAACAAAAAGAAGAAAAATGGCAGATATTGGAGGTCATGCAATATATAAAATAGAAGATACAAATATGATCTACATTCCAAATGACTCTGTAAGAGTCAGTCATCCTGATGAGGCCAGGTAAATGATGCTGGTAATTAGCGGATACTTCTTGAATATTTTCTAAACAATGTTGAACTGCACCTGGGAACTTCAGTCATGGATTTTTTGTAATAGTATGTCATTCAAGCCATTTTATCTTGTTGGTTGGAAAATAGGCTACAAGTTCTGTGGTGTCTAACCCAGAGAGTACATCCAACTGTCATAGTTTTCTAGAGTTTATTGTCCACATCTCCATGTCACAGCTAAGTTTAGCAAATCTGCAGCGTGATGTGTCAAATATAAGCATCGTTCCTGCAAGGGCAATGTAATGCTAATATTGGTTTGTACAATTTGGGGCACTGTTCTTTATTTAGTAGCTTTTGCATGATGTTAATCTCACCTGAAGAGATCTTTTGTGCCCTTCAAGAGGTGCTGAATAGATTATTAAATGATTCTGTGCTGTCAGCATCTTGTGAATGTTGCAGTTGTAAAGGGTGGTGAAAAGATTCACTGGTAAGTTTAACAGCTTCTTTATTTGAGAGTAATGGAAAATTTTTATTTCTTTTGTAGTATTTATGAGAGTTTTCTTTTTTAAGAAACTTTTTAAAGAAACTTTTTAAAGAAAAATATTATGTGCATAAGTGGAAAGTAGAACCACAACTTTACAACTGTATAAAGAAACAGAGTATGTGGATGAGTAGATATTAGTTTTGTTTTCTTTAAAAACAGGGTATTTTATTTATTTCATCCGTATGCTGACGTTCTAGTTTAATTACCTGTCAAAACAATTACAGTAAGATAGGAAGGGAACATAGGGCAAAAATCTATATTTATGTGTAATTTCTTTTCTGTGATCGTCTGAATGACATCTTATAGTCTGTCTTGTTAAAATAATAATTTTTCCTCCAACTTGAATTATTTTGATAGGTATCTGAGAATCTTTCAAAATGTGGACCTTTCTAGCAACTTCTATTTTAGGTAGGTATTAATTACTATTCCTTTAAAAAAATGTACACTTATACTTGCTAGAAGATTATAGGTTTTTTTTTTGATACCCAAGACTTTTAGGTTGATATTCTGGAGAGGTAAGACACATGATCATGCTGCTTGTCCATTTTCATCTGTGTATTTTGAACTTGCTTTCTCCTTTAATCAGTTGGCTAGGCATTTAGTCTCCATTAGCTTAAGAAATATAGAACTATTAATGGCATGGAAAAAACTAGACACTGAAACTACTGTTTTCATTGACTGTTTACCCTTGCCAGATTATGCAGAAGTTCTTTCGTTGGAAAAGTATTATGTTTCAGGGGGGTTGCTTGTCTTGTTATTTATTTTTTATTGATCCCATTTTCCATAAATATAACTTTGCCTTGACTCAGGAGCAAAGGTAGAGAAATAGGTCCTCATTTAAGATACACCCTAGGCAGAGTATGTCTTTCATAAGGCTTTTTAGGCATTGCAGTTCTCTTGTTTATTGTTTCATGAATGCCATACCTAAGACAAGTTTCTGTGTCCCAAATACTATTAAGTGAGATTTTTGGGACAGCACAAAAATGGGAGAAATGTGGTGGTACACCTGGCAGTAGTGGAAGAAGACTTGAAGACTTTAAAAAAAAAAACAACAAAAAACCCCCAAAAACCCAAAAACATCCCTCTTGCAATCACAAAAAGGTGTGTCAGTCTAGAAGATGCTTCCTCTTGGAAAATGAAGGTTTTTCCAGCTGGATCTGTGAAGATAAAACCTACCCAAGTTTTATGTGTGTTTCATGCTTTGGCATGTGTAAAACTTTCATGCCAAAGCATGAAACACATGCTTTTTCAGTGTAAAACCTGAGTTTTTCTTCCGTGCATTGTCTCCCAGCCCTAATTCTGTACAACTTCCCCCCACTAACTCCTTTTCTTAGAGATGACAAATTTGTACTATTTCTGTAGTTTTACATAGATGGGAAAGGAGAATATTCCTATGTGACGCTAATAAACACATTTATCATAAAATGAATCAGAATGGTTTGGGCTGGAAGGGACCTTACAGATCATCCAGTTTCAACCCTACTGCACTCACAGTACAGAATTTCCTCCTAAATCGCTCCAGCTTTAGTTTAAAACCCTTCCCCCTTGTCTAATCACCATCTGCCCATGTAAAAAGTTGCTCTTCCTCCTTTTTTATAAGCCCTCTTAAAGTAATGGAAGGGCATTGGGAGGTCCTCCTAAAGAATTATTTTCTCCAAGCTGAAACTGTCGAATTAAGATAAACTACATATATAAAATCTTGTAGAGAAAAATGAGTAAGTGAATGACTTATACAAAACTGTCTTTTTGGTACAAATCCTGTGCGGCATAATGAAAACTTTCCTACTGGCAAATAATTTACTGTTTATGTTTTATTTTTCATTAAAAGAATTTTTTCATAAAATGTTTTTGTGCTCTGTGTTTAAACTGCATATTTAGCCTGATTTTCACTTTCAAAAGGAGAAACATGGGATGATACTAGTATTCTTTCTTATTGTTTAGAATCTTTTCAATCTATCAGCTTCATTTAAATTGTTCTTGGCTGAAAGCATAACACATTTTTCGGCATGATTTTTATATAAATCCTGAAGAAAATTAGAAATCAATTATAAGAAGTCATTTGGTCTAAAGGGAGAGTGGGGGAAACAGCCTGAACATGTCTCTTACTGGGATAATGTTTAAAGGTTTTGTTATATGCAAACAAAGCATGTTACAAATTTTTTTTCCCTAACAGATGGGTTTGGACATTATTATGGAAATATGTGGATGCATGGGTTACACTTAGGGATAAATCTAAATGACTTTAAATAATTTTTTAGGTCTTTAATGAATATCTAGAACTTACATGAGGACCAGTAATCGCTGATGCTGTCTTAGACTAAAATGGAAATACATGAGTATTTGTGATTTTAACGGTAGTGTACCTCTGGTTTCTCCTGTGGAAGAAGCCTAGTAGTTTAAAAATTTAGCCATTAGTATAGAGTGTTAGTAAAAGAGACATGAGGTGGAAAATTTGTAACTATTATGGAACTAATTAAAGAAACCCTTTTGATTATTCAGCAGCCAGTACCTTAACATGCATCTGTGCTGCAATCATAAATCTGGGGACAGATACGATTTTTGTGGACCAGTTTTTTGGCTGTTTTGAGTTCAGGTAGCAGTTAGACAGTAGCAGCAGTTAAATCTCAGAAAAATTAGGTTGTCAATGTATATAGATGTTTCTGATGGAATAGCTTTTTTAAAACTTCTGGAATGCTTCTTGGGACATGGTGAATTAAGTTTCTTGATATGCTTTGTTCAAAAGATATGTTTAGTTTTCAGTTAAAATAAGAATATAAACATTTTTCAGTTTTTGTAAACTGTAAACAGTTTCTGTGTTTGTAAAGCTTCTTTTGGAAATCATTTGTATAATTTGCCATTATAGAATCAGAATCTGTGTTTCTTGTTCAGAAGTCTTTTCTGTAAAATAGTACTGTGTTAAATGTAAGTACAGATGGAAAGGAAGGGCTTCCAGAAAATTCCTCTGCATCTACAATTATTAATAAATGTTAATTGTCTATCAGTTACAGCTATGATCTGTCTCACTCCCTTCAGTATAATCTTACTGTCCTGAGAATGCCACTTGAGATATTAAAAACTGAAACAAGCCAGACCCGACAAGAGAGTTTTGATATATTTGAAGATGAAGGACTTTCAGCACAGGGGGGAAGTGGTAAGAAAACACATCTAATTAAACTGATGTTTTTGGTCATGAGTGCATTTAAATTATGTTCCACTTAGGTTTACTTTTGAGAAGCGTTCATGTCTTCTATTGTTGGTCAGTATTGTCCTAACAATTGTGAGTTAATGAAGGATTTTGTGACGTGCCAAATACATTTCAATGTGAACAATGTGATTTCTAGAGGTGTGTAGTCATTGTTTTAAGTTACATTGCAACTGGGGAAGATGACTGAGCATGCTGACATTTTCCAGGAATTGATTACTCAACTGACTTCTGAGTCTCCCAACAGGAATGAGTTACAGGGAGAGTGGGAAGCAATAACTGATTAAGTACCAATACATTTTTTTGGTTTTATGTTGGAGAATACTGACAACAGAGGAACTGTATGAAGTTAGCATGTAAGAAAAATTACTCATTTCGGTTGGAAAGTTCAGCCTTCAGTTTGGATATAACGTATTGTCTTGGTTTGGAAAGACGGGAGTCTGTTAAGGAAGGCAGGAGCCTCCCCTGAAGTGGAGAATGTAAATCCTCCCCACCCCTCCAAATTGATAATTTTAAATTAAGGGGCTCTCAGGCAAAGATATGGGAGCAGGAAATAACAGTTCTTTAATAGGGAAAGAAAAAAATAAAATAAAATAAAACAATGCAGTCCACTAGAACAACACTGACAGAGTTAGAACCCAACCTGACACCCTGTCGGCCAGGGTGTTGGTGGTAGTCCGATTGAAAATGTGGCTGCAGTCCTCCTGAAGTATCAGGTGTGGTTCTGTTGGAGCAAGGGGAATCTGTAGAGAAGGATGTAGTCTTCCTCTGGAGATCCAGTGGAGGAAGAGGCAGCTGCTGTTCCTGTAGGGAATCCTGTGGAGGAAAAGACGTGCTGGAGTTTCAGAATCTCAGAGTATATCGGGGTAGCAGTGCTTGGCTCCTCCCTCTGGGCAGAGCATCTCACAATGGGATGTTATAGTTCTTATAATTCATGCACTGATATTCAATAGCCTGTTATCAGCAGAGGTCCCCTCCCGAGGAAGGTGTGAATGTGGTCACTCAAAGAGAGAGATAAGGCAAACTGCTCACTTGACAAGGTAATCAGCCATACAGATGGTAATGGAAAACATCTTGCATGCAATCTTCAACACGTATTCATAAGAGTATAAAGATGAGCAGCCAGAGAGAAAAACTATTTTCTCTCCCTTTTTCTTCATGCGCAAACAAACACAGAGTAAGTTTCTCCTGAAACTCTTAATATTGGATTTTATTCTGTTGAATGAAACCCCCATGGCCCCCAAGAAAAAGATATTAGTAACATGGTCATATATATCAAGATACCAGCAACTGGTTATCAAATACTACAATATCAGAAAGGACCATAAGGACTGAAGAGAGCAATAATTCCACTTCTGCAAAGACCCTAATCTGGAGGATCCCTCAGGAATCCTTACAAAGGTACCATCTCTTCTATGTCATTTTACAAATAATCAGAAATGAAGATGCCCTAACCTTGACCCCATCAGCACTGTGTGCTACTCGCCTATATAATCATAGAATATATGTAACAAATAGCCACCTGTCATTAAAAAATAGATTCTCACCAAAGTAATGCCACTAGTAGTAAGAAAGAGGAAAAATTGCTGGCTAAGTGCTTGTGACCAGCTTCTGCTGGCTGTCTAAACTCTTTCATGAAAATATTTTGGTTACATCAGTTTTCCCTGAGCTTACAGTAAGTTGGGTCTTGGTGGCAATAATTTGTTCAACAGCTGTATTTTCACGTGCAGTCTGTAAGAACTCCTTTTTCCTCCAGCAGAACATTTGACTGCTCTAGTTGTCTGCTATAATTGGCATTCATACTGCTACAATATAATTCATCCTGTCAGAAACTTAATTTGAAAAAAGTGTGAAAAAATATAGGCTATAGAATTCTTGTCCTCTTTCTTCTAAGTTTCAGATTCATTCAATTCCCTCTACCACCTTTCAATGACAGTTGTCATCTTGGTCATGATATTTGAAACAGAAGAAGACTCTGATTCCAGATATATCAGAAACAGAATTTTAATTTGTAGGTCTACAATAGTTGTGTTTATTGGTATTAGTGCAAATTAGGAAAACTCTGTTGAATTGTGTGAAAAAGGATTGACGTTCATGATCTTCCAGAACCTAGTAGGCAATTAGAGGTGACCCAGAATTGAGAAGCTTATAAAGTTCTCCTGTATGGAGGAATTCAACTGGAATTCACAGCTTTATTTCCCATGTTATCAAATCCCTTGATGGTACTTTGTAGACGTCTCTTTTCAATACTGAAGTATATCAGCAATTTCTGCATGAAGGCACTCAATCACAACAGTGACTGGCAACTCTAGAAAAACTGCAAATCCTGATAAAGGCTGGGTAAAACTTCAGCCTGTGCCTGGAATGATCTGTGTTCAGCAAACCTCAAGGATGCAAGTAAATGCTACACTGAGTTGCAGTCAAGGGAAAATCAAAACAAAGATCCAGTGTCCTGGATTTTAAAGCAGGTGTGCTTGTTTCTTAATCGCTAATGCATTTTCACTGTAACAACTTCTAGGTGTATTTGGGATTTGCAGTAAGCCTTACAAGAAGTACGTGTGGAATGCCAAGCTGCTGGAAGCGGTAGAAAGTGCTGTTCATCGCGACTGGCTGCTGTATATTATTCACGGATTCTGTGGGCAATCAAGTATCCTTCTACTGTCGTAATGAATTTTGGTTTATCAATTTTGAAAAAACCCAGTTTGAACATTGAATTATTTCTTTGTCATATAAATACCATTCAATTTTATACTTATTGTTTAGCTTTTATTTCCATGACTTTCTAAGTAAGAATTATAGTTATTGTAAGAGGATCTTAACTCAGGTGGACAGCATTTTCAGTGAGGCTCTGTTAATAAGTGTGGGGTTTAGTAGTAAAGAACTTGAGAGGATTTTTAGGCTCAGATGTATTTTTTTGCAAATGTTTGAGGAAAGGGAGAAAAGCTAAGCAGAACTGAATTGCTGACTGATCTGGTTTCAGCTGTGTTTAAACCATGACATTGCCATAGAAATACTCTCCTACAAATCTTCTCTAAAACATTTTTAGTTACTGAGATTTGCAGAAATTCTTGTATTTACTGTCTTTCTGTTGAAGACGATGATGGAACTTCGGCCCTGCTGTGTGAAGAGCACTAGGATGTGTGAAAGTCTCGACTATATACTATTTTAAATGCTTAAAAGGTTTTATGTACATTGTAGCAGGAGGAGCAAAAGTCCAAGTGCATACCACAGTCCAAAGAAATGTCAGGTTATGTGTTAAGAATTTAGTGTATTACAAGGATACTCTTGTTTTATTCACCAACACTATCATGTTAGCTTAAAATTTCTAGGGAAGCAAAAACATTAGTGATGTCTGCAAAATTTAATTTTGCTTTTTTATGATTATAAGACTGGTGATCATTGACTTACTCCTCAGAAAAAAGCTAGATCTGTTTTTATATACCACTGTTTCATTTGTGGTCTTACTTAATCGAAGCCGGATCTGACCACCAACATTATGCCTGCAGCTGCAGGAGTGAGCAGATATCTTCTTAACTCTTTCTTGTGCCTCCCTAACACTGAGGAAGCAATGATAGTCGCACCAGGCTCTGATTGTGTTTGGTTTTAGTAAAATGGAAAAAGACTGTAAAAAAGCCACCACTGCATGCATAGCATGTTTGCCTCTGGCTTTCAGTTATTGTTACTCAAGTGGTTGAAAATTTGTATATTTTTCCAAACAAATAATTAGAGGGCAACTAATACACTTCATCTGAAAATGAAGCTCCCAGGTTTTAATCCCAGTATTCACAAAAGCAGTATTTGCAGTGCTAGTGTATCTTGTATCTATTTCACCTCCATTGTCATTTCATAAAATATAAATGCTGCTTCTCTTCTGTAGGTTCTGAAAAGTGGGTGTTGTATTGCAATGTAGATTTGCTTTTCAAAGTTCTTAAAAGAGATTGTTGGAAAGGGCAATGTTCTCTTCCAGCTGCAAAATAAGTCTGGAAGTGATACTCATCACTGTTAGGGTGATTTTAGCGAATCAGATATATCAGTTTGATACACTTTTGTTTGAACTTATTTTTGTGGGCATAAAGTAAGTGAACAAAAAATTGCATGTGACATGTAAACCTTAACTTCTCTTTCAAGAACTGTTAATATATGGCCGCCCTATATATGTCACTCTGATAGCCAGAAGATCAAGCAAATTTGCTGGAACACGTTTTCTGAAACGAGGAGCAAACTGTGAGGTAAATCAAATATGATTTTAGGGGTTGTTTCCTCCTGCCCCTCCCCAGTATGAAAGCTTGAATTTGACTGGCTGAAGAGCTGAAATGGTTTGAAGGGTTGTTAGGGATTTGGCTATAAATTATGCTATTAGATTATATTATCACAGCTATCATTACATTTTTCGTTGGCATAATGAAATTGTTCCTAAAATAATAAATTTAATTGTTCTAAATTGGCACTTGTTTTGATTTTTTACACTTAATGTTATTTCCTGAACTGAGGGAAAAAATTAAAAAATAGTAATATTCATTAGGGAGAAATGGGAATTTAACCTTCAGTGTTGTTCTCACCACTGCGGTTCAGTGTCTCACAGTTTAATTGTGCTCTGTTTGTAATGATCAATTCTCTGTACTGCATGCAGCTTTGAATGTCATGTCTACATCATATGTGTATTTCTGTTTGGTTTAGGGAGATGTTGCTAATGAAGTGGAAACTGAACAAATACTTTATGATGCTTCAGTTATGTCATTTTCTGCGGGGAGTTATTCTTCCTATGTTCAGGTTCGAGGGTCTGTCCCTCTATACTGGTCTCAAGATATTTCAACTATGATGCCTAAGCCACCCATAACACGTGTGTACAAATTATTCTTTGTAATAGATTATGATTAGTGCTGTGTCCTAAAGGAACATCTGAGCGAATAAGTGAAAACTGAATTTGCAAAAATGAGCAAATTGTCTGTTCACTTGTGCTTTGTGAAGCCATAATTCAACGTAAAAAATTATGGAAAAAATCTCCATCTTAGACTTCACATTCAGAAATTAAATAGGAAATGTTTCTGTTTGAAGATGTGAGCTTTCTTTGTATTATTTTGTGTGTGAAGTTAGCTACATTTATCTTAGTATTGTGGATAAAATATTAAACCTGTTGAAAATGGTGGAAAATGTCTGGGCTGAGATTAATGGGGCCAGAATAATTGTTCTGTAAAAGCATTTCATGAAAATTTAAGAAGCTGCCTGCAATTCAGCAAAGGGAATATTTTTTTAACAGCTTTTGCATGAAAAGAGGGGAAAGTATTTAACTGTGTCATTACTACCTGAAAATTAATGCATCTGTTGTGTAGAGTACTATTAAGGGAAAATTCTACAGCTCACTTCTTATCGTCTTCAATTTATGTTTGTTTCAGTGGACCAAGCAGATCCTTATGCACATGTTGCTGCTCTTCACTTTGACCAAATGCTTCAGAGATTTGGCTCTCCTATTATTATATTGAATCTTGTGAAGGTACAATATTTTGAATATGCTCTATGTGTTTGATTTTTAATATTTCTTTCTGTACACTTTAATGCTTTAACATTTTTAATGTTTCTTTCTGTAGAGTCACTGCGTAATTTTGGTTATGTTCTAAAACTAATATTAGCTTACAAGTGAAATATTTTTTCATAAATCTCATCCTACCGGATATAGTACATAACTCTGCTTCCACTACAGCCCTTCAAAAACAAAATTTCCCATGTTTAGAGATTTCTTGCAGTAATCTTTCACTGTTCTTTTCAAGTTTTTGCTATTACCTATTAGATCTAAGTCCAAATAAATTTATCACTAAATTTAATTTAGCACTCATAACTACTGAAATAGTATGGTTCCATCTAAAGCAAGGTTAGAACTAGATGACCTTAAGGTCTGTTCTAACCCAAACCATTCTGTGGTTCTATGAAAACAAATGTTATATTCAGGCAATGGCAACACAACTCTAATTTTCAAAAATTATTGCAAGACTGGGAGATGGGAGCTGTTGTTTGCCATCTCCTGCCAGTAATGGAGAAGAATTTCCCTTTGTCCTTCTATATTCCACAACTGAATGGGATGCTTCCCTTTTTGCCTGTGTTTTTGCTTCTCTTTTGTGGTTCTCCATTTCATCTACATTGCCACTTTTATTTCTGTGTTTTCTTCTTTATGCTTACAGCATACCATTTTTCAGCCAATGATTATGTACAGTTGAAACAGGTGACTTTTACTTCTAATACAAAATGATTGTTAAAAACTAGAGTATTCAGATTTTTCTATCTTTTCTGTTCTTATTTTAATGGTACTAATTATGAAGAACTGCCTGCTGACGTTACAGCTTGCACTTTTGATTTCCATTATATATGCATACATGTATGTGTGCATGTGTATGGATTATATACGTTTGTTAATGAAAATTTTGATGTTAAATTCCTTTTCTTTTTGCCAAAGGAACGTGAAAAAAGAAAGCACGAAAGGATTCTCAGTGAAGAACTTGTTGCTGCTGTGACATATCTCAACCAGTTCTTACCCCCAGAGCATACAATTATATATATTCCCTGGGATATGGCCAAATACACTAAAAGGTAGAAATAGTCTTTTCTGTACTACTGCTTGTAGCTGAAATGCACATATTAGCAAATGTTACTGAACATAAAGCAAATATTACTGATCAAAACAGCAACTTCCAAACAAAACAAGGAAATGTGGTTCAGGATGATCATACATCCTTTTCTGCCTCATTCATATTTTTGAATCACAGAAAGCTTGGTAGAAAAAAATCTATGTGATGTAAAAATCAAGGTGTTTTAGGTTTTTTATGTCTTCTGCTTCTAGTTTATATAATGTTTATATCAAAAAGAAGCAAAATTGCTTAGATACAGTCAGTCTTTCTCTCCTGTAGAATCTAAGAGAACTATAAGCATAATTACAGTTGAATGAATAAAGCTGTGATATGGGCCTGTTTTTAAATCATTTTTGTTATGGAAAAACTTTTTATGTAGTGAGATTTTTTTAAATATTAATGTATCTTGACTGTCCCTTTTTTCTCCCTCTCCTCAGCAAACTATGCAATGTCCTTGACAGACTGAACGTGATTGCAGAAAGTGTAGTGAAGAAGACTGGATTTTTTGTAAATCGACCTGATTCTTACTGCAGTATCTTGCGTCCAGATGAAAAGTACCTATAATTTATTTGATGCATAATGAGTAGCACCTATTCCTTTGAAAGCTGTTTGGAATTTCTATGTTTATTAATATATTTGTTATTTTAAGACTGACTAATTTGGAAATTACCAAGTGACTTCTTTTGAGGCATACTAATAAGATAATTGTCATCTAAATGTTACTGAGTCTGTTGTTAACCAGTGGATTTTATGGTTTTATAAATACAAAATATAAAACTTTTTTTAAAAATCGAAACTGTATTTGCCTAAACTGCTGCAGATGAAGTCTCAAGTCCCTGAAAATCCAGAAGTAACTATTTGTCACTGACCAGATCAATACATGATATGATCTATTATTTTATGAAATCATTTGAAAGTAATTCTGTTTTGTTTCTTTTTCAGGTGGAATGAACTGGGAGGTTGTGTTGTTTCCACTGGTCGCTTGCAGGTACTAAAATATACTTCTTTAGTTCATAGTGATGTAGGTCAGCACTTCCAAAGAACCGTGAATCATTTCACTTAAATGCCTGATTGGTGACTCACAGACTGCTCTTAAATTGATATTTATAGTACATATTATTATGGCTGTCCTTCTAGAAATCTAATTGAGAATTAGGGCCTTAAGTTCTTGCGTGGTAGCCCAAAACCTTGTGGTGTTGGAATTGTATCTTTGCTGGACTTAGTCTAAGAAATGCTTGTATTTTAAATTAGTTTCCATTACTGTTTAGTCTGTAGTGTTACCAGTGCAGTGAAAGTTAAACCAGCAGCATTTTAGCGAACTGTGTCATAAAATCTTCTACAGAAGAAGTGAGGAATAAGCACATACTTAATCCTGGTAATATATTCATACACATGAACATGGGTTACTGACATTTTCACCAGTGCTGAATATTCTGTGCATTGTTACAGTTTCCAGCACTAAAGGAAAGTAAAACTAGAAACATGTCTTCCTTTAAGGTCAGAAAAGTACTGTCTAAACTGCAAACCATACCATATCAAATTTATACCTGAATGTTAGGGTTACATACTCTTAACATTCAAGTATACACAGGGCATATTCTTAAGATTTGACTTGCCACTCATAATTTTGTGTTTCTTTTAAGTTAGAGAGCATGTGACCATTCCTGTACTAGCTGATCACTGGGATATATTTGTTGAGGGCGGATAAGCAGTAGAGCAGATACAATTTGACATAATTTGAGATTTGATAAGACTTAGCTAGTAGCAAAAAAGTAATAATCATGAGTGTAGTAATTTGTTGATTAAGATAAATCTTTATTTGGATTGCTTCACCAGACTGGAGTCCTCCGAACCAACTGTGTGGACTGTTTAGATCGCACTAACACAGCCCAGTTTATGGTGGGGAAATGTGCTTTGGCCTACCAGTTGTATTCATTGGGATTGATTGATAAACCAAATTTACAATTTGATACAGATGCTGTAAGGTAAGATAGATTAAAACAGTGTGTCGTAGTTTTAATTTTTAATTTTGAGTCAAGAGATTATGGAGAATTATGTCCATGTAGAAGAAGCATACAGTTATTTCTGCTGGAATGATTTCATATTTGTCCATGTTTAAAACATCTTTCATACTGGAAATCATGAGAAAATCCTGTCATGCTGAAAGTTTGATCTTCTGGAAAAGTATGTTAATCAGTCTTATGATATAACTGCTTGACTTCATTCTCTTTTTATGTGCCTAAAATTAAAGAGGTGTGTTTTCCCTTGAAATAAATTTAAGAAAACCTCTACCCCAGTCTTTTACACTTGTTTCAATTGCTTGAGGCAAAATGCTGACTGAGAGTGAAAACCAAAGTAAATACATACGGTAAATACATACTTTCATGGAGAATGCCAAACTGGTAATTGTATATAAGCGCATCTTACCTTGCTATTTCCTACTTTTTCTTTTGGAAGATTTCATGTTTTTTGATTTATTGAAGAAAAGTTTTTCAGCAAAATTGTTCTTTCAGATCAAGTGTCAATGGTATTTATACAAGCATCCTCAAATTCTTTATGAAACCCAGCATTTGTATTGAAATGCTTTGGGGTTAAGGGTAAACTAAGCTGCTTAACTTGTAGACCTGCTTCAGAAATTAATGTAGGGGTCTTTAAGGTGCTGTGCTTTTATTCATTTAAGCTGTTGTTGTGACTGTGAAACTTATGGTTTTGTTGCTGATTTTAGCTAGTGGTTTGATAGTTTTAAAGCATGGAGACCTAGCTTGTATTCAGAAACCACAAGTAGTTGGGCTTCAGTCCCCTTCACTTGAGATGTATCTTCAGCTACTCCTCTTTTTTTTCCCATGAGCCGCTATGTGCTGCACACACCACCTCACCTGCAGCATGTTGGGTCACTCTGCAGGTGGGTGCCTCCTGGCCTCTGCCTGGTGGCCAGGGAGAGCACCCACTGGTGACTTCCTGGGTGTGCTGGCTGTGCTTCTGATGCACCACGTCCGAGCTGCTGGGAGCTTTACCTCTGGGAATAATTATTTCCTGCTGCCAATACCAGTTGCTGTGCAGCCTCCTGGGAGTACTGGTCAAACAAAACCAAACTAACCCACCAAACCCAAAGAAACAAATGAGATTCTCATACATGGTATTGTGCTCTCTGAACAATGTCTGTGGAGGCAAGTGGGCTTGGGATTATTTCTTTGGGGGTTTTTTTGTCTATTGTTTTGGGGTTTTTCTTTTGTTTTTTTTTTTAAGTTATCAGATGTTTTCTTCTAATTGATCTTTTTGTACTTGACCTTGGACAGAAGATTTGCTGGACAGCTATTTAGTTTTTACAGAAATGGATTTGCTGCTCAGTTAAGTGTTCTTCATCCCACTCCTTTCCAGGAGAACTTCAGTCAGATGGTTGCTAGGTTACATATGCAATACTGTCCCTTTTGTTGGAAACTTTATTAGGGGAATGCTTTTGTTGTCTTGTTCTGGTGCTTTTTAAAAAAATTAATTATTTTGTTGTTTGTTTCTATCTTCCTTTTCACTCCCCAAGGACTTCTTTGCTCTGCAGGTATTACATGTAGATGCCTGAGTTACATTGTCTTCCTATACTGATTTGAAACACATTCCAAGGTTTAATGATTGGGTTTGCTTTTTTGTTTTGGGGAGGGGTCGGGGCTTGTTTTGTTCTAGTTTGGGGGTTTTTTGCCTCTTAACTAAACTGCCAGTCTTTTTTAGCAAAATATCATTCTTGTCATTGTCTTGCTCAAGCAAAGCCATAGTCTCCATTTCTGAGAAGCACTTTCCAGTCTCTTATGTTTTAGACTGAGCATCATCTCCTTAAGATAACCTCTTTTTGCCTTGTTTTTGTGATTGATAGGAAGCTTGTTTAATTTTTGCTATTTGAGCTAGTCCCAGTTTGGATAGTGTGAACTTCTTGATGCCAGAGGACTTTTTAGCCAGCTCTCCTTGTTCAAGTCAATTCTTAGCCAATTCTTTTTGCTTCCTGCTTACATCAAGATTTTCCAGCTCCAGCAAATGTTACCTGACAGCCATACACTTTCCTTACAAGTCATGTTTATTCATTTTGTACCTTTGAGTCATCTGTAACTGCAGAGAATTTTGGAAGGTTATGCTAACTTCATTCCTGGTGTACTTAACAGAAATTACAGCCTTGAGATATTGATATGTTCTGTCCCTTTTAGTGTATTAAACATATCTTGCTTAGTGAAGATCTATTGTTTATTTTCCCCCCATTAAGTAGTAGGACATCTTCCTCAATCTACAGAACTGCATACTCTGTGTGAACCTCTTATTTTATATTAAAAAGTAATGAAAATCTCAAAGTCTAAACCTTCTTAGTAATTGTTGTGTCTGAATAAAATTTCCACGTATTTATCTGAATAAAGGCAAAGAAATTGTATTGCACTTACAGAAAGACTTTATTATATTTTCTCCTTTAAAATTTTGTTCAGAAGTTTCATAGATGGCACATTTTGCTTTTCCTTCAGATTATTTGAAGAATTATATGAAGATCATGGGGACACACTTTCTCTGCAGTATGGAGGCTCTCAGCTTGTCCACAGAGTAAAAACTTACAGAAAGATTGCTCCATGGACTCAGCATTCCAAAGATATTATGCAAACACTCTCAAGATACTACAGTAATGCTTTCTCAGGTAAATTAAGTGCTTTCTTTCCAGCCATTGTTTACAAAACATGTTAATCATGATGTTTCAGTAGTCTACACTATGACCTTATGGCAGGGTTCCTCTATACTATAATTTCCAAATAATTTAGTAACATCTCACATAGGTATTCTGATTTGATGGTATACTTATTTATCCTGTGTTGTAGCATGCAGCCTTTTATTTAGAAAATACACAGATGTAGCACTGCATCTGTCAGTGACATTTGTAGATCAGTGTAATTGTTTTGTGTAAATAGGAGCTACAAACTATTAAATCTGTGGTAGAGAAGACAAAATTAAATTCAAAAACCAAGTAAAGAAGCTTGTTTTCTTCAGTTAAATAAGCTGTATAATATTAACTTATTCTTTTATTAGCTCATGTCACTCATTAGTTGAACTCTGAGTGTTCTACTTTCTTCTGGGCAACGTTGCTAAGGGAAAACTTCTTTGAAAAATGCTGAGCCTTATATTATGAAAAATTAAAAAAAAACCACCCGTGGTGTGTTTAGAAGTCTTGCAAAAGATCTAAAAGAATGATCAAAGGACAGTCTAAGACATGTCAAAAGTGCAAAGACTGAGTGCTACCATGTTTTAAATATTCTGTCAGTCCTCTATTACTCTTTCTCACAAAAGTTGCATAGCCAGGGGTGGAAGTACCTTTTTTCCTTTGTCTTAGCAGAGTGCAATTATTTAGAGACTGTGAACTTTAAAACAGTGAGCTGGACAATGGCTAGAAATACTTCAGTAATCTGTTTTCTTCGGCTGAAATTATTGCTTTTGTGTGTATAACAATGTTGAGAGAACACCATTCAGAGTAACTTTTCCGAATGTAAACCACGTAATTTGTGTATCATATTTGTCCAAACTGAATGGGAAATGGAGAACTTGTTTATTTCAGTGATGTGGTCTCCTATTGTTTGCATTGCCAATGAAGTCTGGCTTCATTGATTCTTTTGAGCCAAAGGTAGCACACTTGCCGTGTCACCTATACTGTGACATAGAAGATGGAACAGATCTCTGAGCTGTTTATGCCAGCCACTGAAATGGTTAAGGAGAAACCTGAACAACGTTCTAGGTTCACATTTGGGCTTGTGGTCTGCTTGCAAGTATAGTCATGATATGCATGTCTTCTAGTAATAAAAGAATTTGTTCTAAAAAAGATGTTACAAAAAGAAGAAGAAATTTAGAAATAAATAAAGTCCATATTGTAATCTCAATGAACTTGTGGGAAAGTACACAAACAAACATTAGTCTTTACTGAAGTCAATACTGCCTTTGAGTGAAATTTTCTTAAAGCTGCTGCACACTTTCCCCAATTTACTTAGGATTTTGGTATTTGATCCCATTTGAGGCAAATATTTTTGGTGCTCTATGCTTTCCGTGTGTTTGAAGATGACATTGTTGAATTGTAGCATTCAGTGTCGTATTTACTCTGTTGCATTTTTAGTATGGAGTTTTAAAATATCTGTTTCATTGAAATTTAAAGGTTCATTGTCCAACACTGCCTCTTTAGATGGCAGCAGCTTGCTTGTTTAAGAGAGATCATTTTATTCTTTAAGTTTTCTGAGAAAGCTAAGAAAAAGGAAACAGTTGTAGAACAGTTTAGTTTAGTTTGATTTGCTGTACTGCATTTATTATTGTTGCTATTAATCATATATCCTTTAAAATACAAATAAAAGTCTGATGGCTAGCTAGTTCATGAGTCAGCATTTCCTTGTGTTTCTGATCCCAGAAACATTTTTTTAATGCTTGTGTATTTTATGTACCTGAATTAAACAGGCTCAGAAAATTTTAGTGATTTGCTTGGGGTCATACAGTATATAAGATTCAGAGCAGGATTGAAAGAGGCCTACTATCCCAGCTTCCTAAATAAATCTCTTAGCCACGCATTACTGCTTGTCTATCATTCAAAATACATGAATCTAAAAATAATCTAGTCTTATAAGAGTGTTTTTATCTGTTGACCTCAATGCTCTTAGGGTAATTACTACTAATTAAGCTGTATGGATGAGAAAAAGTAAGACACGTATCAAGTGATAATTTGGTGGAACTTAGAATATGACAAGCTAAATTGATTACTTAAACTAACAGGAAACAAGTCCAAATTAATAAAAGGTGTTTGAGAAATTTAATAATTTTACTGTGTATTGGCAAGAAAATTCCAAATTCATAATTTGTATGTTTTGTTGGAAACTTAGTTTGTATGAATATTCATTTCATCAAGTAATTTTTCAGTTATTTAGGCTGCAGTAAATTCACTAAGGTATGTCAGATTTCTTGAAACATGCCCTAATCCATGCATGTGCTTCATGCACACATGTGAGAGACAGAGTTGCAGTTTCTGACTTCTGCCAAGCCTGAGCTCCTGAGGGAGAAGCCAAGGGAAGAGGCAGCATTGGTATAGCCCCACGTGCTCTGCAGTGTAGCAGCTGTGCTGTAAATGAAGTTCCATGGTGCTGCTTGAAGCCCAGAGGGCCCTGCAGCAGTCATAGCACGCACACACTCAGTCTTTGAGGAGCAAAGAGAAGCAATGTCTGAATGGGCTTGAGCTGTGCAGTGCTCCTGCTATTAAGTGTGCCTCTTGTCTTACAGATGCGGACAGGCAGGATTCTATCAATCTCTTTCTGGGAGTGTTCAAGCCTGCAGAAGGAAAGCCACATCTCTGGGAACTTCCCACTGATTTTTATTTGCATCACAAGAACACCCTCAGTCTGTCACAGACCAGGCAAAGGTATTTTGCTGTTTCATTTTTTGTTTTATTTGGTATTGCTCTAATACGTTGTAAAAAATACACACTGCTAATCAAATAATTAGGTCAGCCTGTGAAAAACTTGCTAAGTGTTTTTTATGTTTATACAAAAGCTTAAAAAACACCTTCAAAAGATTACCAAAAGATGCTGAATGTTGGTGTTTCAAAGGATTTGTTCAGTATGTTTATTTCCTGTGGTACTTAAAAATAAGTTTCATTTCATATAAAACTTGATCCTTCAGTGTAAAATGCTTCTGTGTTGTACTGAAGTACAGTTACTACAGTTTAATTAATATATAGGCGCATTCTTCATTGTCAAATCTATTAATGGTTGAATTTGAGATTATATGATAAGGATAACATTTATTTTTCTATGCACTGCACTTAGTCTGCAGCTGTGCATACCAAGAAACCCTTGATTTTCTACCTTCCTTTCAGCCTATGTCTAGCCTGTTTTAAGACTATTTTTCTTCATTTGCATTCCACTGTAGTTGTACGGTAATAAACAGAAGTAATAAAGTATAAAATTTTAAAGTAATTCAATTGCTTCATAGAGGGAAATGATTTTTTGAAGACTATGAATACTGTGCTTTTAAGAAAAATCCATTTTAACAAAACGGACAATACTCAACTTGTCAACTAAACAATCTCTTAGGATTTTGGCTGGTTTTATCTTTATTTATTTTGTGAGCTGTAAAGCCCTTTAGTACAAATGGCAGATCTGAAAACCTGCATTTAGATTTTTGTCTGGGCAAAACTGCAAGTGTTTAACCGGTGTGATCAGCCCCTGTTGGCTGCTTATTCTGTTAACCTGTCGCAGCAGCTGGCACATGATATGGCTCTTTCTGAATTTCTGTCCTCTTGTATTGTCTCCTGAGACTTCTTTTAAAGGTAGCTTATATGAGCCATAAAACCAAGTGCTATTTCAGGCATACATTAAACATGCAATATTAATTTTCTCAACTACTCATTCTGAACATTATTGTATGTCTAAAATTAATTCAGCTGATATATTGCAAATATGCAAATGTTCTTGTCTCCCTTTCATCTGTTACTCTGTTAAAACAGGCCATCTCTTATTTGTCACACATACTGTTCTCAAGTGAGGTGGAATATTAAAAAGAAATATTGGTACTCTTCATTTGCTTGTTAATTATTTTTCACCTTTCATTCAAACCAGAATTTCTTCTGAGCAGTTATAATGTATAACAAGGTGTTTCATTATGTGAATAAAATGACACCTTCCTGTAGGTGTAGTAGGTGAAATAAATCTGTGAAAAAACTCCTCTAAGTAATTTTTTGTTTCTACCAAACATTTTGACAAGTTCTTTGTGTAACTTCTCCCTGCCTGTCTATGTAGTCCCTCTTTTAGGTTCCTTGGGCACAGCAGCAAAAGAAATAACAACACTTGTAATGAAATCAAGGGTATAGGAGAAGGAAGATCATGTTTCCTGTCATTGAAACTTCTTTGACTGTTTGTGCTTTTCCTATATTGTAATTGCCTCCTTATCAGGAGGAAGATATTTAATAAGGTTCATATCTTACTTCTATATAATTAATGAGTCACGTGAAAGTAATATGGAAAAGGAGACTTTGTGTTGCCATGTTACTTATCATTTATGCAAGCAACAAAACTGGGTGTGTCTGCATCATTTCTGAAGGCACTGGAGAAAATTGCTTACTAGCATGGTACTTTGAGAAGAGGCAGGACCATTAGGCATAACTCATTCCTTATCGTCTAGAATATACACAGTTCTTGGAACTGAAGTGTGTTTTCCTGCCTGTCCTGTACCATCTCCTAAATCCCACTAACAAGCCTATCCCTGGCCATGGGAATACGCCCATTGTGTCTGCTGCAGATGGCTACATTGACAGGAGTAGGAGATAACCACATTAATACTGATTACAGCCCTCACAGTATTGTGAATACACAAGTACTTGAAATAAAAATCAATGAAGACAATTGCGTTTTCATTCCATGTAGTAGAAGAAACTATCAGACTAAATCAGAGAAGAAATTAAAGTATATTTGAGAAGAGACAATAAAAATGTGTAAACATGAATGAAAGATAAAACATGCTTTATTTTATGAATGTTGCTTGACTTCCTTTGTTGTTTTACAGAAATCCTGAATAAACTTCCAGCAGGGCTTGAATTTTGCTGTTAGATATGCCAACAGCTCTCAGACTTATGACAGCTGTTACATCAAAATGTATTTCTTTGTATAGAAGTCAGCTGCTTTGACTGTCATCCGATCTTATTATCATTGACCTTCACTTCTTCATACATTTTTCTTAAATTTTGGGATCTGAATAACATCTGCGAGGGGATGCCTTTCCTCACTCCTCCCATGCTCCAACGACCAGAACAAGAGAAATACATAAATACTTTTGATATGTACAAAGACATTAATACATTAATTTTCAGTGCTGTAGAGGTAGGCACCTGAAATTTATTTTTAAATGAAACAAAACCACTCTTCTGTTCATACCTGTATTGAGTTTTGTGTGTTTAAATTTCTTGATTTAAGAGCAAAGTAGTTGGACAGGGGCCTGTTGAAATCCTCCCTCCAATTCAGCAATGTTTCCTGAAGTGACCCTGTGTGGATGGGTGATGGATAGGCTGGGTATGAGATCCAATCTCCTGTATCAATTGTGCTTCTGTTTTTCCTGTACAGCTATACTTACTGGTGGACCACAGGTGTGCTAAAGCATTTACCTCTTCCTTTTGATGAAGGTAGGACCTATATGTACTCCTTGCCTTGCAGAGTATCTTGAAAAAGAAGTTTTAGTCACAAATGTTTTTTAATTTAAATCCTAAATCTGAAAAAAGAGTGTTTCCATAATGGTTTCTTAAATGCTTCTCCACCCCCTCCCTCCTCCAAGGAGATTTGATTTTTCAATTGCAGGTTGCAAGAGCTACCTAACTGGCTAAAACTTGATCTTCATATGTGTGAGCCAGGGCACACCTAATTATTTTTGTCTTGCCTATTAGCATATATTTATAGTGTGTGCTGGTGGTCCTATTCCTGTCACAGCTGACACAGTATAGCTGGTGTGCCTTGTTTCTCTGGGGTGCTGTGGAGCATATTTTATTAGAAATTGTCATCATGAAGTTAAATCAAATTACAGTGGTTGATAATGCATATTTATTAAAGATGTGCAATGCATCTTCTTCATGTCATATTTCCTTGTCTCAGACGGGATATGACTGTAGGGCCTGGTATGGTGGCTAGGTGAGCAGGCTACTGTTTGATTAGATTTTTGCAAGAGTCAGTAATTGCTAGTAAAAAGGTTTTTTTTCCCCCTCAGTGACATGTGCTGAAAACAGACGCAAGTTGACAGTGAAGAAATTCCACAAATATGAAGAGGAAATTGATATCCACAATGAGTTTTTTAGGCCATATGAGTTGAGCAGTTTTGATGAGACCTTCTGCTTGGCAATGACCAATTCTACAAGGTATATTGGGATGGTTTGTGACTCTAAATCCTTGAATGGAAGTTGATTTGGTGTGAATTAAATATGCATTTGATTTATTAGGTTAAATACATGTCATTTCAAATTTAGCAAATTTGAAACTAAATCACAATGCTACATGGAACTGTTACTCTAAAAAAATCTGTAAAAATAGCAATTAGATTTCCAATTATTTTTTGTTATGGAGTGCCTAGTGTCTGGGCATTTGATGCCTGAGAGATGAACTTTTCTCTCTTGATTCAGATCACAGAAGCTACTTTCAAAACAATTGTTTTCTCATTGTTCTGCTCTCATTTTGCAGTTGTTTTCTTCAGTTCATCTGGTTCTCACAGCTGGTCAGATATTTTGGTTTGTTTTTTTTTTTTTGTTGGCAGCAGTCATCTGGATATTCAAAGCATAATCTGAATCATGGTTTGGCTAAAGATTTCCAGGCAGATTATTTTTCATGTACCTGTTTGACCCAGTTTGTATGTTGGCAGCATTTTGAAAGCAATGTATGAAGCCCTGAGTTATCAGGCCTCTTCAGCATAGGGATGGAGCACGGTGCTTTAGCATCTTTGGCAAGTGGTGATACTTGCAGATGTTTTATGGAACTAAATAATGCAATTGAAAGCTTTTTAAATACCTAGGTTATATGTACATCAACTTGAAATTATAAAGTTAGAACTTGATATCTCATTATGATGATTCTTTTTCTTTAGTTCCTTTGTTAGAGGTGGTTCTTCCAGAAAAATAAAAAAAAATTATGTGTTGCACTTTGTTCATAAACACTTTTTCCTTTCTATTTTGGCAGAGATTTTATGCCTAAGAATGTGGGAATTGATCCAAGTCCATTCACTGTTCGTAAACCTGATGAAACTGGAAAATCTGTGTTGGGGTAAGTCTGAAATCAGAAATTTTGTTCTGGTTTAATAGTAGTGAAATTGTAATTAAAATATATAAACTCTTATGTATGTGTCTGTGAAGAATATTCAGTGTTACGTGGGAAATAAAAAATTCATTGGTGTTGTACTGCAGAATTGTACACTTTGAAAATCACATCTAATTTAAGATTTTTGTTTGACACTAGGAATTCTTAATTCAACTTGTTTAATATTTTCTGGTTTTTCTGATTTCTCAAAGTGAAATTCATGAGAAGATTTTATCAATAATATACAGAAGTTATTAAAATTTGATCATCTCTTCATCGTAGTGTCAATGCTATTCTCTATTGGAGTTGACAACAGTGCATATTTTCTTATTGTCTTTTAAAAAATTATTAATTTTTTATAAATAGTGCATATTCTGAAACAGCAATAAATGCCAATTTCAGCATAGTATTTGATAAAATATGTTATTAAAATATTCATGGATAAAATTATATAAAAGAATTCAGCAACAGTTGCTGGAACAAATGAATGCCTCATTTAGCTGCTTTTGCATCCTGTACCTGCTTTGTTACTCCCTTTGTTCCACTGCTGTGTCCCACAAGGGCTGTGCAGAATCTTCCTGAATTCATTCTCTCTTTGGTAGCTCATATTAAGGAAACCTTTTGTCAGTAGTTGCTGTGCTGTCACAGCATTATAAGTTCCTCTGAAAACTTGCTGTTTTGTTAAACACTAGAACATTGGACTCTCATGTGCTCTTGTCCTGAGAGTCTCGTTGTAAATAAATGTTGAGAGTAGACTATGCTTATCACCAGTAGAACCTCATTTTGTGCTACTCATTCCCTGGGAATAAACAGGAAGACTGTTCAATGTTACACAGTTTATCTCTGCTAAGAATTTGAGTTTATGAGTATTTTGAGGATAAGCTTTATACTTCCGCTTTAGTAAAATGTCAGATTTTGGACTAATTTGTCTCCAGGTGCTCCATTAAATAGTTGACCATTATATAATTTTCTCAAGCGTTTCTATTCAAGCTCTTTGCTGTGATTTTTAGGGGTTTATGTGGGACAGAGAATCCACATTCCAGGATTCCAGCTCCATCAAAGCCACATTCCAGGACTCTCTGTGTATCACTTATAAGGCTTCCCCTTCACTGACTGTGTCGTAGGGTAAAACATGGCTTCACTCTTGCACCTCACCCATATTTAGCCTTGCAAAAGGTGGTACCTTTGCCTTGCTCATTTGTCATCATCTTTTGATCTAAGACATTTCTGAAGGAAATTTGGTCATCTCTTTGTCTGTAGGCATTCAGGTCCCAAGGACACTTAGATCTTGGCTGGGTGTACATGTTGGGAGTGGGGTGAGGATAACACTCTTACCAGTTTGGCCACTTGCTCCATTCCTCAGCTTTCAGAAAGGACTGCTTTTCTTGTGACCTTCACCTCATCTAGAAAAGTAGGGAAAAATCCCTTTATTTTCCCTAAAAAGAATGCTTATGTCTTCATAACTCTGTACATTTCAGTCAGAGGAAATGTCAGGTTCTGTTGAGTCAGAAATCAAATTCGCCCATGGTGCTATTTTCCCCAAGGCATTTGTTCCAGCTCTAAGATTTTTTTTTGATACAATAATCTCTTTGGGGGTGGGATATGCTCTCAGATCAGAACCTATGAAGGACTCTCCTATTTGTTTATGCATGTTCCTTGAGCATATGAAGTGTAGCTAATTCAGTACAGGGATAAACTGCTATTTGAGTTTCACTTCAAGAGGCAGCCTCTGTAACAGTCATAGTGTGCTCCACTAGGGCTCAAGTGATGCTGATGAGAGCACTAGACCTGCATCTCCAAATAGCATTTGCATCAATCTATGAGCTCTTTTCACAGGCTTTAGCATGCTGCTGTCTTCCTTTAGAATGAGACACAATGTCTGCCAGTGATACACGGGACAGTCACTGCAGCAAGGAAGAGATGTTCCTTCCCTATTTCCAGGGATTTGTCTATAAACTGTCTATTCATTAGTTAATGTTTATTCATTAACTGCCTTCCCTGAAAAATTGTGACAGTGTCTGAGAGGAAGTTGCTACTGAATACTCTTCTGTGGCCAGTAGGAGAGGATGCAGAGCACATAAGTCTGATATGGTTTCTGATGGGCAAAGTAATGTGCACCTTTCAGAGTGCGTACAGTTAAATCCAGTGTTAGCCTGCTTACATAGAGATGCTGTGTCTTGAAGGCTTCTTAAAAATAAGGCACCTCTTTATATTCACTAGAATTTCTTGAGTGAGAAATACATACTACATCCAGAAATGTTGCTGATTAAAGAATTAAATTGAGGGGAGTGGTATGGAAAATAAAGGAAAAAAAGTGACATTACTGTTAAGAGCTGGAACCAAGATTAAGGAAGCTATTGGAGTGGATATTGTTATTAATCAGAAAGTGAAACTTTTTCCAAGATCAAACCCAAAGATGTGATGTCTCAATTAATTTTATTCTTTTTTATTTATTCAGTTGTGGGGAGGGATTTAAGTAAAGAATCAGAGAATTGGTGGAGAAAAGCTGACAGAATCCTTTGGGCTTTCTTGAAATGCTCTGGAATAAGAAGAGATTGAAGAGGACAATCAGAGATTTTAAAAGATGAGCAAAAAGTTGCACCAGAAGTTAAAACTTATTTCCCTGGAAAGATTTTAACCAAGATTAGGAATTCTAAATATTCATTGCTAATATCTTGCTGATTTCATGAATACACACTGCCTTTCCTAATAGGAACAAAAATAATAGAGAAGAAACTGTGCTGCAGCGTAAAACAGCTGCTAGTGCTCCTCCACCCCCAAGTGAGGAAGCAGTGTCAAGTAGTTCTGAAGATGATTCTGGGACAGATAAAGAAGATGAAGGTGCTGTTTCCCAACGTTCAACTCCAGTAAAGGTGACTGATACAGGAGACAATACAAAAATCACAGAGGTAAGAAATTACTGTTAGGCAAGAGAGCTTAAAATTCACATTCCCTTTAAAAAAGCATTATAGAACAGTCAGAAGTAAAGCACTGAGAAATTTAGTGACAAAGGTCTCCAGTGTAATTTTTTTTTGTAGATATTAGCATAACTGCACTGCAAGTGTTTTTTAACCTTTTCTGTTCTTCTTGTTGTGCAATAGTGAAACACAAAGGAAAATAACATTAAAAAAAGAAAACTACTGTCAGAAACCTATGGCATTTGGAAGGTATTTGGGTCATTACATTGTTTAAAATGCACCTGTATTAGTGTGTTAATTCAGAGCAGAAGTGCACATCTGATTGTCTGTTACTGTGCTCTGGCACACATCATTAGGTGGCCTTGGAGCATGCAAATGATTCCTTTTCTCCAGGAATGTACTTGATCTACCTACTTAATCAACATTTAGTCCATGGGAGTTAAATTCCCTGAAAGACATGTAGTATGAAGCTGAGGTCCTGAGAACCACCTCTTGGAATTACAAGGCAATTCCTTTTGGACAATGCCACTTGCTTAGGTCGATTAACTGTAAATTAATGTTAATTCCATCTAAGTCTCAACCTGATTTATGTGAACACTTTTAAATTGCTGTCCCATAATTATGTGCTCTGGCATTAAAAAAAAAGAATTAACTAACTTCAAAAATGTGCATGATAATGTTACCACACAGGTCCTATGCTATTACTGTTACTAAGGTTGCAGATAATGGCAGTGAATAAAATAGTGAAATAAATTGCGTTTGCCCAGTCAGGTGGAAAGAATGTATATTTGCAGCTGTGGGCTGTTAATCTTTTTTTGCTGGCATAACTCCCATTTTGTTGGAATCCCTTGGGTGCTAATTTAATGAAAATACTGAGTTGTATAAAGAATTATAGAAGTATCTATTTTATTAGTTCATGTAATAGTTCTTCAAATTCTTTCTTGTAGATATCCATTTTGGATACCATTGAAAGTATCGTAGCAAAAGGTTATGCTAATGTATACTGTAGAAATTTGGAAAATACTTATGTTGTCTAGCAGGGTTGGTTTTTTTTAAAGCCACAGGTAATTTAAATGGTTATAGGATTGTGCATGTTATCACTTCTGAAGAAAATTGAGTATTTATGACCTTAGAATAAAATGTAGTGCCTGATAGGCAACAGACAATTGCGCCGCCTTTTTTTTTTTTGCCTCAATTCAAATTTTGATTCCATTCAGTCTTTAGCCTAGGGTTGTGTGTTCTCAGATAATGGATTTTCAGCCTTCAATAGTGCAATAGTGTCTTCTTCCTGAGCCAGTACAAGCACATTTATTTATTTGTATTTATACAAGATATTTTATCTAAAAGTTTTCCATTATCTCTGAATAACAGAGTACCTGTTCTCCAGTAAATCAGATTGTTTATAGGTTTTTTTTAACAAAAATCCAACTTGAAATTTTATTCTTGATTCCTACTATTGCATAATTTATCTCACATCAGTTTTTCCCTCTTGTTTTGAACACACTTCAGCACTCAGACCTAAGATATCTTTTTTAGATTTTTAAGATGCTTAAATGAAAGGTGTATGTAAACACAAAGTGTGATTTGAAACATTGAATTTCAATGGCTTAAAAATTGGGTGAGCTATTCTGACTTTTTAGTAATGATAAGAAGAAATATATTCCATTTTATTAGCACCTTTTCATGCACTGAATTTTAGCCATAATTTACATTGTTAATTCATGCCATTCCTTATTATCTGGGGAACTCAAAAAACTGGTCCCTTTCTGTTCACATCTCTGAGAAGTTTATAAAAATGCATTTATTCTTCTGATCTGGACATACCTTCTGAAGTTCTTTGACTTTGAATCATTTTGAACTAAGAGGAAATTGTCTTTATATTTGACTCACGTGTCTTGTCAGAAAACTCCCCTCAGTTTAGCACTGAATCAGTAGACACAGTTAGTGAGCTATTGCATATGCACTGATTCCTTGTTATAGTTGACTGACATGGTTGCATAATGTATAAAATAAAAATAGTTCTGTTCAACCTGAGGTTTCTAATTTTTGCAGAATTGACATCAGGAAATGTGAAAGCAAATGTGGGAGCATGTTTTGAACGAATATGTTTTATTCTATATTAAGTTTCAATAGAACAGAATTTAATAACTACACCATTATGTTCTATTAATATAATTTAGTCTCCTAATATGTCGTTTTACCTGATGATACCTTTCAAGAATTCTTTACTTGTTGAGTAAATGTGTTGATTAATATTTTGAATAAGTAATTTTCTTTTAAAAATATGTATAAGCTATGATTGCTGTGGATGTGAGAAACCTTTTTGGTTTTGTCTGAACTTCTGAAATGATATTTTGGCTGGTAAGGAAGTTCTTTCTTAAGAGCAATCTTTCTTTGGATGTTGTTAGAGTATTCTTCATCTGAATCTTTCTTATGTTCCAGAATGTAGTGCAAGCAACAAAAGATGTGTATGGAGTCAATCTTTCAGATGTCCCTTCAGAAGATGATCTTTCAATATATGCAAGGTGAGATAAATTTCCAGTGGTAATTGGTAAAGGATAATTTGGGCTAGTTAAAGCAGTTTGTCAAAGTGCTTCCTTTGATTAAACTTACTTAAATGAGCAATTTGCCTATATATGCTAACTCTTTCAAAATCAAACTGTTTTCAGCTGTCTGTGTCAATTCTGATTTCAGTGGAAGCTATGCATATGTCTCTGAAAGCAAAATTTGGAGTTTAAATCAAATGAAAGATGCTTCAAAAGAAATACCTGTCACTTAATATAATCCTAGAAATTCATAAGTAAATTCATAGGAATTCCATATTCCATTGATAAATAAATTCCGCAGAATTTGCTTATCAATGGAACCAAGAGTGGAACCAAGAATGGTTCCATGGCTGTAAGCTTTGTAATCTGTGGAGTTTGCATTTTTCAAGTGTTGAATTACTCCAATTCAAATCAGTCATAATGAAATAGCTTATTCTGTAAAAATGCATATAAAATAATAAAAGTTGTCTTTTTATTTAACACAATGTCATGTAAGAAATCTACACTTCATCTCAGGAAAGCACTGTGTATGTATTGAAGTAAATACTTGTGAGACATGGATTGACATGGCCTTGTGTGCATTTTTTTTTATTCTCTAATGTGTAATAGCAGTAGCTACCTTGTTATATTTGAAACATTTTCAATTTTTAAGGGAAATTTTAATTCGCTGTGATATGTAATTTGGTGATATGTGGCATTTCATCCTGACTTAGTTTCTTAATCTACTCAAAGCATTTTTTCTTTATATTTAAAATTATTTTTCTCCTGCTTTTTCTTTAGGTGTAGCTATTTCTCTTGCATTCTTTTGTTCTTTAAAATTCCCATTTCTACCTATTTCCTGCAAGCAGAGTCATTTGAAGATCCTACACTTCAATAGGGTTAAGGGGGGTGTTTCTCATTATAGCTGAAATTTTTACCTTAATCTATGCCTCTACCTCTGTTTCTTTTTTATTTTAACCCTAGAAGATGGATGCAAATTTGACAACTATCCTTTGATACAGCAGGTAGTTTTTGTGGTTCAGAAAATGGCCCAGTGTAGCTGGTATCTACTGTGAGTCTCTCTGTACAGATTAACAATTCTGTGTTAACATCCAGAATTGCAGATACTTCCAGCTTTATAATTTCTTCAGACTGGACTAATGTTCAGTCTATTGCTAATGTAAAACTATAAACCCCTTGGAGGCTTTGAAGCTCCCTATTTATATCCTTTTTAAGAAAAAAACAAAACAAACCTTGCATTTATTTAATTTCCTTTGAGCAATGCTGGTTTTAAAAATAGAAAAAATTACGAATTCTTTATCTCTTTCAGCTAACAAGGCATGGTGCTATTTCTGGTCTGGTGTGCTGATTTATATAATAAAGGATGACAGTAAAATCTATACTTTGCAAAATGTACATCGCTTGAGAATAGCAGCAATTTCTTTCACAGTATGATGACAGTTC
This sequence comes from Geospiza fortis, assembly GCF_000277835.1. Lineage (NCBI taxonomy): Eukaryota > Metazoa > Chordata > Aves > Passeriformes > Thraupidae > Geospiza > Geospiza fortis. Next base: position 3,565,588 of record NW_005054306.1, read on the forward strand.
TCACATCAAGCCTTTTTCTGTTACTGTAATAAGGGAAGTGGGGATGTAAGATCCTGACTTCGCTTGACATCACTGGACATGTTACATGTTTTTTCATTATGAGGATGAGGGTCTCACAGATTCAAAGTAATTCAGGTTAAGTTGCTTTATGTCAACTGATCTGTATTAAGACTATTTGCAAATGCAAATTAAAAGTAATTCAGATCTATTCAGCCTGATTTCACTGATGGCTGAGATAATTCTTATCAAAACACAGAAGACCAGATTGGTTGAATTTGGAAGGGACAGGAAGTCCCTCCAGTAATTTGAGGTTATATGCTGCAGATCAACTGTGTGTGGTATCTTCCTGACCTCAGGAAACTTGCTTGTGTGCATTTAGGTCTTGGATTATTCAAAATGTTGAATAATTTGAAGCATTAATTAAAATACTTATGCAATTGATTTGCCTTTGGTTTTTTTTAAGTTGGTTTCAACAGCAGGCTCCTGCAGTAGAAGATCTTAATAATTTTGATTTGCACTTAAAATTCTCTTATTTAGTAATGTAAGTATTTATTCCTTTAACAAAGTGATGTTGCTTGTCTCTGAGGCATTTGTTTCTACAGTATAGAATCTGAATGGAGCAGAAAGAAAAACTGCAATAAGTTGCTTAGGTACATGTTGTTCATTTGACTTCTGTACACTCTTCCATGCTATTGGTTTTGCACTGGTAATAGTTGCTTGTTAAAATGTAGTAAATATTCCTGAAGTAGACCTGTAAGACTTCTTAAGCTAAATGGAAGCTCACTGTTAAGAAAAACTCTGCCTCAGAAAATTAAACTAGTAAATCACAACTGACATTTACTTGTCTTTTCAGTGGCACAGCTGTGTTGGAGAGTGATCAAATTGAGTTCAAGATAGCTACATATATTTACATTTGAAACTGTCTGACTTTTCCTCCTATTCTGGGTGACTAAGATTAGTGATAAACTACTTTTCAGAAGATTTTGTTCCACTTCATTGCCAAGAAAAAGAAAAAAAAAAAAAAAAAAAGAAGACAGTATTTTCCATTGGCAGTGTCTTCCAGCAAGTATTTGGAGATGGAGAAATTGTCCCAAAAGGTTATGGTTGTAAATAAGAGATCTGGACTAACAGCATTTCAGATGAATAAACTAGATTGAATTCAACAGAGGACTGACTTAAATCTGAAACTTGAGAGACTTTGTGTCTTTTGCTGATTTTTCCATAGGCTATTTCTCTGACTGATTGCTTTGAGAAAGATATAGGAAGTTGACTGTAGAGGGCTGCCTGTTTCTTAGGGGAGGCCTGTTTCTTCCTGTGACATACTGAGTGACACCAATTGATAAGCAGATCTTATTTCAAAGGAGGTTCTGAGTTCATGCATGCACCCTCTATGAACTTTAAAAAATCTCTCTTGTTCACTGGAGAAGTACATCATGATCAGTGATTTACATAGTATGACTCAAAATCTCATTTCTTAGTGTCATTTTCTTTGTTTGATGACTTTTGTGGAATAATTCTTTTATTTCTTTGATTTATTCTTCTATCTACTACTTTTCACAGGTTTGTTCAGCTGGGACAAAGTCAGCATAAACAAGACAAGGGCAGCCAGCAATTTTGTTCAAAACACCCCTTGGATAAGGTTATAAATTTGTAAGTAATCTTTCTCTTTTTTCCTTTTAGCCTGATTTTGCTTTTTTCATTAGATATGAAAAGTGATCAGGTAAATTTGATGTTAAATTGCTTCAGAGTCACACTTCCATTTTCTTTACTGCATAAGAGGTTTCAATGCATAGCATGAAGAACTGGGTTTTTGATTTTTTGAGGGTTTGGGTTTTTTGGGGGTTTAGTTTTTGTTTGTATTCTTTTGGGGAGTCTTGTTTTTTATTTTTTTAGTTTTTGTAGTATCAAGGGGTTTCTATTTAAAAGTCTTAGCAAGCCTGAATTAACAGAAAGTGCTGAATCTACTGAATTTAGAGGGCAATTTCTTCTTGCTTACTCCACTAGAGAACATTCAAAGTTGCATTTGAATCTTCTTAGTCCTAGTGTATAAAAAGGGTCGTGGTATTATCCAAATGTCATACTAATGTTGAACCAGGTCTTACAATTTCGATGATCAAGTACTACCCTCCCAATTGACATCTTCCTGTAGTGTAGGCAGCTTAAATTTTCACCAAGGCAAGACAGAATTTTATTTACTTCTGTCCCTGGGGTACACAATCCTTTATCCAACAGCATGGACACTTCTTAGAACTGCAAGAGATTTTCTGCAATCCTTTGGTTTACAGAAGCCTCAACTTTGTTTCCTGCACTGCCTCTTGTCCACCCCTCTGTGGTGGTGAAGTGAGGAAACCTTAAACACAGCATTTATACCTAAGTAGGGACAGAGACTGGGTGAGTCTCAGTTAGGCTGAGAAAGAATGATGTGAAACTGATGTAATGCTGTGTATGAGACAATACTGTCTAATAGCAGTGTTTAGTCACTTGGTATTACCTACATTTAAAGTGATGATTTACCACATTCGTAGGTAAATGAGCCTGTAGTTTTATAATAAAACATGCATAATGGGTATTAAAGTAGTAAATTAGATTGGCAAACTGTAAAACTGTTTTTCAATATGAGGGAGCAAGCCTGAATGTTTTAAATGGACATGTTTATTAAGAAAATATTTTGTAAGAGGAAGAATAATTTTGCTATGAATGAAGGCAATTTCTTTTTTGTAATTGCAAAATCTCCCAGCATGTAAGACAGTGTAGGAGATAATAATTCCTTTCTTACCCCTTTAAATGTAATTTTTTTTTTCCCAATGCTGAGCTGCTGTAAAATGAACACATTAAAGAGAGTCTCTACACAGAATTCTGGTGGGTTTGGGATAGTCAGATTTTTCTCTATTCCCAAATGTAATTTCCATGTGTTTCTGAATAGTAGAAGTGTGAAAGTCATAGGGCACACAAATCTGTGCCTCCTGTCACTCCTCCTCTTGAAGTCCTGTAGATCATCTCTCCTTGCCAGTTCTGCCAAACATGTTCCTCTATGCAGATGAGAGAGGAAATAGAGTATCTTAGAGCTGGTGATTTCTTTTTTATTACAGTATATCCCTAGACTGCTTAAAAACTTTCTTTGGGCTTTGTTCTGTAACTTATTAAAAATGTTTAAATACTGTTAGGATGGTGACAGATTGTTCTTTAGTTAAAGTCACAAATGTAGCCATGCTTAAAAGGCACGTTGTTCAACTCTGAAACAAGGAAGCTTTCTCTTACTGAGTTTGAATTGCTGCTCCGAATCAGGAATTTCCTTGGAAAATACTTATTTTTGAAAAATATAATAGCATGAACATAAGTGTACTCAAGATTAGGGAGAGAGGGAGGGTTTTCAGTAAGGGCAGCTGAGGCACAGCTTGCACTTGTTTCTCAAGGAGCTCTTGAAGAAATTAAAAAATTATGCTAACTTTTATTAATTTGATGTTAGATGCCTTTTAAATTGAAAAATAAATCTGACTAATTTAATTCTCAAGTGGTCGCTTCATATATGATACAAATGCAATCAAACCCTAGTTCTTTTCATAGTAAAATTAGGTACTCTGTCTAAAACTTTGGGTTCATATCAGCAGTGAGATGTAATTTAAGTTTAGGTTAGTTGTCTTTTCCACACTTCTCAAGAAAATCTTTTTTAATAGCCCCACATTTCACAATTTTAAACACTTGACCATTTTAATTAAATACATGAAGCCATTACAAAAGAAGAATTCTTTTTTATTTTTATAATGGCACTGCAGTGATATTTCTGAATTCAAATATGAATTGTGTAAATACTGAAGAGAAGGTTCTGTCTTGAATTTAGAAACTATTAAGTATAGACTAGAAATAAAAAATGGGAACTTGAATGGGGACCAAAGTGATGCAGTGAAATAATACCGAAGTTGAGTGGAGGATGTGGAAGGATTTTGAAGTTCTTCTTTTTGTTCTTAGAAATTCCATGAAAGAAAAAATGATGGAATTTTACTTAGAGCTAAATAGAGCTAAACAGAGCTGGACTACTTTTAGCACAATCTATTATAATGTGTATGGAGACAGACTCTAAGTACTGTAGTGTAATTACTGTTGGCTGACACAGTGCACCTGTTCCTCATTCCCTAATTCCCTACTATTCATTCTGGTATGATATAAATAATACTGTTGTAAAAATATACTCTCAAAACCTTTTCAAATGTACTTCATACATTTATCTAGGAGTACAAGAAACTTTATTCCCTCCTGAAAAGAGAATTGAGTGTTTTGATTCCCTGTAGCACAAAAGAAGAGTGTGGGCATGCTTAAACATCCTCCTCCCAAGAGTGGCTGGTGCATACATCAGGGTCCAAGCTGTGCTTCAGGTCAGGTTGTAGAATGCTTTGGGTTAGAAGGATTCTTAAAGACCATCCAGTTCTCCAACCCCCTGCCATGAGTAGGGAGTTTCCACTAGACCAGGTTGCTCAGAGCCCCATCCAGCCTGGCCTTGAACACTGCCAAGGATGGGGCAAACACAACTTCCCTGGGTGACCTGTTCTGCTGTGTTCCGTGGGTTTCTGGGCTTATACGAATCCAATCCGGCCAGCACGAATCCAAGCCCAGCACGGAACCAGCATAGACGAAGGACAAAAGACAAGGAGCGCTCTTCCTCCGCGTGGGTGTAGGTATCCGTTTATTAGCTTGAGACAGGACATGAGATGGTACAGCCACCCAGGTGAAGAAAGAGACCCCAGACCGCCTGCTATGGGGTTTTGTCCAGGGGAGAGGGGGCAGAGAAAGAGGACCGTGGCCAATGGGATGCCAATGGGGAGGGACCACCCATGGGACAGCCACCGAACCAGGTGTAGGAGGGAACACCCAGATGCAATGCAACACTGTTCCAGTGCCTCCCTGCCCTCACAGTGAAGGATTTCCTCCTACTGCTTAAGTTTAACCTGTCTTCTTTCAGTTTAAAGCCATTCCCCCTTGGGCCATCACTTCATGCCCTTTAAAAAAGTCCCTCTGCAGCTCTCTTGCAGCCCCCTTTAGGCACTGGAAGGTGAGACAAGGTCTCCCTGGAGCCTCCTCATCTCTGTGCTGAACAACCCCAACTCTGTCAGTCTGTCTTCATAGGAGAGGTACTCTAGCCCTCTGATCATCTTCATGGATGTTTGCTTAGGATTCAAACAAGGTGAAAAAGTAGATTTTGTTTACTTTTTTGGGTATACAGAGACTTGAGGAGAACTAATTAATGTTGAAACAAATGCAGTGGCTTTCTGGTGACTGCTATGTGTCTGAGAGCTAATCTACATCACCATGAACTTTTCCTTGGAAATATGGAACTTCTTCATTGTAACTGACGGTTTTAACTGTATCTTTTACTGTGGACACAGTGATACTCTTGGTGAAACCATAACACCAGGAAGCCTGCTCATAAGTGGGATGAAAATAATTGAAAATTGCATGTCAGGGGTGCTGTCCTTCATGACATAAAGCTTATGTTCCTGTCTACAGAATTTTCACTGGGAGGCCATAAAGCTACGGGTGTCTAGGGAAACCTGATAGCCAAGTCATAAATAACATGCTCTCCTTCATGACTATTGTAAGATATTAAACTTATTAAGTAAAATAGATTTTTACATGAATATGTTAGAGAAATAACTTAATTAAATGACTGGATAATACAAGCACTCTACAAATAGTTACAGCTTAATACAGGGTTATTAATCAAAGTTGGCACTCATGAACATGTGGTTCTTTCAATATATTTTTATCATATTGATGCAAGTAGGAGGAAAATTGAGATTTGGTTATTAAATGCTCAAAATTAAATGGACTTTGCTGCCCAGCTTCCATTGTACCTAAGGAAAGAATTTTGAGTCATTAGTGCTTCAGAAATGTCGTATCTTTAGAAACCAATCAATAAATAGAGAAGGCATCAATTTAGTGTAATGGCTCTGTTTTGTTTTTTACTTAATTGCCCATTTGCTAGTGGACCAGACAGACCAGTTATATTTATTAAGTGACACCTTTGTTGTTAGATAGTGACACTGATAAGTTAGTACGGTGTGCTAGTGTCAAATGCCATTGCTAGAGTCTCAGCATGGATGCTTTACGCTGGTTGAGTAAGTACTGCAGAAACTATGGATGCTTTGAAAAACAATCTACTTTTAAAGCATCTAGGCTAAGGTTTTTTACCAGTTCTGAAAACACCCACTTGAAATAAATTGGAAGTGATAATAAGAAGAAACTATCACATTGTTGAGGAAAAAAAAAAGTTTTAGAGTATGCAGCCAAACTCTGTAGGGGACTAGTGATTTTATTGTCTCAAGTTGAATACTATGCTTGTATAAGTAATTCTATCATTGCAATCAAAGAATAATCAAATGAATGTATGGCTATGCAAAGTTGAAATACAAAATTGAAAAGTATTACTTTAATCTGGAAGCCTTTTTGCTTTATATACCATATTCCAGTTGTACTGGAATATAGGCGCAGTATACCCTACGTGACACGCTGCAGTAATTTTTTAAGACTAATGAGCTGTCACGTGATGAAACATCCAAAATACAATATATTTTACTAAAATAAAAGGCTGTAAAATGAGGGAACAAGAGGTTTTTGACAGTTTTAATGGAGATCCTCATTTAGAAACAGTGTCAAACATTAGTTTGTGCCCATAATGCAAGAAGGAGTTTATTAGGGCATTTTATTTATAGAAGGGCTTTCCCTTTGCTCAAATGTTCTAGTTCTTACTTGTTTTTTCACCTTCAGAAGAAGATATTCTATGCATAAAAATAACTTTCTTGTCTCTTGAAAAAGCACACAGGTAGTGAGTCATGACTGTGGCTTCTGTAGAATATGGCAATGATGCTAATATCTGAATCTTCATTGCATTTGGGCAGGTTGATGTTTGCTTTATGAAATAGTGAGCTTTGACAGTAAGTTGCCACTTTACTTTCTTCCCTGAGAAGCTTTGAGCCCAAAAATATGCCTATTAGGATTCAAATATGTTATTTGTTGGATGAAGAAGATTTTAAAAATATTTTCATAAAATATCTGAGTGCTGTTGCTTATAATAAATTGTCTGCTTCCTGATAATTAGATGGAAGTTTCTTACCTAATTAATCCTTTCTCTGCGTTGGCTCAGAGTATAATCACTTGTCATAATTGCTACTAAGTGGAAGCTCAATGAAGTCTTTCTTTTATCTGCTGTCATGCATGGCACAGATCTACTTTAGCTGGGGTACTTACTGACCGTAGCAGATCTGAGGAAGGATGAAGAAATGAGGGCAGGGCAAAGGGAAGTGAGAAGGTATTCTGTAATGGGATTAATGACAACTTACCTAATTACCCTACTTGCAAAGCTGGGTCTTACCAGGTCTGCAGTAGTGATAAAAATCTAGGTAAATGAATTATCTACTGGGAACTTGCCCTCTCATTGACTCTTCTGTATATTTCAAGGAAAATAAATACTCCTCTCTCTGTGTGGAAAATTTTTACCTAAAGCTCCAAATATTCTGCATGTTTGTTTTTTTTCCAGAATACCCATCTCCTCCTTTTCTCAAGACAATATTTACGAAGTCCAGCCTCCAAGAGCTGATAGGAAATCAATAGAGATTTTCCATGCACACATTCAGGCTGGAAGAGGAAACATGCAGCCCCTGGGAAGAGATGACTTCCTCATGTACAGAGAGTACATTCGAAACAGATACATGTAAATCCAAGCTGGATTCTCCTGCCAAATCCACTGGACTGATAAGTCACAAAAATAATTTTAGAAAGGAAATCTAGTTTTGTTCTTTTGCAGTAATGAATTTGTTACTAACTTTTCTATTTATTGTTCTTTACTGTTATCCATTTATGTATTGTGCTTTAGGGGGAAAGGTGGGTTAATATCTGATTTAAAAGGTTATTAAATATCTTTTTAGCTGAAAGTGTGTCTTAAGACACTAAGTGAATAATCAGAGCACCCAGAGTCACTAGAGAGTATGTAGCAATTTGTGGCAAAGAAAATATGGCATCTTTAACTTTTTTATATTAATTTCTTACATTGTTATGTTTGCTAATAAAACTGAAGTGATTTGTACACAAGAATCAGAAGAGAATAGTTTTCTTCCTCTTTCTTCCCTGACAGAAGACAGTCTTCTTTTACAGCAGAATATTTCTTGAGGTTTTTAGCAAAGTGCTAGAATGACTGCTTGCAGTTTTCTGCTTTCTTAGGCAAAAGTGAAAAATATATGTCTTATATATATTTGGCTTATGTCAAAATCAAAATTTGCATCAACACCAATAAACTTTGTAACCCTAATATGTGTCAAAACTAATGTCACTGGTGCTGGTAGCTGCAGAATCTGTGCCACATGCTGCAGGGTGAAGATGGCCTGTGACTAATTATCACAGGTTTCTAGTACAAGTCTGAGGAGAACCCCATAATGACTGCATCAGCAAATGAGGGAATGCTCTTCACATTACTGGGTTTGGACACCTGGAGAGTGCCAGACTATCCTGTCACTTTTCTGTATGACATGCATTATCCTTTTGAAGCATACCCTTCCCATCCCTGTGTTTGTGCTCCTGTGAGATGCCTTGAGGTTCAAGCCTGGAGCCTCCAGGGAAAGTGACTGGATCAGCTGGAGTGATCATGCAAGAGGAAGCAGGAGCTGGGTTAGGCAAGACTGAACATCATGTCCTGTGCTGGGTAAGAGGTAAAGAGGGAGCAAATGTCTAAATAGGTTCTTTTCGGCTTGTGAACAAAATATTTTTCAAATTAAAATAAAAAGAAAGGGAGGAAGCCTGCTATTTGTAATTGCAAGCAAAAATTCCCAACACTCTGTAGCCCTTTGCCTTGAGGAATACTGACAGTATCAGCAGCATTCTTGACAGAACATTTTGTTCCACAGGCTTGTACAGACCATGTTTCAGAATTTTCTGGAATAGCAGAATAACTGCTTTAGGGATGCAGCCAACTGCATGTAACAGATGTAGAGAACATGTTTGTGTTCACAGTAAATTGCCTTTCAGGCAGCTACTGTAGATTTGTGGCTGCTCACTGCAAACATGTTTGCATATCTTTGAATATTTAATGCACTGAGTTGCACCTCTGTCAGTAATTCAATATAAGAAAAGACGCAGTGGGTAAAGGGAAAAAAAGATTTCTTGTGATACAAGTTTGTGTGTCTCAGGGAAAGACTTGCATGCAGTCAATGAGAGCATGGTACTTTGAGTTACCAAAGCATTTTAGTGTCCATTCTCTTTTGCTAATTGTTTTGAGCCAAATGGTTGTATTTTAGGAGATGCAAGAGTGAATTGTTACTTTAGATTATACTTCATTACAATTGTCAATGTTTTTTTCCTCTGGAAAAATAAAATACACTGAATTCTTTTGCCCAATATGAAAATAATTAGAAGGAATAAATGCTTGCTTTGAAAATAAGTAGAGCTGGAGTTCATGTCTTAGTGAGACAAGCACACACTTTCCTTACTGCACTTAAACTGTTGCAAGGAATGGTTTCTAGACTGTCAAAGACCTTACTTTTGTTGTTGATAGATACTGGTAATTCATAAAAGTTACCCTTGACAGTGCACCACTTACCCACAGATAACTCAGAAGATGAAACTCCCTTTTCAGCAACAAATGATGTTGTTGCAAAATTTAGGGATAGTAATGAATCTGTAGCTCTAGAAGAAAATATGTTCAGCCCTCAGCAGTTCAGACACTCCTCAAAGAAAAGGATTAAAGGAGATTGCTTTACAGATCTGAGAGCTGAAGGACAGCTCAGTGATAGCTTGTGTGATCTACCATCAGTGTGCTCTTAGCAGCTGTTCAGAATGCTTCCAAGTGCCAATGTCAATTTTCAATAGGATTGTTTAAAGAAAAAAAAGAGTCCAATGCACAAAGCAGGACTCCCAGCTTAACCCTGAGTAAACTCAACAGTCTGAGTGGATCTGCTGCCTAATGCACATAAATGATTATTTAAAATAGGAGTACACTCAATAACCCATCTAACAAATTCAGCTGGATAAAGGACACCCAAGATGCTGCCTCTGCATCCATCTACTTTATCCCATTCTTGTGATAATAAGGTTCAGTTCTCAAAAGTGTTAGAAGTTCTCAATAGATTTGAGATATATTTTCCCTTTCAGAAGCAAAAGAAAAAGTGTGTAAAATAAGAATAAACATGAAAAGAGTGGGCTGTGTTGGCTCTGAAGAGTAACATGGTGTTCTTCTTCACTCTTTAAACCATATGGACAAAAGAAATATTTGAGAAATATGTTGATTTTTCCTCCACAATATGTTTAGGTTGTTTCAGTGTGTTTAAAGGTTACATTGCAATACTATCCCAAAATGTACACCTGGAAAATAATGATTTTTCGTTCTTTTCCTGTGGAATCAGGAAGCACAGATATCAAATTAGGACTGATTTGGTCATTTCTGTGCCAATGGATTTTGATGCCAGTCCAACAGCTTAAGCTTTGTGCTGTGACTGCAGTTGCAGTTCTTTTCCACAATTTTCATTGGTAGTTTCCCCTCCTTGTGAGTCCTGTGTCACTTGCAAAACCCACTGACTTTGTTCTCTTCCTCTCATTTTCCAGAGGGACTTATCTGTGGTCCTGAAACAGGACCTTTCAATGTTCACACAGCTGCCAGGAGGAAGAAGCAAAAGATCTGAGTGTAATTCTGGGGTGACACTTGTGGTAGCTCTTTGTTTTGTTACTGACTTTCTGAGATTTTTCTGCATCATCCAGGAAGGTTCTCTTGGCTTTCACAGGCTTCACTTGTATGAACTCCAAAGCATATGTCCTGTCAAATAGTCATGTTGTACAGTCAGAGGAAATACCAGCTTCACTCAGGAGATCATTTCATTCTCCATAGTGGTTTCACCCTATCAGTAATTACATGAACAAGTCCAGTTCACTGAGGGTAAAACTGAGGTATGTACACAGGAGTGTTCCATTTGCTGGTGTAGATTCAATCCAAGTGATTGCCTAGAGGCTGATAGGGAGAAACACATTGTGCTTGGCTTCCAGATACCTCCCTCAGTCTTGTATATATTTAAAAACCTAATTAAAGTTGTCACTTTTGGTGGTGATTCAGAAGTAATGTGAAACTGGTGCATAAAGTTACAAACTATTAATAATAAAACATCATACATTGAAATTACAACCCTTGCAAATATTGATTATCAGTAGTCCCCTCTGGAGTTCTTGAATCTACCTGCTACAAAAAAAACATTGCAGCTGCTGATCTGTCCACTGGAACCAATCAAGAGAGTGCTGAGAAAAGGCATGAAAAATGATGTTTAGCATAATATATTAAATAGTGTTTCGTTAAATAATAACCTATGTATTGCTTCTCCAGAAAGACATGCTCTTTGCATGACCCAAGGTTTGACTAGAAGATTTATATTCCTTTTTTTAAAATACATTCATCTTTGTAGCATAGAGAGATAGTGTAGTCAAGGTAGGACAGCCAAGAGCATGGTATGAACCATCTCTGATGCTCCATTTGCATTTCCCCATTCTAGGTGAGTTGTGCTGCCACCACTAAAGCCCAGTCTGGTTTTCAGTCATTGCAATAGCCACCTCTCATTTCCAGAGAGATTCAGATGTGGCCCTAAAATAGGTCTGTTAATTTTGTATTCCCTGACAGCTGAGGTACTGTTTCCTTTTTTTTTTTTTTCATAGGGGTTATCTTCTGTTTATTTGCCTTCTTTTTCTTCTGATTTTTTGGTAGTGTGTTTGATTTTTTCAGCATCTATGGTTCAGAATCCTTTTTCTCACATGTAACTATGCCACAAGTTGTAGTTTTCCCACTATATCCATCTCCTCCTTTTGGAGTTTTCACTTCTTGAAGCAAAACTCTGCAGTTGTAATACACTGTCTTGCTTGTTTTATTACTGGTGTATTCCGAGTTGCCATCAATGAGACAATGTAACTTTTGTTAACTTGACTGATTTTCTACCTTCTTCCCTGGAAATACAATGTGGGTTATGCAAAGAGGAGAAAATAAAAGGAGAAACTAAAGAAAGTGGTAAGATTTTGGCTCTCAATCAAACTTAAACCGTGCATGGAGACATTCTCCACAGGCCAGAACTTCCGCAATAACTTCTCCCACAATAAAATTAAATACCCTGTGCCACCCTCTTCCTGGGTTTTCCCCAGATCAGACTATTGGATAATTGACTCAGATGCTCACAAGTCTAAGCTATAAAACCTGATGCTGGTTTGAGGTTCTATACTATATTTTGAGGGATTTTTTTCAATTTTTCTCCTCCACAGCTTGCAAGGGTATTTTGTAGGCTCATGAACTCCCTTCTTAGCAAGAGAGGGATCACTCAGTAAAACTTTTCCTAAGAGAGGCGGGATTTTAAGAAAGAGACCAGTTACCTGGTAGAAAATCCTTTTCCCCAGATGCTCTGATAACCTTTCTGCAGTAAGTCCTACGGGAGGTGTTTAGGTGTTTGTCCTTCTGGTCTCCCTTCTTTCCACATAAATCACCGTCCTTTACAGTGGGCTTGATACCAGGAGTGAGCAAGAGCTGAAATGTATCTCAGTGAGGCAAGGGGAAAGAAAAAAGGGCAAATTAGGGAAGAGCTGGAGCTGTCTGGGTGAAAAGAGAGGGTTGGACACCAGTGAGGTCTATTTGAATAAGCAAGCTGATGCACAGGGAAGAGTGGATTGGCAGGGAGGCTGCCGTTCAGTTGCTAGGAAGTGCAGAAGAGCTGTGCACGCACCTGGGCACAGGCAGAGCACTCTCTCACGTTGCTGGCCGGGTGGGCAGGTTGAGGCTGCGGAGCCGGAGCTCCCGGAGTCACAGAGCCCAGCTCGGTGTGAGAGCACAGCCCAACATGCCCAGGGACACGTGGAGCAGGGGGCTTGTGCTACAGTGGCAGGGAGGAGGCTGGGGCACAGCACGTGGAAAACAAGCGGCAAGCCTGCCATTGAGACATAGCCCATATCCACATGAGCCCTGATGAGAGTCACAGCAGTCATTTGGAAGACACATGTGCTAAGCCTGATTTGAATTTCCAAAGGTCACATTTCTCATTCTCTGTGCACCAGGATTCTCATTAACAAGTGTCCCCAGCTGGCCCTGTGCAATGTCCTCAGGACATGCTGTTGTAACCAAGTCATGCACACAAGGCTTCCCCCAAGGCTTCAGTCTCATCTCACTGCTTTCCTCTTCTGGGGTGTGGTAGGAGAGGGGGCTGTGTCCTGGACACACTTCATAGGGGATCAGATTTTGACCTAGCAGGCACATCCTGCTAAGTGTTGTACAAAACCTATGGAGCAGCGCTCTGGAGGTGTAGGCTGGTTTGTAGCACCATCTGATTGAATTCCCCCTTACCTGGTGGCAGTGGCATCAAAGCCAGGTAGGCTGTAAACAGAGAGGAGGGCTTCCAGTCAGATCACCTCTCCTGGGGGACAAGAAGTTACCCCTCTGCAGGAGTTTATTCCTCCCCATTGTGCCTCCTTGGGGGTACATACAAAAATGGCTTAGCCAAAACACCTGCACTTGAAAAACTAAAATTAGAGGAGTCCCTCAGTAGCCTTTATAAAACCTGGCAGAGCTGTGAGATAAGTAAACATCTACATTATAGGGTCCCTTACAAAAGGATTTTATGGCTTTAGCCTCTGTCTCATCTGCTCCAGACACAGCTAGGTACTCCTCTGGTACAGTGCTTCTCTAAAACAAGGGCGTGTGCCACCTCAGGGCTTCCCTGTGTTGTCAAGGGTAGGCAGGACTTCTGACTCACCAGCCAGGCCAGAGAACAGGCTGCTCAGGGTTAGAGAAGCTTGTCAATCATCACTGGCTTTGAACAAAAGAGGATTTTGTCTGTCTCCATTGCTGTGACCTCTCTGCCTATGTCAGGAGCCTCATGCAGGGACCAGCTTTCCTCAACTCCCCCCAGGACTCACAAAGCTTAGCTCTGCTTCTCCTCTGCCTGCTGACAGCATGTTCTCCATCTGCTGCCTTGGCTTGAATCTCTGATGAACATTATGTTATGGAATGTCTTCTCCAGTAACATTTATACCATTAGGGACTCCACAGAATTATCCACTTCCCACTCAATAAATGCTTTCCCGTCAAATGCTGGTTTCGGATAGTGCTTGCACTGCAGCCTGCTGAGCAAAAACCATTTGGGGAAGTTTCTGAGAGAGCTTCACTCTGCCTGAAGCTCAGGAAAGTGTCATTTACCTGAAGATGAATTACCTGCCTTTTTGGTCAGAAGTAATTGGTCACAATTTGGAAACTTCACTCATCTGCCATATGAATACTACCTGACTCTCATCTACCTCATGTATTCTGCTTTTGGATGTTCAGTATTAAGTCTTTGGATGTTCAGGACTAAGACCCCAGATCACTGAACCTGTTGGTCTGTTTTAATCATCACCCCTGATCTCACCCATTTATTAGATGTTGGTGAATTATTATACTCCTATTCATTAATGCAGAGCATACAGTGGTAGCACAAATACTGCATTGGTTAGTTGTTTTTGCAGATGTCCCCTTTAGATTTCTTTTCTTACAACTTAAATACACGGGATTTGGCCTGTTTTCATTCTGCATATCGTTGCCACTGTTGATTTTATTGATCCTTCTGCACATCTTCAGTAGCATGGGTCTGAGCACAGGGTCACAATTCCTGCTCTGAGCAATCACAAAACATCTCTTCACCTTCCAGGTCTACAGTTGCAAATGTGAAGCAGAAAAGTTTAGTCAAGGATGTGTTTCTTGCTAATTCTTCTTCTAGGCATAAGTTTGTTCCTTCATTGATTTTTCTGGACTGCACATTTGGGCTGATTCGGAACTAGATGTCTCTGATTATATCCCCTGATATTTTCCTTCTTTTAATTTTTTTTCTTTTTCAGTGATTTGGCTATTAGCTGTGCTTGTAGAAATAGAGGTTGCAGTTCATAAAGGCAGCTAAAATCCTTTCCATGCTTTCAACAGTTTGTCACTGACTGAAATTGCAGCAAGGTCCAAGTGTTGAGGGTGCGGTCCCAAAATACCCTTCTAGGGCCACTTCATCACTTCCTTATGAGGAGAGGCTATTCAGAAAAACCCTGAGGAGACATAAGCACCAAGTGTCTCTTTCCCCCCCTTTATCAAAGGCTTGCCTCTCACAATTGTCTCGGTTCTCTCCTGTTGCCCCCTGAAATCTCCAACAGCTCTTCACCGCTGTGCTCATGCAGGGAGCTGCAGACAGGAAAACATTTCCAGACCCTGCTTGTATTCTCAAGGATTGGAACATGTTCCAGGCTGAGCATCTCTGCACAGCTGTGTGTCAGCACACAGGGACAGGCAACAGAGATGGGCCAGCTTGTGTTTGGTCACAGCAGGAAAGGGGAGGCATTTTGAAAGAGCATCACTTTTCCCACAGAATTCCCCAAAGCTGAACTGTTTATTTTCTGTTACAGCATAAGTTTTTCAGTGCAAAATAAAAATATCATTAAAGCACTGTCAATATTACAAAGTGTTTGGTACAGTATGAATTTTTTCAAAGGAACTGTTTACATTGAGCTGATTATTAGCTTACTCTGTAAATCCCCTGAAAAATATTTACCCTCAGTGTAAGTGCTGTAGCTCAGGGAAGGATACAGTTGCACTCCTCATAAGCATAACATGTTTTTCAGCTTCTAATTATGGAGCAATCACAGCACCCCTATAAGGAAATTAATGGCTTTGATATTTGTATGTAATTAATATTTCTCTATTTCTCAGTTCCTTTTTTGTTACTGACTAAAAAAAAAATTGCCAATGCCTTTCAGAGCTGTGATTTTAGAACATTCATTTGCACTCAGCTTAGGGTCATTTTGCATATTGTCTTGTTTTTAACTCAACAACTGCAGGAGCAGGAGCACAAGCAGGAAGTTTCCAGTTCTCATCTATGCCGAGAACTGCTCCCAGTGTTCTTTATTCTCAGCCTTACCCTACCTCAAGGGGCTGTAGTGCAGACTCATGCCAGCCACTTGCTCTTTGAATCCTGACTCTGAGACTGTAAACATCCTCTTTGCTGACAGGCTGCTTCTTGCCAACATGGTTGTTAAGCTTCCTCACACTCACACTCCCTTCTTCACTCCCTCTTTCCC